>NC_135517.1:10714000-11055000 GCF_051989575.1 Stigmatopora nigra | reverse complement strand
TCTTTGTCAACGCACCATTGCGCAATGTAGACGCAACACTGGCCTGCTAAACAGGTCTCCAGAGCTATTAAATCCCACTTAGTTTGGGCTTCAAATGAATACCGAAAGGTGAAACAAAAATTCATAGTCAGCTGAAATTTTCCAAAAAGTTAACTTGGCTTTTTTCAGGAAACTTGAGCAGAATCAGCAGAAATGTCTACAACTTCACCAAACAAAAGGCAGCATGATGAACGACCATAGTAAATTTGACCATTGAGTTGCAAAAGCAGGAAAATACATGAGCACGTTTGCCTTACAGTTCAGAAGTTCCTGGTTTGAATCTCCATTCAGTCTGCAAGCTGTGATTCTAACATTAGGTTGTCATATCAGCAGTTTTCTGGCGCCGTTTTTTGTCTTCCTTAAACTCAACTTTCAACAACAATGTGGAAAATATCTAAAATCCTGGTGTCGAATGTACAAGAACACTGAACAAAACCATCCATCCATTTTCGACATGCCCGTCTAATGGAGCAAAAGACTGACTACACCACAGGCGTCAAACTCAAGGCCAGATCAGGTCCACCATGTCATTTGGTGCGGCCCGCAAATATAAATGATGTGCACATTTCCTCTTTTCTCGCTAAAATCACATCCAATCACGTGGCATCAAATGCACAATCCATTTGAAGGGAGACTTCAAACTTTGTTTATTTGCTGATTAGTAAATTACTCGCTGCAACCCTAGTTGGCAAAACGAATGGTTCTCTGAAGTAAACTCTAACAACTACGTGGTCCGCCTCAAAAAGTTGAACTGGTCACCAATCAATAGCAGTAATGTAATGATAACATTTACAATAATGATATAGTTTTGCCTTGCCAAAAAAAGCCACAGAAATATGATCTCATCATGGGAAAAGCCACCCAAAAGTGATAAAATGAAAACTCATGCCTGTAAAATACATGCTGTGTCAGTTAAAATTGACGGTCTTCACGGCCGTATCGATTTCAACTTGATGGACAATAATTAAAGGGCAGGGGAAAGATTTACACAGCTCCACTGGAAGAGTCTTGGAGCGATACATTTCATTGGCGAAAATTACAATTTCCAGAAAAACAGAACACTTTGTTAAGGACATAACAAGAACGAACTTCCTGTCACTCGCCATTCGTCAACATTCCCGACTGATGCTTTTAATCCGCCACACCTGGGTTGGCCGAAACGAACCCATCTGGAGTTAAGGGTGCAACACCTGTGGTTTAATGAACACCCTGCAGGAAACAACTCGAGACCAAGAGCACACATTCTGAGTTCCCATGTCTTGAATTCCATTGAGATAAAATGAATTGCATCGACTTCAGGGCTCAATGTGCAAAAGGTGGCAGGTGGAAATGGAGCAGAGAGATGTTCTCAGAACAGCAAAAACCTGCTCCGGGTGGCGGCGCAACTGGAACCAACTGCCTCGGGGTTAGGGCACGACGTGCACAGACATGTCGCAAAAGTCAAACCGGCTCGCATAGTGGGACTGAGACATGAGGAGCAATGGTAGAAAAAAATATGCGACATTTGCTTTTGCATTCACTTGCTTTCAAATTGAGTACTTGTATGATTTTACTACACATTTTACTTTGGCATTTGTTAGCGATTAAACAAATTGTGGAGTTGACTCACCGTACATCTTGCCCTCGTCCGACAAGATGATCTTCCTGCGGCCGCACGGCGGGTAGATGGCGAGGGCCTCCTGAAAACTCTGCTCGATATCCGGGCTCCAAACCCCCTCGGCGTCGCCGTCGATGGCCTTGTCCTCATTGTCCCCGCCGTCAAGCCCATCTTCTGGGCTTCCGTTGGCGCTCCAATCGTGGGACGCAATGGTGGCGGCTCCCCCTGGGCCCGAGCCCGAGCCCCAAAATGAAAGGATCGGGAGGAGAGCTGTAAAAACACAACCAAGACAAGCACTTAATTTGGACCACTTTTGTTAAAAAGGAAAAGTTTTGCGTGAGCCTAATGAAGGCCCTCGTTTGTTTATTTAGAGAGAGACAGACCTCAAAAGAAATGAGAAATGCGGGAACACATGGTCCCAAGATGTTATATCGTGAGATGTTAACAAGAGAAATGCAGAATCAAAACAATGTTGAAAGCAGCCAAAAACAATGTTTAAACTCCATAAAGAAACACCTGAAAGTACAAATACAAGATTTTTTTCGTCAATGTGCTGTGCGCTAACTTTAGCTTACATCTGGCAATTTCCATTCATTTGTAGTTCAATGGTTTCAGATATAGTGTAATGCTTAAGACTTTGACCTAGTCCTGCCAAGATCAAGATGCCGACAGACTGCTACTGAATCTAAGACTTTTGGAAATAAAATCCGAGGCCAGGCAAAAAAAAAACAACAACTTCAAAATATATCCCAAATGAAGACTGGTCTCCAGAATCTAAGACAACCCAGAGACGATAAACCCAGAGAGAGACCGAGACCCAGGCCAAGACTGAGTCTTTTGGGTATAAAATCCAAAACCTGGATAAAAACCTTCAAAATATGTCTTGAACCAAGACTTTTCTCAAGTGTAAAATGCAACCTAGAGATGATTCCTCAGACCAAGTATTTCACAGATTTTTGTGCCTTTGCGTTGGTTGATTGAATGCAAATAAATTCAAGTCAAACCATGATGTGACCTCACTAATCAGGACTGGCCTCGGAGAATGTCTGTGGTCTGGGAACTGTAGGAACTGTGTCTCAATGCGGTTGGATCGCGGCTGACGGCAAACACAAATCCAAAGTGTTTTTCAAGCTGCCTCCGCAGCCTCGCATTGTCTTCCAGACGGGGATTTATCAAGTAACCGCCATCTGAATACAAATCAGTATTATTTGCTTTTGTGAAGATTCACACTGGAGAATCATCTCATTTGACTTGAGGTCATTGATGAAGGAAAACACGGAATAATATGGACAATCTGGAGATTTCCAAGAAACTGGCACTGTTGTTTTTGCATTGTAGGACGAACTTGGACTACCCCGACAAAACCTGTTAAGCTGAATTTAGAATAAGTCCAAAATGTTTACTGCTAATTGCGCTGTCCCAATCCGTACAATAGTTTTTGACGTAGCGGAAAGTATCAGATCAAATTTGATGTTTTTTCATCACTGTTGCACTTTTTGACTACTGGAACTATTATTTTTAGTCATCTAAAAATATGGGTAGCAGATCGAATTGGTTCCAGCAAAAAACATATATATGTATTGAAAATAATCGGGAAATCAAATTTAAAAAATATATGCATCAGGACATCCCAACTTAACAATTGACAACAAGGAAAAACAATTTGACGATTCCAAATAATGCAATTTCCGCTCTAGAGCATTTAATCCCACAGATAGCCAATCAAATGTTCCCACCTTCAGACAATGAACCCTGTACATCCCCTCGGTTCCCACCGGCTGGAAATAAAAAGCCTGCCTGCATGAAATCCCATTTGCAGGCTTTAAAAAGCATAACAACGCAACAGGTGGCGGCGCTGTCACCCCGAGCCGCAGGACGTCGGAGCCGATCGGAACCGTGACGAAAGAAGCTTCCGGGAAGAGGCGCCGGAATTTGCTTCATTTGGGTTACAAGTGGCTCACAATGAACTAGTTTACACAGAGGCGGCGCACCAATGTTTTAAGGGTAATAGCACACATCCAAATGCAAAGTATTTCCACAACCTTGCATAATGATATCGCACCATTCGCAACATGCAAACTATACACAGGTGGACCTAGCTGGATTCGAACCCAGGTCCTCCACTGTGAAACTTTTTCACCTAATTCCGATCTTCTGCAAACGGGTCTGACGAAATCAGCGTTGGGAGATTCCCAATCCTCCCAAACTGATTTCACCGGTTGTGGCCTGCCACTTGTGTGTCCGCCAATCAGCTCCCACTCGTTTCATCCACCTGTTCTTTATCGTCTCGTTACCCAATTTCTGTGTATTTATACACCCAGTAAATCGGTTTGTTACTCTGACCTCTAGTCTGTCGTAGTGTTTTTGATCAGCTCTTTGTTTCTGGTCACTTTAATGAATAATTTTTTTGTACCAAGGCGCCCAACAAAGAGAGCATCAGTCGGAAGCACAACGTGCATTTCCGATCCGGTTCAAGTGAGGCGCTTCGCCGAGAACGCGGCCTGAATTCCAGACATGTCCTTATTAAGAAAGGGCCGCTGCTCGCCGACTCTCCTCCTGCCTCCCTTGTGTCAAAGGGACGCCCCCGCCCCAGACAGCCCCCTTTCCCTTTCAAACCTCCCCACCCAGCGTTGGGAACGTCTCTATCCAAATAAGGACAGGAGACCAGCGGAGAGGAGGAGTGTGTTGGTTGTGGCCGGGGCCGATAGTTGGTTTGTTTGTTAGGAGGGAGAGAAGGGAAGGGGGCCAAAGGGGAGTTGTTGTTGGTGGTGTGTGTGTGTGTGTGTGTGTGTGTGTGTGTGTGTATGTGTGTGTTGGTGTGTGTGTGTAGTTGGGAGGGGGATATCCAATTATGGCTTCCACTTTGGGGTTTGGAAAACAGAGTCATTGTTTGAGGCGGAATGCAAGATCAGCACAGTGAAGAGGCGGGGGCATTGGAAGTGGCGCTACTATTTGTTTAGGCGCTTTGTTTAGTTGGTTACCGATACTTTGCATGCGTGGGTTTTCTCCTGGTAGTTCATTGGAGTCAATTTTGTGCCACTTTTTTTTCCACTTCTATTTAAGGTTATTGACGGGTCACTTCTGGGAAAATCTGGATAATTTCCTATTGCTTTTGAGGGACGATCCGGGAAGCTTCTCGCTCGTACTTGATCACACGACTCTGGTAAATCTGGTTTTGAGGCGCCCTTGTCCAATGAGAACTGAAAGGCTTTAATTCACTATTTATAATCTGAATGCCCGTCAGGCAGAACAATCCCGTGGGCCGAATGCGACCCTGTTTGGGGCCACTTCCAGCCCGTGGGCCGTAGGTTTGACACCCGTGACTTGGACAACACAATTGGGTAACGACTCGGTTTTGGATAAAAGAATCCCCACAATGTGACTTTATGACACACAATGAAAGACTTGAAGTTGAGACACAACTCAGGCAAGACTCCTCCCGCATTCTGGGAGTCGGGCCACGGGACGCCCAGGCCAACATGCGAGAAAATTCCAATGTGCAGCAGGAATGTAAATAGCGCCGCTGCATGTGCACGTTTCATTCAAACGGCGCCATTCATGCCCTGTAAGCAATGGTGCTTTCCTCCGACCGCCGCCGTCTCGCAACTTCCTGCTCGGTGCAATCAGTCGCGAGTCTTGCTGGCAAGCGGCCGGCGTTTATTGCCCCGTTTCCTTTCTTCTTTGGGGAAGGAATGGTACGAGCGTTGAAATATGCTACTGAAATCCAGTCATTACTACTGAGTCACTAGCAGAGTTGTTGGGTCACATGGCAGGAAGCAGCTGGTAAAGCAGGAAAAAAGGGATTCCATTGTACAACGCAGGAAAAAAGTGGAACACAAAAAAGGCGAAAATAATTGGTGGACTACAAGTCGGTACTTTTTTACTCTGCTTTAAATATCATGTTCAGTGCGTCTTATTATTATACACACACAAATACATCGGCCTGGCGGCTGAGTGGTTAGCATGTCGGCCTCACTGTGGGGGACTTGGGTTCAAATCCAGGTCGCTCCGTCTGTGTGGAGTTTGCATGTTCTACTTGGGCCTGTGTGGGTTTTCTCTAGGTACTCCAGTTTCCTCCCACATTGCATAGACATGCGTGGTAAGCAGTTTGACACTCCAAATTGCCCCTAGGAATGTGTATGAGTGTGAATGCTTGTTTGTCTCCCTGTGCCCTGAAATTGGCTGGCCACTAATTCAGGGTGTCCCCTGCATTGACCTGGAGTCAGCTAAGATAGGCTCCAGCACCCCCCATGACCCTAGTGAGGATAAAGCAGTTCAGACAATGAGATTATGTATACACATAAACACACACACATTCATTCATTCATTTTTGGCAGTGGTTATTCTCACAACGATTGTGGGGGGTGCTGGAGCCTATCTCAGCTGACTTCAGGCACACCCTGAATTGGTGGCCAGCCAATGGCAGAACAAGCATTCACGCTCACACTATATCTAGGGGCAAATTAAAGTGTTCAAACAGCCCACCCTGCATGTTTTGGGGATGTAGGAGGAAACTGAAATACCCAAAGAAATCCCATGCACGCATGGGAAAAACAGGCAAACTCTACATAGTGAGGACCCACTTTGGTTCAAACCCCCAAATTTAAATTTGATGACCATATCAGCCCTCCCAATTCAAATGGATTATTTTATTGTCATCAATGGCAGCCAATAAATTCAACCATGACTCCCTTTTTCTCGCCAAATATAAAAAACACATTGTGAAGACATTTTCATCAAGTGGAGTATTTTGGGGGTTCTTTTCATTCTACGGTGTGTTTCAACCTAAATGTTTGGCTTCCAAGTGCTAAACCACAAACTCTGAAGCCTGATTTCAATCTGTACGACAGATCCAACACACACACACACGCACACACACACTTGACAGGGGAAACAACAGGACTTGGCAGGCAAAAGAAGCAGCTGCTCTCAAAGGTCGTATTACAGGAATAAGAAAACATTTTAGCGAGCGGTTCTGCGACAAGAACATGACTTTAGCCCCTGTCTGTCCACTTCCTTCAAAAATGATATGCAAACATTCCTGCCGTGCTGCACTCCAGTTCTAATAAATTTGCCGCAGCTCCTTCGATAACTTCCTACTACTTCCTCTCTGGCGTGATAGTCAGGAAGCAATCAGAGCTGAGAGTGAGAGACTCGTACCCGCGTCGTGCTGCCTAAGCCAACATTTGCACTTGGATATCGAAACATTTGAGTAAAATCTCGCTGCTAGAGAGACTCGTTCTGCACATATTTTACATTTAGCAACAAAAAGTGAAAAAGCATATTTAAAAAAAATAAAGGCTTTTCGGCTGAGTGGCGAGATTTTTCTTTTTTCCCCTCCATCATTGAAAGCCTGAATCAGCACATATTGCCAACGGGGAAAAAATTCGGAAACTTTCCACAGAATGTTGCATACGGAAACCAAACTCGCCCGGATTGGTCGTTCTGCGGCGAGGAACATTCAACCAGTTGTCATCTGCCAATGCTTCAGGCTGTCGGGGAAATGATCTCTAAAATCAACATTGCAGCCCTAAAACGTGACTGAGTGGTGCCAAGACTTATGTGTTTTTGTTTTTTGTCAATTTTACTTGGGATTGGTCATAATCGTTCAGACATTAAGTGCGAGGCCAATTAAGGGGCAGAGGGAGATCCTCCCCCCAACCCAAACAGCCTGATGGCATGGATTAAAGTGGTTTCACATGAGTGCCCTTGAGTCACTAGAACTGTGACATATTGACGATTCCTTTTTTTAAGGTTACTTTCATGTGGAACGTCACTGTAGAAGGGCAAGCGAGTAGAAGGACGACCAAAACAAAGACGACAGTGTTCCCCGATGGCCCCTTGCATAGCCTCAAGAGCTTATAATGGGGAAAAAGCTCATGGTCTGGAGGAGATATAAACCTAGGCTGAGTAGTCTTAGGTGAACGAGGAAAGTCCTTAGTTCAAATTCTTTGGTCAGGATTCAAAATAAAATTGATCCTCCCACATCCCAAAAACATGCACGCTACGCTGGTTTAACACTCCTAGTTTGAATGGTCTAGTCACGATTTGCCGCCAGTATTGGGCTGGGATAGGCTCCAGCACCCCACGTGACCCTTGTGAGGATACAATTAACCAATATGTCTAAAAAAAAAAGAAAAATAAATAAATATATATATATATATATATATATATATATATATATATATATATATATATGTATATATATAATATGTATATATGTATATATGTATATATGTATATATATAATATGTATATATATATATATATATATATATATATATATATATATATATATATATATATATATATATATATATATATATATATATATATATATATATATATATGTATATATATATAATATGAGATGTAAAGGGTGATCAATATGGAACATTTCTCAGTGTACAACAGGCGACACACGAATAATTTCTAGCCACAGTAAAGTCCTGTTTGATTAAAGTTTCAAGTTTAAACACATTCACGGTGGAAAAATACAGCAAATGCCATTTCATGATATCACACAACAAAAATGATAAAGCTGTGAAACGAGGAGGCGAGGTCGAAGGTCACCGCACGTACAGCAATCTGCGGCCGTGAAGCTGCGTATTGTCCCGCTTAATTGTCGTGAATGTGCTTCTGCCGAGAACCTTGCGCTTCACTGTGAGCCCTGCCTTGTGTGCTCATCACACAAGCACACACACAAGTGGTATTTGTTTCAGTCTGGCTGGACAGAAGGGCAAGTGTCCACCATTTGGGCTGTGCGACCACTCCTGCGTCTGCCGCTAAAAAGGCCCAAAGTGTACCCAATCGGATCAGATGGCATCATAAGATAGAGGTTTTAAAATGTAGTTATTAATAGTGGTACCGCTACTTGCGAATTCTTCTACATACCAAATTTTCCAGTTACGAAAGGCTTTGATATGCAAATTACTGTTCCAATATACAAAAGCAAGTTAAAAAAGCCACCAATCTATCTCTGATATTATTAAACATGAAAACAACTGCAACAAAAACGCTTGAATGTCTACCACGCAACAAACGTCTAAAGAAACTAAACCAGCATGTTTTGCAACAAGGTGACTCGGAGTCAAACTCATAAGTATGTGATAAGGAGAACAGAAAAAAGGACTCACTAGGGCCTCTCAATTCCACAAAATGAGACGTATTCCCCTTATTCCTGGCGATCTTGAATAAAAAAACATGCCCTGTGTGCAGCTGATAAACATCCTGAAGGAACACAGCTGGGGACAGCAAGGAGGGAGGACAAAGGGGGGCTTTAAAAAAAGGAAAATATACAATTTAAGAGGATAGAAAACTCCCAAGTAATCTAATTGACCTCAATGACATGGCTAGAGTTGAAAAACTTTGCCGTGAGCTAAATCCGCAGCAACTGAGAAACACGGGGAGGCCCGATACATTTGCGCTGCTTGGGAACAATGGGGAGAATCTGTCAGAGCAGCAAAATGGTTAATCCCTTCCAGATTTCCCTCCCCGACAGCATCTATTATCAAGCATCTTCTTGACGTGTCACGTTTTACCCGGACAACAATGCTTGGCTCGGCTTGTTTGCCTTTAAGAACATCACTTCCACATGTTGCAAGACACTACCCGTCCTATCGGGATGCCGCGCTAAAAGGGGTTTACCATCATAATATATGCGCCTGTTTTAAATCTCTATAGCCCCTTAAAAGAACATTAGACTGTTCCTACTGCTCCTATTTAGAGTACTCAAGTCTGTCAAAGTACCAAAGCTGACCTGCTGGCGGCAACATGGTTACCCAGACTGCCGAAAAAAAACGTAAGACAAAGGAGCAGCAGTAGAAGAAGAAATAGAGGTTGCTTTCTTATTTGTGAAGTTTTTATTACCCCTCAGCTACGCTCTTGTTTCCCTTTTCCACCAAAAAGTGAATTTTCTCAACTTAGAGATCAACCCAAACTGGGTGATAAAGTAATTTACTGCCAATTAATCATTTTAGTTATTCATTTGTCTCTTTATGAGTTTTTTTCCCCTACTGCTCCACCCTCTTGTTTTCCCTTTTCCACCTAAAAACTGAATTTTGCCATATTAGGATCAATGTCAATACCTTGCAAAACTTAGTGAATAAAAATGAACTCAGAGATAATGTACATGCATCAGTTTTGTGAACTTTTGTGTATTTCCCTCATCCACCCACATTTTCCATTTTCCACCTAAAAAGTCAAGTTTCTCACTGTCGGATAGGAAATTTTGTACCGTGGAAAATTATCAAAGAAATCAAACAGAAAGAAATCTATATCAAGAATCAACTACTTTTTTTGTAATCTTAATAATATCTTCAACTAACAAATGACAAGAATACACAACAATGTAATACTTTGAAAATGGTCGTACTATAATGTGTGACAGAAATTTGCGTAAAAAAATGCAGCACAAAAATTGCACTAAAAGTCAGCTTGGCAGATTGCGAAAAGTTTTTTGTCTCAAGCTTGACATTTAACGATTACATAAATGCTATGCACAGTGCGCTAAAATAACAACCCTCATACAATCCCAAAAACAAACTAACAAAGACAAGGTTACAAGATAATTAGTTTGCGACGGCAAAGCAGTCAAACGGAAACATTAACAGGTTCTTCTGCTCTCCCGCCGCCAACCAGACAAACGGCATTCTACACTTTGAGTCAAAGCTGTGATTTCAACTGCAAACCAAGAATAAAATAGCCAGCAATAAAGTGCCCAGGCTTAACATTTGGCCGGCACGAAAGACGTCGCAACAGGACAAAAAGTGACAATTCCCTTTTGGTTTTAAGTGGCACTTCTGGCTGTCATTATATAATTAGCTGAGTACACTCGGCTATGGTTTGTCACTGGGTGGGACCCTCAAAAGTGTCGCTTTTGCACGCTTGACCCTTAAACTTTAATGCTTTTAAAGCCTAGGAGCACACAAGTACCAATATTATAAATAATAATAAAAAAAGACAGATAAGCACAATTACGTTGAAGTGCAGTAATTAGGACAATGGAGTAACATTAGTGTAGTGCTGGACCTAATTTTCCATTTAGAAACAATAGAATAGGGGTGCCACAAACGACTATGTCGGTTAATCATCAAATATTTTTGCGATTATAAATCAGTTCATGCATGAATTATATTTTTCCGATTACACTACTACTATGTTGTGAACATTTTAGCTCATATGTGCAGTGGATACAAAAATTGAATGCAAATCATAAACGTTGGGCTAATATTATGTACCCGTTTTTCTAAAAGCTAAAGCGAATTGGGATTTTAGATATACAAATAGTCTGCTATCACTGAGAATTGTAAAAAAAAAAAATTCTTAAGAATTTGCATAGCATGACTTGAAATGAATAAAAAAGAATATATTTATACACAAAATGAAAAAAAAATGTTATAATATTGGTAATTATAATAATAGTTAACTCTAAAATTGTTTAGTAGTCGAGTCATCTGTTAATAAATCCTCCCAGATGAACAGACAATCCATTTATAAATTGCTAATTCAAGGAAAACAGTGTAGGTTCAGAAATAGAATCATGAAACCAAATTCAAACCAGATCTGATCCACTTTGAACTGCATCAATCCCATTAAACAAAGCACTATACTAGATGATTGAAGTTTTGAGATATGTGTATCAAAAGCTGGAACATGAACTCAACAACACATCATCAAAGTGAATATTAATCATTAGAATTAAGCCTGGATAAATCCATAAAACCGATATTAGCGAAACCAAATTCAAGTGGCATCCTCATTAGAAAGACACAATAAATAATAATTTCAAATGCCATTCAAAGTACTCAATACTTTCCTAAGCGTGTGTCAATAGAAACCAAAAATAACAAAGTTTTTCTTACCACAGCAAAGTCGAGTTCTGAACCAGATTTAAGCAGTGTAATCGCTCCAAAACGGTTCTGCTCTGCTGTTCTGGAGGGGGCCTCTACGTGGAACAAAACACAAAAAGCACACATGTCGGTGCGATTGTTCACTGTCAAACCACCAGCATCTTATTTTGATTTTGTTTTTTTGCTGTTTTTTCGTCGACGGTTCTTCCAGGGGACCAGCCGCACCAGCTTCCCCGCAGGAGCCATCCCACTCCCGGGTTAAAAAAATAGAAGGAGTCCCGACACTATCGTGTGAGCAACACCAGCGTGTTTCCTTCCTTCCTCCCTTGCCTTCCCTCCCGCTCCGCGGAAAAATGTCAAAAATGACAATGATCCGAAAACTTCACGGAGGGAGAGCAGCGAGCGTGGAGGGAGGAAAAAAAACCAACCCTCGGCAGCGAGAAGAAGCATTTTGCGTGGAACTTACCTCGTTACGATCCGTTCGTTCCAGCCGCAAAAAACGTGCTGAAAATGCCGACTTTTTTGGGCTGAAATTCCGGCGCCCTTGTTTTGCCCCAATATTTTCTCCGGAGCTTTGACAGTATAAGTGGAATGTGAAGTATGACTTTGGTATGAAATCAACGCACTACACTGGGAAGGCGAAGGGGGGAGGGAGAGAGAGAAAGGAAAAAAAAAGAGAAGAAAAAAAAAAGAAAAGACGTCCGCCGAGGAGCCATTGGTGAGCGTCAATCAACAAACTAGGGGGCGGTACCCGGGTGAGAGTGCAGCGGTTAATGTAGCCCTGCCCTGGTGCAAAAAATATAAAAAATCCCTACCATGTTATATCCAATCTACTGCCATTGACGGTGATAGACGCCCAATCAATTTGGACGTCTATCAACGTCAATGGTGGATGAGGACTTAATTGGTGAAATAACATGAAAACACTAAAGCAAGTGACTTTACTGTATTAGCAGACAATTTTTAAGTGGAAAAAATCTAAAAAATTAAAGCATTACGTTAGTAATAATTTTAGATGCGAATATGTCTTCTTTTCTCCGCTTTTCAAAATGCAAAGCTATTTTAACAGTTGGGAGGTGGTTGATGTGCTTCATTAGCTTCAATGTAAGTGATAAAATGGTAATTTTACATTGTGGTCAATGTAAATTTTCACCATCAATGACTCATTGAGGTAATGGACCACAGTACAGTCTTAATACAGGGGTTCAATTCACATGAAATTTCAAACACTTGTATCTGAAATTGTCTATGCAATATGAAACTAGAAAATGTGTGGGGATGGATGGATGCACAGTCTTCTGGTTTGCACAAGTACAAAAATTTGCATTGATGCGTTAATTATCGTTCTAGGGCACCCTAAAAACAACAACAACAACCAATTAAGTGGCCAAGAATGTACACGAGTACCAGCATAATGATAGTTGTTTACAAAAATGTTTCATTTCATCCTTTTTTTCTCCATTTAATATATGCGATCTTGGCATATCCCACAAACTGCTGTGCCGTTCACAGTGTATAATAAGTGGTTTAAAAATACTTAAGAAAAAAATGTAGAGAAACATTCACTTGCTTTTCATAGTCATGATTGAAGTGTGCACTGGCCTATGTAAAGTTTAACTTGTAATCTCAGCACTCTTGACGTCAGAGCATATAATATAGTATACTATAATATATATATATATACACATGCAAGTATCTATATATCATTTTAAGCAGCCAGCAAGCCACCTCATATTCAAGTTCAAATCTTTAAAATATTTGAACATAATGCAGTTCACAAAAAAGGAAAAGTATTCATAGGAATATATTCTTTATCCTCTGTGAAGAAAACAAGTACAGTATACTATGAGCGTCTTAAGTAGTAGCTGAGATTGTCTTTTCTTCTATATGGGTTTGTGTTGTACTGCCACCCGGTGGCTGCCTACCAAAACCATGGGAGAATTTGGTAAATGACACTAAAATAAATCTCAGAGTGAATACTTGTTGGTCAACGAGAAATTTCAACAAGAGTGAATGCTTCCACTACAACATAGAAGTGATAAAAATCTAAAAAACCCAAACCGTTTGTTGTTGGAAGTTGCAGAGAGGCCCTCCCCTTTTTCGGTGTAACATCTTTAGTTTAGGCTTCACTGAACCTGCGAGTTTGGACAACTGCCTGAGCAGGTTGAGGCAGAACACACCTCACTCTCTCTCTCTCGCATAGCCTCCAAGCTGTCATCTAAAAACTGGTTTTTCATTTGGACCACAGCTCCAGGGCACCTGAAACCTGTCGGATGATCGGCAAAGCATAAATTGGCTGTAAAACTTCATATAAATCTAAAATGTCAAATTAGACCGCGTGCATGAACTCAATTACTGCAGGACTACCTGTTTGGGTTTGCTTTTCTCTATACGACGTCTATAAAGAGTATTTGTAGGCCATGGTTATTTAATTGTAGTAGAAACTCTGATTTAATTTTTACAAATAATTTCGTCTTTGTTCATCACTCTATATTTTGTAAACTACTAATATAATGAAATGATCTTCCAGTAGATGTCAGAAGTTACATTATACATTATATATTATGAAAACATTATACATGTATAAAAAGCATTCAATTCAATGCAATCACTTAAACCCGAGAAGCACTTTGAGATCAGACAAATTTATGTGACCTTTGGAAAATTTCACGTTATAAACGGGTCTTGCAAATGTTAGAAGATGCAATCCCTTTATTCGTTCTTGAGTTACATTGAAAACAAACATAAAGTCAAAGAAACAGACGGACATATAGAACGGAATACATAACAACCACCTTCCAAGCAACTTTCCTGTGACAGTTACAAAGTTTCCCCTAATTTAAATTGGGACTCTTTATGAGACTCTCCAGGTTACCTTAGTGGGCCAGATGACAGTGTGAGCTCTCTCTTTTTGCACTCCTACAGGGAGGGACGACACACCTAAAAAGAAAACAGCGGCAAAGCAGCAGCAGCAGGTATTGTCAGTTTGTCACTGTCATCTGTTATCGGCGCAGATTGCTTAAAACAACATTTAACGGTGCGTTCAAAGGCCTGGGTTGGTCTTACAGGTGTGTCTGTGTCTGTGTGTGTGTGTGAGAGTGTGGCCTACAGAAAGGCAACAAACGGGACTTATTCGCAGGCAATTTTCCCGTCAAAACTTGAGAGTGCAATGGCGAAGGCCTGCACTGCACACATGGGGTACTTGTAATCCAAAGTGAAAATGTCGTCTGCTATCCGGCCAAACTGCATCACGATGTAGTCGACTGAAAGGCAACAAAGACCAGATGAGAGAAAGTTGGGTATTTTGAATCGCTAGCTCGACTCACGGTCTTTGCTGTGTACGATTTGGAAGTTCTTGATGGAGGCCTGAGTGACCCTGCCGTTGAAGTTGAGCACATGTGACGACGTTTCCTCGTTCCACACGGGTGTCTTATTGTGAAGATCGATCAGATTGTCTAGTCTTCGGTTCTGGTATCGCGTTAATAGGCCGTCGTAATCCTGAAAACATGCCAGATAATATGAAACAGTTCCGCATGCTCAAATTATGATTTAATTATGTTTTTATAGATCTTAAGCAATATTTATTTGAAACTTTTTATTCTTAGTAATGGAACATTTATATTAACCTTGTTTAAATTTCAAATGGAAACAAAATACATTTTTTATATAATATTAAAGTGGAAAACGGAAAATATCTAAATATTTTTTAGATTTTACAAAATGCTTTTTCACCTAAAAACACAACAGAAAATTGGATTAAAAAATTGAAATTATTGTTTTAAAAAAAGGGGAAATCAGAAAATGTACTGTACATCTATAACCATTTAAATTTTCTCTTAGAACAGAAAGTCGGCACACATGATTTACTTTCTCGGACCGCACAAAATGATGCGGCGGGCCAGATATGGCCCTCGGGCCGCCACTTTGACACTTGTGCTTTAGGCGATTATTACTAGCAGGGTTCTCAGATTAAAACCTCCGGTACGCCGCTGATGTGGTTACCATTGGGTAGTTCATGTTTAAAGCCATCAACACCAGTGAATGCTGAAAACATTGAATAATTTAGACAGTCTTGAGTTTTACTAGAACTGACTCACACTTCTGGGTCGGAGGGGTACCCGTTCATTGTTCTTGTCCATTCCCGGAATGATGACCGACATCCTTCTGGGTCCCTTCATCCCCAGCACATTTGTTTCCTAATGAGAAGTAGGAAGTAGAGTGTGCAATTTTAGTATGAGCAAAAAGTAACTTACTGTAAAAGAGCACATTTTCTTACATAGATAATGGCTGCCAACTCTTGCCGGGCGTTGGACATGTCCGGAAGGGCTCTTTCCGGATTTAGAGCATTGTCAAAGACAGTGAACTTTGTGCCCATTAAATTGGACCTGGACAAAATGGGAAAAAAGTTGAATCCGTATTTGCTCAGCAACTGTAGTATATTGGATCTGAATTTATACTGCATGGTTTAAGTAATCTGTTCTTGAAGCTGCAGTGTAAATTCGATCGATTGAATGAATGGTCGCATTACCTCAGCTTTCCAACAAAGTTATTGCCACCTCTTGACAAATCTGTGGCATCGATAGAGATGAGATAATTGGAGGTCGCACATTTCTTTCTCTTCCGGCCAGCTAACAAAAATGTCTAGAAAAGAATATGAAGGAGAATAATATCTGTTGGCTTAGTATGTGGGGAACAGAATGCACTTGGAATCAGTCAATCAATCAATCACCAAAAGAATTAATAAAGGGTTAGAGGAACTAACAGGTTGCAGAGAGGCTTAAGAAAAGGGAAAATTATAGGGTGGAAATGGGAAATAAAAGTCGTTAAAACTAGTGCTTAAAGCATTTTGTTGTCATTTTTGACATTCCATTTTTGTAACTAAAAGTCTTTTGCAGTGGTTTTCAAATCTTTGGGGGAAGAATTTCTGCTCAACTACAAAATGGACTTCAAATATTTTTCTGTAGTTTTAGAGGTTATTTTACAAAGAAAAGTATGCCTCTAGGAAGTCCAATAGTGCAAGTTTAAAGTATCACATTTAAGTGCCAATGATGAGGATAGATGATGGCGGCTAGCCCGATGAGACATCTGTCATCACCAATGATTACTAATGTAAGGTATAATAAAAGCAAAGAAAATCCAACAGACCTTCTTCTCATTGTCAAGATGAAGGTAGTAGATAGGATACATGCTCTTGTCCATTCCTCGCTGGTCTCGAGTCACTCTGCATTTGACGGTGGCGCCTTGAGGCGCGGGTTCCATCACAAACTTTTCCAAGTTGTCAAACTCAATCTCAGGTGAAGGCGCTCTTTCCTGCTCACAAAGGCGTCATTATTGTTTGGGCAAAATAACAAAGACACTTAAGACTCCTCCAGGTTATGTTCACACAAACTGGGCCATGAATGTTAAAAATGTAGGATTGGGTGTGCTCGCTTAAAATTGTGGAAAATGTTGAAATTACCTTTTTCTTTTTTCCTTTGCCTTTCTTCTTTTTGGATTTCTCTTCTCGTTCTGAATCGGAATCATCGTTCTCTTCGGCCTTGGCTGAAGGAAAAAGCGAGACGTTTTGGAATTTGTGGTTAAAAATGGGGGGCGAGTGTGTGGTAAGCTTGCCTTTCTTCTTGGTTTTCTTTTCTTTGTCTTTGTCTCCTGTCGTTTGGAACAAAGACGACGTGGAGCTGGCGGCGGATTTCTTTTTGGACTTTGTCGACTTGGTCTCCTCTTCGCTATCGTCACTCTCGGATTTGGGGGCTGCCGTTATTGGGGACAATTAAAAGCATAAATTAGGGGGATTTTTGACGTGCACTGACTCTATATGTTTTGTTGCACTGGTGCTGAAAGCCAAGTTGCCAATTGGCGAAAAACAATCTTTTTAGTCACCCTTCTTCTTGCTCTTGGAGTCCTTGTCGCCGTTTATCTGGAACAGGGAGGCAGCTTCCTTCTTTTTGTCTTTCTCTTTTGACTTCGACTTTTTCTCCTTTCCTTCTGAATCCTTGTCTTCTACGGAAACAAGGAAATGTTTTTATGCAACAAAACTTTCTCGCTGTCATTGACAAGGGTCAACGTTGAATTATTTTGAGCCAAAATGAATTACAGGTCAATGGCAGACAATAGAACTGGCCCTACTGTCACATGACTTAATTTTTTTAACCTATCCAATATGTCAAATTCAATGTGTCCCATGCCTAATACCCATATAGCTGGGATAAACTCCAGCACCCCCAATGACCCTTGTGAGGATAAGCAACATGGATTATGAATGATTCATTTGGGGTAAACAAATGTTTGCGCAAATACAACACTTTTTTTTAAAGCAGTGAAATGAGTATTATTTCTATACGGTGGAAAGACAGGCATTCTTGAATACTCGCTTTGATTGGCTACGAGACAACTTCCTTGAAATATTGGCTTTGATTGACATTTTTCTACATTATTACACATGTGAAAAAATGAAATTCTGCTGGCTTGTACTATTTCTTTTATTATTATTGACTTGAACCTAAATGCTGACGCAGGGTTTTCAAATACTGGAGGCTTCTTAACAGTATCAGTTGACAAAAATGAGACAAATCTGAAGACCAGAATAATATTGGAACATGCAATCCTGCTTTCTTTCCAGGTGTTTTTCTATTCTTTCGAGGGGAACACGAGCTACTCGCATCTGTCAAACAAGTTAACGCCAGCGCCTGTCTTTCTCCGTCTGTAACTTGCAACGGGCCGAGACTAAACTGCTGACGAAGCGCTTTGTTGATGTCTGTCGTGACTGTAGTGGCGAGCAGATGTTCCCAAGGTAAAGAGGCTGTTTATGACAGTGGTAGACGTCCAATTCATTTAAAAAGGGAAAGTATTATTCAATGATTTGTTTTTGGCACAATTACATGTAGGATATTCTGCTTGTTAATTCATTGGCTGCCATTGACACAACTTATTCTGGTTCTATTAGGGGTGACCCTACTTTGCGATTTTTTGATTATCGCGGCCATGTCTGGGCTACATTAACCGCAATATTTGAGGGATTACTGTAAAAGCTCTTAATTTTGACTTTTTTTAGTTACTATATAGCATAGAAAAGTATATTTTTCAAGTTGAGAATGTTAGTATCACAACATTACAATTCAGTGTACCTTGGAGTAAAAAAAAAACTTAATTTGTACAGAATATTTGTATGGAAAAAGATGAGTTTGTATCTACATAATGTTGCAGTTATTAATACAAAAGTATTATGTTGTATACAGAATTTTTTTATTGCACTATCGATACTTAGTTATGTATGTGTTTTTGTACTACCATAAGTCAATGGACGTTTATTGTCATGAAGTAAATTGGATGAAAATTTGTTCATTTGCTGCCACCTGAAATGGATTGGACATCTACTACTGATATACTCATTGAAGTTTACAGCTGACTAATCAAAAGACGCTTACAATTAGACGCCTATTACCATCAGTGACAGTGCACGAGTCATTGAACATGTCAGCTTAGCTTTAAATCGCCTTTAAACGGTGTACCTTTCGATCTGGACTTCTTTTCTTTGGCGGCGCTCAGCGATGGCGAGCTGTCTTTGGTTTTCTTTTTGTTTTTTTTCTTAGGGGTCTCCTCCTCTTCTTCCTCGTCGTCGTCGTCGTCGTCAGTTACGGAACTTGCTGCTTGAATAAATGTGATATTTAGATTGACGCTTCTGAGATGCAACGCACATTTAAAGTTACGAGTGGCTAACCTTTCTTCTTTTTGGGGGCACTTTTGGTCTTCTTTTTGCTCTCTTTTTCTTTTTCCTTGTCTTTTTCTGCTTCCTTGTTTTTATCAAGCTTCTTTTTCTTCAGCTTTTTCTCATCTGCAATGATACCAGAAAAAAAGAGGTTAACTCTGTAGTTTAAAAAAAAAAAAAGGAAAACAGTGATTTCTTTCTTTACTTTGCAACTCTGAAGTTTCTTCATTCTTTTTCGTTTTGAGCTTTTTGATCTTGGCTTCGCCGTTCAGTTTGGCCTCCTCCTTCTTCTTCTTTGGCTTCTGTTTAGTTGAGTTGCCTGGCATATATTTGCAAGAAGAAATTGTTAAAAATATAAAACTGGATGTAAGTAAATATAAATAAATAAATACACATATATACCACTAGAGTACAAATACTACTACCACTAATAATAATAATAATTAAAATCATGCAATTAAAATAATTTCTCTCCTGTCATTAGACAATATTCTTAATTGCAATAACACAATATTTATTATGAATATTTAAAAAATGCACAATAAAAAGAATGATCTAAAAAATGATATTTAAATTACTGCACAAATTATATAATAGTTTGTTAGAGGAAAAATATTGTGTAGAAAGTGTTTAAAATGAATATATAATAAATGCAAAAACGTATGATTATTTTCTAAAAGAATAATCTTTACCATAAATGTAATGTTTAATCCAATAATAATTATCTTTGTAGTAGTACTAATGGTAAAAGTACAACCACATGATTACTATGATCAATACAGGTTATTTTACATGCACCATGCATCATAGACTAAATGACAAAATACACCTAATACCAGTAAACAATAAAATTACAATAAATAAAATCGAAAGCATGAATTTGTATCTGTGTCATTAACTTACCCATCAAAACAACCATAGCAGGGAATGCAAGAAGGGCAAAAAAGTTACATTATATGTAAGCACCAGTCAAAGCTCATGATAATGATTATCTGGTTAAACACCAAATGATATAAAAATATGTATTTATATCTGAAATAACATTCCTGAAAAGTCAATGTGTACGTAGGAAGTCATTATGCAGTTATGCTAGTGAGTCACAGGCACACTACAAAACAAGTAGTCAGCCTTTACAAATCACATTGTAGTCTATGGAATGAATACTACTACTAAGCAAACTTTTGAAAGAGCTCCACAGTGACAAACGCCTCAAAGGAGGTCAGTGGAGAGAGGATGTAATCCTATTAGATTATTCGACATCCTGCATAGGCGCGTCAGACTTATTTAAGCGAGTCTTCCTGCGATCCAATACTCCGTCCACCATGTTACGACACAGCAGGACTGGACCGGCTGTCTTGACATAACTACAGTATACATGCAAAGGTAAACACACTAGTTCTTTCCAAATGGAATGACAATATCAGAGAAAACTATTTGTTCTGCTCTACAAGTGGGCAACAAAGTTGAACACCTGATTCAAATGCACAAATTCCAAATGTCCGTACATTTCAGAGAGTAGGTTCTTAGTCGATTCTAGTTAGAAAATAAACTAAAAGATTTCTTTTCTGCAAATCTTAACAAATTAGAATATAAACCGTTAGAAAAAATATTTTGAAAAATGACTTGGAAATTGTCTTTCCTTATGTATAAAATACAAATATATATTTTAGGAGCTTAATGAGCATTTCCAACATATTCTAAATGAATGAAATACCCTTTAAAAGTAAGAAAAAGTCTTAGTTTTATTTATTTTTTGCTTCAACGTAAACAATGTGGGAACACTATAACATGCCACATGGATTGTTTTTGTCCTAAATGAGAATGCCTCTACTGTTTAAATCAAGGACTTAAAAATGACTCCAAATTGCTCCTGCTTTTTGACTAATTCCTCATTAATTTCCCGTGTCAGCAATTACAAAAGCTCCTGACAATTAAAAAAATCCATTAAATGTCAATGCGAGTCCAATCCCTGTACCTCAAATTTATGAAACACGAGTCACATTCTGAATCCGGAAGGCTATGTCAAGTACTTCCAATCTCAATTATATGAAAGGACAAGTGAAGCCTAATCAAAAGACAATTGCCCCTTTTACCTTTTCTGCAGACATTCTGCTGAGAGCTCCAACGGCTTCTTGTAGTCGTTTTAAAATACAACAATAAAAAAAAATAATAATAATAATAATTTAAAAAAAGGCTGGAAGAAAATAAAGAAAGAGCGAGAAAGCGCCCTGTGTTCAGCACGTCTCCATGGGCAGAAAGTTGTTAATAGGATTTATGTGTGAAGCAAGCCATCTGCTGTGTAGAAACACGTCAACGGGTAAGTCCACGCGGGCCTAACGGCGGGGAGGGCTAGTGGTTAGTGTTTCGACCTCACAGATCTGAAATTATGACGTAGAGTTTTCCCCAGTTTGCAATGCATGAAGAATCTGAATTGTCTGTATGAGTAATAGATTATTTGTCTACATGTTCCCTACGATTGGTTGGCAACCAATCCAGGTCAGGTTGGTGCTTGGCAGGGAAAATGGAAGATGGAAAAATGTGTATTATTTACCTTAGTGGTTGCTTCTGGGGTTGAGTCCCAATTTTCCTTTTCCAGATCACTGTTGATGAAAACAGGGTATGAACAAATGTGTGTACTATTTTTAGCCAATCAAATGGTAGTATCTCAATTTACCCATCCTTCCTTGTTATGACATTAATACTTATTAACATATACATCTGTGGTCAAGACTTATATTGTGTTTGTGTATGGGTATATTGGACATCACAGATTAAATTTTTTTTGTGATTTGAGGTCACAGAAGGTAAAAAATAAAACATATAATGGTTTTAGTGTCCTAAACTTTGGCCTTTTGAAAGACCTGGTCAGCGTGTGAAACTGGAGCAAATTTCGTAAGTCAGTTTACGTAAGTGCAACAAGAAAAGATTTTCCTTCACCGCTTATTGGTTTAACACTACTTGGCGAACTGAGTTGGAAAGTCATTTGGTGTAATTACCAATGAGAGGCAGTTTAAAAAAAAAAGGGAAAATAATGTACTTGTAAAAACAGCTTCAGTTGGCAAATAATTTGATCCAATCAAGTGCAGTATACAGCACATAAAAAAAAAATCAAATATGAGTAATAACCAAGAGCAATTGGTTGACTTGGCAATCAGTGGAAATTGTAGTTGGGTCAAGAGCTTTTACATTCATACAGTTTGGGTATAAATGTTATATTTTGCATTCTGTTTTCCCACATCATAATTACAGGAATCAAGAAACAACAATAAACCTATCAAGTCTATCAATTTCTACATGAGTGAAGAATAATACAATTCTATTGGGGGAAAAATATTATCCCATACATATCTATATATATCAAACAATAAAAGTATACAGTAGCTGTTATTTAAGGACATACCTATCATGTTTCCAGGCCTCTTTCACTGCATGACGCTGGGCCGACATGGCTGATGTATAAAGGCGGCAAAATGGGCCCGGGTATGAATGCGGCTGCTCTGCCTGGGAGACTCCGCCGTAAATATTATCAAGTCACATGACCTGGCCTTTAAGAGCTTCATCCTCCACCCCCCGGGCAGCGTTCGATCCCACTGGCTCCTTTGTCTGGATTACGCTAATCAGCCACTTGCCATCTGCAAACATGAGTACAGTTTGTCAAATGGGGAAAAGCACAAAAACAATTGTTGTTCTTGAGAGGATTTTGTGAGGCAAGATGCAGTTAAGACAGCAGGGAGCACTGTTGGAATACTAAACTTGGGTACTGCACTATAGCACAGAAAATGTATAAATTATGACCACATATTTGTCCACAAATACACATGTTTGAGTGTATCAGTTAAAATGACATCATTTTCTAAAGGCCATTTTCTACATGACCTTATTGGTTGCCATTGACAGCAAATGACAATTATGACTCACTGCAAGGCTTTTCATTCGGAACAGATTGGACATGAAACTATAATCTTCATTAGTTTCTGTTTCCACCACATAATGAAGTGAATGATTGCAAAAACATACATTTGACAAATTATTCATAATTGACCTCATCAAAATAAACTAAAATCATAAAATATATCACTTTGTATGCATCCAGTTGATCTAAAAAAGATTGCACAGCACCTGTTCAAATGTGATGAGACCATTTCTTCTTTTATAGTGAAAAAATAATAAAAAACCCTTTTACCCCTAAAATACCCCTTTTCTGAATTTGGGAAGTATTTTTTTTCTTGCCCACTAGATGCAGCTGTAGCCCAAGACACAGTTGTTTTGAAAAAGAAAGAAAAAACAATACACAGGGAAGTAAATGAAGCCACACTGAGTACGGAATTTCAAGTTCTATAGATAGTTTAAAAGTACATTTTTGTGGCTTATGCAGATGTGAATGTGATGTTTCATATTCTTTTTGTCAGGGTTCATAAGAGCCATGAACCACACAAATTCTTCGTTAGGAAACACATTTAATGCTGGAGAGGATTTCCATAATAAGGTCACAGGTTCAACCGTGTGGCGACCCCAATTTCTCGGAAAAGACACGCTGGCGATGACCTGACCTGGCTTGCTCTGTAACTTTGGTGTGAATGATCAACTCGCAGACAGTCAAGACAAACAATAATCGCGCAACAGGAGGTATCGCTGTTTGCTGACTGTACAGTTTACCCATAGATGGTGCTTGTTTGAATTGTGGACGTGCCTGGGCAGCGGCGAGACGCCAGACAAGACCCGACAAGAAAACTCGACGTCTCCAAACTGATATATGCAGGTAAAGATACTCTCATTTCAGAAGAAATTTATTCACAATGGCGAAGATCGGTCAATCCAATGTTCATATATGTCTTGATTTGAGATTTGGATAGGCGCCAGCTCTTCAAATGATATCAAAGCAACCCAAAGTGCAGTCATTCTCATGCCCAGAACTCCACCCTTATGTTCTCAAGGAGTTCCCACCTCTTTTCATTTAAGGTTATTTTTGTATTAGGTTGGCAGATGCGCTATCATGTTTCTATTTGTCTCATCTGGTCTTCAGTGGACCATCAGGGCTGATTTGGCAAGTGCACAAGTTCCCTTATGAGACGCTATCATGTTCCAAAGGGCTGTTTCTGGTTTTTGAAACAATGGCGATAGAGTTGTGTCCTAATGAAACACATTACATGCTTCACTTGCCCTTCTTGACTCAAGATCTCCTGTGACTGCTAACAGGCTTTTGGACTGAAACAGAATCCAGTTCTATTCAATGACTTATGAACAAGGAATCAGTTTGTGGGAGATGCTTGAGCGGGAACCTTTTGGTCAAGAGCTGATGAACAACAGATAAATTGAGTTACACAGCTAACTAATCAAAAGTATATGTCAAGGCCCTAACAAATACTATCATCTTAAAGCAACATCATTGTAACTTTATCTTATGATCATGCCAACTACCAAAATAGTTCCACTTTAGAGCTATATTGTAACTTTCGGACTATATTTATGTCTAAAATGTCTTTTTCTGTGTCTGTATTCTCACCCTCTTGCCACTGTGACAATGCAATTTCCAGAATACGGGATAAATACAGTTATCTAATCTAATCTAAAAAACGACATTGTAAAATTTGCGGGTGTGGCTTAAAGTCAAGCTCCCATAAGGATGCCATTTTTCAAATCTTCTCATTATGATTCTTTGTCATTGTTTTTTGCTGTGAATTAAAAGGACTTTATGAGAAGCGGACATCCAATCTATTTAAAGTGGGACGATGGCAGCGAATGAATGTTCATTTGTCCGCTGCTCACTTCAAATTGATTGGTCGACACCACATGTCGAGATCGGTGACAGAAAACAAACAATGCAATCGTGCAATACTGGTGGAAACACATCTATTGACAGGTAGTCAATGACAATTACAATCTGAATATTGACCATGAAGTTCTCCAGATGCTGTAGCTGTGTAATCGTGCCTTCCCCACAAAGTCGTGTCATTTCAAGGTGGATTAGGACTCAGAATCCCACCACGAAGGCCCAGTTGCCAAATGCCCAACCCATCACTGCAGCTGCAGCATGCTGGGTAATGCGGCGAAGGCAAAACCAAGGCCGGAAGCGAAGCCCTCGACACCCCCTGACGCCCGGCAGGAAGTCGAGCTACTCGTGTGCACTTCCTTTTACCGCCGGCGCTCTGTCGCAAAGTCCCCGAGAGCAAGCACTCACTTCCCAGCGTCCCGAGAGAGAAAAAAAAGGAGGACTGGCGCGCGCTACAGGGAGAGAGAGCTGCCTCGTCACCCTTGTTTCTCCTAAATAAGCAGTGATATGTTGAACGGCTGCCAACGGAGGCTGGCCCAAACCCTCGCAGCGCAACTTTTACAAGCTGAGCCTTCGCCAGCAGGAAGGCAAAAAGACACAGAGCCCAGGCTTGGGAGAGAGAGGAGGCAGTTTGCTCCTCTACTTTCTTCCTTTCAGTGGTTAAGGAAAGTCAAGCTTTCAATTGCGGACGCAGGGAGGATTTTTTAAGGTGACGTCACAGAGAAAGCTGTCTTAGATATCGCCTGAGGAAAGAAGAGTGACACATGGTGGAGACTTCCAGTAGAAAAAAAAAGAGTCCTGATAGTTGTTTTAATTCTCTGGAATGATTTGCTCTTATTCTCTCAGTCCAATCTAGGAAAGCTTGACACGAAACAGCGGATTAAATGGTTCATCCTCATCCTCGATTGACTCCGCAGTTGGGAAAACCTGTACAAAAAGAGCACCCAGGCAGGTGCTGGACGCCTAAAAAAGACGAGTGGTCGAGAATGGGATCCGCCAGGCATGGACTACCTGGGAAGGTTGCCAAGATCTGACAAAAGGCGACGCGGGGAACGAGTCGTTTCGGGAAAGCGTTTGGACGGCTTCATCCGGAACGAACCTCGTCGGCGTCGCCCGCAGCCCGCCCGTAAGTACTCTGGATTCTTTTAAGCTGCCTTTCGTCGTCTGGCTCTAGCCCGTAATCCCGCAATAAAATGAGATGTCTTTGTGAGGACACGGCGGTCCTCAGACCAGACCACCTTTTGAAGTCGCTGGCTCAGGAAGAGCATCTGCCGTAAGGGTGTGACTCCAGGCGTGTTGTGATACTCATAACTTCTTCACTGCCGGCGCCAGAAGACGCCTCGGCTTTAACCCCGAAAAGCGTAAAAGCATTCCATCCTATTTTGGCGAATGCCTTCTTTGTAGGTAACACGGCTCCAGATATTTTTGTTTTAATCGGCATTTAGAAATGTGACTTTTCCATCGCCGTACGTTTTTGACCTCTGTGACATTTTTCGGAAATTTCGTAAATGGCCTACAGAGCTTTTAAAACAAACTAAAGAATGAAGCTGGAGTTGCAACAGTACCGTAAATCACAATTTTGACAGTAAAACTGTTGTTAAATGACAATTGGGTAGCAAAAATTCCATTCCAATTGCATATAAAATTGCTATGAAAATGACAGTAAATTCAATGACGAGTTGTAGTGATGCTGAATATTGATCGATTTGTATTATTTATCACAATTTATTTGCAAAACGAATTTGCAGAATTGCAAATTGTTGAAAGTGCATAGCACAAGACTGTATTATATAATTTTAAATATAATAGGTTAAATCAAAGGATGCATTGGGATTTTTTTTTAAAAAGCTATTCACAAGCTCGCATGTGAATTTTAGGTGTCATGCACAATACTGGCATCAATATACACTGAATGCTCTATGTAATAGAAACAAGTAATAATGGGTGGTCATTAAAATCTTCATGCCAAACAATGTTAACTGTTTTTAGCAGTGCACAATACAGCGGTTGTGCTTCCAAACCCACATGAACCCAATCCAGATGGAACCAGAAATCCTTGTTCGGAGCATGAAGGGGCTTGCAACGAAATGTAAGATTGCAGCAGCTTGTGTCTGGTGAATTTTTTGGTTTCTTTTTTTCTAAACACACACACACACACACACAAATCGATTTGTGCAAATTTGTCTGTTTTTTTTTGCCACCGCCTATGAACATTAAGGCTGCCGTTTACTTCCCCTGGCATGAACCCACTGCTTCCCATGACATTAAGCTGAGACCGTGGGGACCAAAGTCTCTTTTTTGGGCTTTTATCTGAAGATACACACATAAACCCACACGCATAAACACAAACTAGTCTTCCTGTTTGTTAGCGTGGCTGATTTACGGGCAATAAACGCTGTTTGATCATCCTCCTCGGACTCGAGCCGCTCTCCAACTACGACCACTTTAAACGGCAATGAGCAACCAATTACCAAATTTACAAAGTGAAAAAAAAAGGAAATTCTCAACACTTGTGTGTGTGTGTTAGTCATGTGAAATTCATTTTGAGATCAACATCTGGATGGTCCAGATGTCCTGTTAATGTCTGCACATTTGTCTGAACCTCTGCAGATTTCCTGCGAGTGTAACCGAGCATTCGCAAAATTAAATGCGGGGGGGGGGGGGGGGAACATATTTTCGGGATCTTTTTAGGAGTAGCATCCATCATTGTGTCATATGTTGAGGAGAGGAGGCTAAAGTTATAAAATACTGGCCATCTAAGAATGCAAACAAAGGTTTTTTTTTTACGTATTTCAACGTATGATCTCAGACGGAAGAGTTAAACAGTAAGTCAAAAAGATAACAACTTAATGGTGATATATATCATATTAGCATAGTAAATTATCTATCGCCACTACTGTTTAAATAATATTATATATTAGCCTAGTATTAGCTTTTCTCAACTCGGCAGTGATAATACTTTTAATGAACGACGCAGACTGACCACTAGACGTCGAACAGATAACTTATCGTCTATAACTGATGATAATAGACAGAAATAGAGCATTTGTGCAAACTTTAGGTGTGCATGTGTCCATACGATTCACAGACAATCCAAATAACCGTTGATTTCCCATTTTAAATTCATGGTAGCATCGCTAGATGACGAAAAGTACAATATGGCCCCATCAACGATGACTTGGACATTCTTCATGCATCGCATTTAAATTCTTCTAAAATAAGCAAATTGAAAAATAAAATGAGTACAATTGCTATCTTAGTTTGGTGACTTTCCACCTGTTAGATAATGACACAGGTTTGTCCGCAGACTGGACTGCATTATTTTCACTGTTATGGAACGTAGAGAGGGGAAAACACAGTTTTCTTGGTTCCCTTGAGGTCGAGTCATGCCAAGAAACGGTCATTGTCCACATGCCAACCCGCATCTCAATGAGGCAAAGTAAAGGCCTTGGAAGAGGGGGTACCAAGGGTACGGGGGAGCACAATAAGGATGCCAGATGCTCCTCGTAATGTCTGAAGCTGGCACTTGTTAGCGGAACGTCCACACAATGGACCGTGACTTTAGTCATCATCTGGTCTGCAGGAGACGGTCCGTCCATACAGAAGAAGACAATGTTTGGGGTGGGGTTATTCCTTACTCAAAAGAAAATAAGAGTGGGCATATAAGGCCAGCAGGTTATTTGTTTACCTTCTAGTTTGTGCTGTGCCAGTCTCCCATGCCCTTGTACCTTGTTTCTCTCTCACCCCTCCCTACGTCACCCTCGCAACACTGACACGTCCCGCCGCCTCCGCCAAAACATTTCAATCACTGTCGCCACGAATTGGGCCAAAGTGGAATCGGGGACAATAACCAACGACCCAGACGCTTTTCAGACGCTGCCGTTCACATGCTAATTTATGCAAAGAGTGCAAAGACCTTCACGCCGGTGCGCCGCGAGCCCGCCGTTCCCACATTGATTTAGTCGACAACACCAAAATTGCAAGTGAAATGTTTTTAAAGAAAATCCCTGAGCAGATCAACTGATTGGAAATTGTGCCTGATCCTGTAGACTAGTATCGGGTAAAAAAAAAAGATTCTCTTTATGATTCTTTTTTAAAGGCTACAATGCACAAGTAATCAGTTATACTGTTTTTTAAGTTGTGTAATATACTGTTAAATAAATTGCCCAGGTACAGGATTGGTACAGTAATTCCCCAATTATCGCGGCTTCACGACATCGCATCTACTTGTGAGGGAATTTTTTTTCCGTTAATTAATTTTTTTTTAAGTTCATAAAAATTTGAAAATCCACACTGAAACTCGCAAGCATAAGCCACTCCCCTGTCCTCCACTTGCTACCAGAACTGAAGAAAAGTTATAGGTAAAATTCAAAAAAATTTGAAAATCTACGCTAAACTCTGCAGCACTGAAGTAAAAAAATAAAATAAAATACAGGTGATCCTACTTCAAGGTTTTTCCTTTATCACGGCCATGTCTGGTCTACATTAACCGCAATAATCGAGGGATTACTGTACTCGGTATCGGGAGATCCTATATTTCAATCACCTTTCTATCAAACAAACTCATTTTCTTTCTTTCTTTCTTATGCCACAGGTGAACAGGATACAATCTTGTCCCATACAATCGATTCCTCTGTCCTTTGGACTGAGGTAGTAGATTGAATAGTTGTGGGGTTCCCATCCCCTCTGAGATAACTATACAATCTACTGTCTTTGCCCACGAGGCAGCTCCCTCGCCGACTACGAACACAAAATCCCGCCCATTCTCTCCATGTTAAACTCCACGGTGAGTGGAGCCTAGCGAGTTGAGGTAGTAGGTTGTATAGTTTGTGGGAATACGGCCAGTCCTCCCCAGAGTCGATAACTATACAGTCTATTACCTTCCTCGAGGGGCACAAAGTGAAGCTCATTCCACACAACCAACCATCAAAGGAACAAATGCTGCTTTTGTTGGGTCTTTATGGTCATTATGTGCATGATTTTTTAAATGATAATTCTGAAGGGCAATAATGTGAAACTGGCAATGTTCTTTCGTAAATAAAATAAAGTTGGCTATTTGATTTCCAAAGTGCATTACACTAAAAAAAAAAGACACGGTATGTTGTTTGTTTGTCAATATGTTGACCGCAAAAAAAATGCACACGTGCAACCAGACAGAGCCTCAAAAAAATGAGGAAGTGAAGAAACTTATCCAGTACTATACCTTTTCAAAATGTACTAAATATCCTTTTTGTGCAGACCAAACGGGAATTTTTGGGAAAGTCCTTGACCAGAATCCTGCAACACACAGCAAAAATCAAGTTATAACAGAATTTCAAAACTGCAAAGGTCTACTTTCACTTAATCATACATATACGGAAATTGAAAGTAATACTGAAATTAATTTCCTGAGGCCTGACATGTACCCAAAGGAGAAGTGTAACAAGAAAATAAGCAAATATGAGATGTGAAATTTAGCAGTTGAAAGCATGGTGAAGTTGAAGGATGGTTTTCGTTTGTCTTAAAAATCCACCAAGAAACAAGAAAATGCATCTTTTTCTACAATTAGATCATGAGACAAACATTAAAATAAGTAAAAGTCATTTAGTTTTAATTGTAAAATGTTATTGCATATTTAATGTAGCGCATCTCCATTATTTCTAATCAATGCAGGAAACTGTGTAGAATTTCAGTTTATATTTTTATGTATACAAAACAATAAATTCCAATCTGATCAAGACCGACCTATGTTGTGATTTTCCTGACTTTTTTGCAGTCACATTTTTTTTTGTTCTGGAAAGTTTGTTTCAGTGGTGTAAATTATATATTACTGCTGGCAAGCGATTAAAATTTTTTATCCGCAATAAACACATGCAGACCATTTTTATGTTCAGATTTTACATGTTTTGAATGCAAAAATGATAAGCCAAATGTTTTAACACAATTTCATTCTCAGGAAGTGAAAACAAGTTTGACTTTGCCAAATGTCTGTCAATCACACTGAGAGGGAAATGGGCCTTTGTCAGACTTTCCCAAACAACTTTTCATTGTACAATTGTGTAGCTAGATTTATATTTACATTGACCAAACATTATGTGGTTGGTAAAATGTTTTTTTTCTTTTCCTTTTTTCTACTGCACATTTGGGACAGCCTGAACATGCACAGCACGGATACTCGCAAAATTCCATTGTTTGCTCCAAAGCAGCTTCAATCTGCCACAACAGTGGTCTAAAAAGAATACTATTTATCACTTAATTAAAAAACAGGTTTTATTTGGCCTTTGCCATGACTGGATTGGTCTAAAACATTTTTCATAGAATGTGCAAAATGTGCGACCAGTTTTTCAATGTAATAGCAGACGTTTGAGACTTAATCTTAATAATTTGCATTTTGTTTTGATATTGATTTGCAAAAACAGTTCAACAGTCCGTAGAATTTTGTTGCTACTTTACTAATTCATTATCTGGTGTAAGGTGTAATCACTGGTCAAACCCTTGCTTTTGGTTCTGTTTTCATCCCAGCCGTCAACCCAAGAAACAGACTACTAATGAACCCCCCTTCCTGACGCTGCACATTCTCTATCCGGCGTCAAAGTGTACTAATGTTAACAGAAATAGAAAGAGGCACTCTTGACTTCCTCTAACAAATCAAGTCCGGGAAGAATGATTGAGTGTTGCCACGCAGAGACACACGATGCACCCCAGTGATGTAGCCTACGCCTCATCGGAGGCGTTTATAGCCATTTGCTGCTGCCTGGGCAATGTTCTGGTCATCGTCGCCGTGTGGACCACCAAGAGCGTCGGGCAGCCCACGTTTTGTCTGATCGTTTCGCTGGCGGCGGCAGATTGCGCGGTGGGCCTGGTGGCCATCCCGCTGGCCGTGCTGGTGGACGGCAGGGTTCGCACGTCTTTTGGTGCTTGCCTCTTCCTTAGCTGTGTGGTCATCCTCTTGACACTGGTGTCTATTTTATCCCTCATGGCCATCACAGTGGACCGCTTTCTTCGTGTCTTCATCCCTCTGAGGTAAAGGCTTCTTTGAGATGAGTCTTAGCAGGACTTTGGAATATTTTTGTAGGTTTTTGTAAGAGATTTTCAAGTCGGGCAAAAGGTTTAGCATGGTGCGTGGCCCTAAGTAGTTCTTTGCCCTGGTTTAGGCCTAAAGCTGTATTGCATAATACGAACAGCTGTTTTGTGTTTGTTGGTTTCTTCAGTTAGCTCTTTAGATACTACATTTGGATCTTGCGGAGGCTGGGATTTTTTTTCTAGTGGAAATGTTGAGATTTGTTTGAAATTAAACAGCATTCAACCACAGGACTTTGTTAAAAAATATATATGCAAAATGTTTTTTTCAAAAAACAAACACCATAGCCATTTGGTACCGGAGGACCAATAGTGAGACACTAAGCGAAATGAACTGGCTCATGGCGACCTGTCAGTTCTTCTAATCCTGTCCTTCCACCGAATGTCAGTTTTAATATGTCCCTTGGGTGGGTTGAAACTGAGATTGAACTTTCGTGAGTTCCATTGTTTGGCTCCGACGAAATCACCATAATAAAATGTCCCCTGCCTTTTTTCCAGATACAAAAGAACAGTAACACAGAGACATTCGTGGTCGGCAGTCGCTACATGTTGGCTCGTTGCTCTCCCTCTGAGTTTCATGCCCATGTTCGGTTGGCACAATGAAGACCCTACTTCCCACGGATCCCCCAATGCCACGTTCACCTGCCAGTTCATTGCCGTGATACCCATGTCCTATCTGGTCTACTTCAACTTTTTCCTCTGCACCCTGGCGCCTTTGCTAGCCATGTCAGCGCTATACAGCTACATCTTCTGCGTCATTCGCGGGACCCTTCGAGAAAAACCAGGCAACGGAGTCCAGGCCAAATCTCACATCTACCTGAAGAAAGAGGAGCAGTTGGCGGGATCTCTGGCCTTGGTCTTGGCTCTCTTCACTCTCTCCTGGATCCCACTGCATGTCCTGAACTGCATCGCCTATTTTGAATTAGCTGACGTGGCAACGAGTGCTTTCCACGTGGGCATCCTGTTGTCTCACGCAAACTCGGCCTTAAACCCAGTGGTGTACGCCTTCAAGATCCGCAAGATCCGGGTGGCTTACCGGAAGATATGGAGGAGATGCCTCAAGTGTGGGGAGGAGCTTCATGTTTCTCAATCCAGCCAGACTACAGACAACAACCAAAGCAATAGTGTGGACAATGTGCCCTTGCATGCTTAAAAGGGGACTCATTGAAAATGCTATAGCATGACTGTAAATAGAGTCCAAAATACACAATTGTAACTACTCAACTGCAAACTGTGCTGTAATACAGGGCAGAACCCAACATCATGTCCATGAAACTGGAGGCTTAGAATTATGCTATAAATGGTATTGGCTTTTTTGAAAGACCACATTCGTATTCAATTGGCAGAGTCCTAGAGTGTGCTGTTTTGAATTATTGGCTCGTGCGTGAGGCAATCCGACTATTCACAATCAATCGGGATTCAAATTTTCCATCATTGCCGTGCCCTACATTTCATACAGCATTAGTTTGAGGATAGAATTGCTGGGGACAACAGCTTGGAATGACCACTTTCGTGTTCATGCAAGACGTTTTAACAAGAATTCACCACTCGACTGCACCCTGGTGGTTATTCTGTGTTATCACGTGAAATAAATTAGGAAGTAGTATTTCACGTAACATTAACCCCACGGTGTCCTCATAGTACGTAGGGTATACTGATCCTCCAACAATTTAAGCATATTGAGTAGTTGCAACCAGACGTTCTGTTCATTCATATTTTAAATTAATCAAGAGGCATGTCCTTAACAATGCAACATATTTGTACATTTTTTAATATAATAAAATCTTGTTCCTTTCCTCACAATTAATCAAGAGGGTATAAATAAAATCACTATAGTCATACTCATAGTACTAATGCTTAAGGTTACATTTTACTATTCCAGTGTCCAACGAGAGTGTCCCCATAAAGTAAATTGCGTCATCCTCATAAACTGTGTGATAACCTGAACGATGTTTGCAGTGAGTGGTGCCTTGAATTGTATATCCTATCTCGTTCTGACACTCCTAACTCAAACACGCGATCACAATATATCCAAAACTATTTTCACCAGTGGCTTTTTTGATACCAATTTTTTTAAGATAATAAATTTTTCCACATTGCCTTGCTTACTTATCGCGACAGCAATCAGCGCTAATGCATCCATTTCCAATTAAAGTTATATTCAAAAGCCTTGCCAAAAGCATCCTTCCCATAATTACACTGAGACCACATCCTTTGAAACACACTCACGCACACAAGTTGTAACTACTACTGCAGAAAACGCCGGCACCCCCTTCAATCACTGAACTGCATTCACAGACTCGAAAGAGAGAGAGAGAGTGACTTGCCGAGTCTGAAACGCAGGCATTCGGCATCTTCATGTCAAGGAGAACAGGATGGACCACGGTAGAAAAGTGGAGGCCAGAAGTTTTCTCCGTTTCCAACCGTAGGGGTGAAGTATGTCTTCCTTTCCGGGAGTGAGGGTACGAGAGAATGTGGACATGGTTTACGTCTCGGTGGAGGCGGCCATCGCCTTGGCGTCAGTGGTGGGCAACGTCTTGGTGGTGCTGGTGGTGTACGTGAATCGTGCTTTGCGGGACACCACCTTCTGCTTCATCGTGTCTCTGGCGGTGGCCGACATCGCCGTGGGTGTGCTGGTGATTCCACTGGCCGTCACCATCAGTCTGGGGATCAGTACACAGTTCTACACCTGTCTTTTCTTGTCCTGTCTGCTGGTGATCATCACACAAGGTTCCATTCTGTCGCTGTTCGCCATTGCCGTTGACCGATACTTGAGGGTCAAGATACCAATCAGGTGAAAAAAATGGTTTGCTCTTCTGTGTTTCGCTTTCCGATGAAGTCCCCTGACCTAACCCTTGCGTAACCTCAAAACCTAATTCAAGTTTTAAACCTCTACTTAAAACCTTAGCTCATGTGTAAAGACATAAAATAGAGAGACAGACAACTATTCTCACTTGCAATAAAACTGTCACCGAATTGGAATCAAACCTACACATGCCCAACCAAAGTCAGGTGAATGGAACAATGCATGATTGGGTTGCCTTCAAATGAATGATCAAAAGATGAACCGAATGACCGAAGATACCTGAATAATGCGAGTTGTACTTCAATGTTTTAGTTAGGGCTTGAATCCTCGCCAACAAATGGCTTGCGGTTGCAAATAAAAAAGTACTTTTTGTTCCCTTTAGTCTACACTTTTACAGTCGATGGTTATCTTCATTCCAAACCAACACAACCACAAACATCTCAACTTCTTTTCGAGACTACCAAAGCCATCTTCATCTATCCTGCATAGACCTTCAACCGAGTTTTACCTGTTGTTTAAGCCTTCCGTAGAACCATATATCCTTCGGCCGATCAATGTGCTGTACATCTTAGGCTTTCAGCAAAATTAAAATGTCTGCCAAAATAACTGACATAGGCAGGAGTCTGTTATAAGGCAGCAGCTGTCTTTTTACAATTCCCCATATCTCACTTGATGCTTTTATTTGTTGCGGTCTTTGTTTAATACAAGTTACAGCACCATCGTGACGCAGAGGCGTGCATACGTGGCCGTGTGCTTGTGCTGGGTGCTCTCCTTTCTGGCGGGACTGGTGCCAATGGCGGGTTGGAACAACCGACAGGATCTGGGCAACCTGAGCAACTCCGACTACATGGTGTGCCAATTCACTGCGGTCATGCGAATGGACTACATGGTGTACTTCAACTTCTTTGGTTGGGTGATAGCCCCCCTAGCTGTCATGATCGCGTTGTACGCCGAGATCTTCCGCGTCATCCGCCGGCAGCTCAACCGACGGGCCGAAGCCACGTCCGATGGCGAGCGTTACTACCGGAAAGAGCTGAAGCTCGCTAAGTCGCTGGCGTTGGTGGTGTTGCTATTCGCCGTGTGCTGGCTGCCGCTTCACATCGTCAACTGTGTCGACTTTTTCCACCCGGAGCACGCCACGCCAAAGATGGCCGTGTACACCGGAATTTTTATGTCGCACGTCAACTCTGCTCTCAACCCGCTAGTGTATGCCTTCCGGATTAAGCGATTTCGGGTTACATTAACGGAGGTGGCACGGAGATGCTTGGCGTGCGGCAGTTGCGTGGTGGTCAGCCCGTATCCTGGTTGCCCACCAGCGGTGGTCGAGAAAGCGGATGCGGGCTTAAGGCAAGAGGAAAAAGCAAAGTGAGATGCCAGTAGCTTGGAATGCAGGCCTGTTAAGAACTAGGGTCTGCCCGCCGTTACATGGGGGTCTGCATAATACATTGATGGCTCAACTTGAGTAACCCAGATTTGCAGACACAAGCTAAGACAATTTTGTTTTGGATCGTTGAGTAGTAAAAGAAAAAAACAGGGGCTAAGTGGTGAAAGCAAACTGAACATTTTAAGCAAGAGCTATTGGAACAGAAATAGTGCATTAAAACATGTAATAGAGAAAATAAAAATATTCAAAGGATTACTCTATATTTGCCATGCTTAGTGGAAAACAACTATATTGAAGGATGGGAATTGAAAAATGGAATTTCCACTCATTCAATTGGTGAAACCAGATTTGAATTGTTTGTTGTTTGTGAAATTTCATTCATTCATTTTCGGAAACCGCTTATCCTCACTAGTGTTGTGGAGGATGCTGGAGCCTATTCCAGCTAACTATGGGCACCATCATATTGTTGTGAGGCAGACATTCTTATCCACTGTTTCCATGTGTATGATCATTATTTATAATTAGTATTTATTTATTTTTACTTGATTCACATTAAATTGCAGAACCATTATTACTGTACATACTGGAATAAAGAAAATGTTGCATTACCATCACTTACTTGTATCATTTGGGAAAAATGTTGGCTTAGGGTGGCAGAATTGAGTATAATTATACACATTTACAACTTCACTGCCACCCCATAGGTTGTATTTGCATCTTATGTCCAATCCATTTTAATTGGGAGGGGCTAGCAGGAATTTGCAGTGATTTATTGCTGCAAAACCCAAACTTGACTTGCAGGCCTTTGCTATATAAGCTAATTTGAAATCATAACCCCAACTTTTTTGTAACATAACCCTTACCGGACCTTTAATAATGTCTGTAAGAGAATTACCCCCGCAATGACAGTGCTTCTTATAAAGTATCACCATCTGCCACCATCTTCCTTGATGAGGGATTTCAGAAGTGCTGAGTGTGTTCTAATCCTCAGCCTTCATCTTAGAGAGGCCCGCCTTCTTACATTTATTTCCTCACATCACTCAATACAGAAGTAACCTAAACTTTGCTTTAAATTGTCTTCCTTGCAACTCATCAGGTAGGATCATTTGTTATATGAAAGTGGTACCAGAGTAGTATTTTTTTTGTCTGATCGACATTGACTGCGATTACCAGACGGAAAAGGACGACACCATGTCCAACACACGTGGAGCTGGCGGAGATCAGCGAGTGGAAGCTACCGAATCCTATATGGACGAAACGGAAGTGGCCTTGTTGCACTTTGGAAAATACAGTGAAGACCGACTGGCGCGTCCGTGGCAGCAATGGAGCTTCAGAGAAAAGGCCACGTACTTCATTGATCGCTTTTTCTTTGCTTTCCTGGTTGTTTTCCTGATTGTGCTTATGGCCGAATGCGCGTACAAAATTTGGTACGTGACCAACGTGGGGAGGATTGTGGAGTATGCGTCAGACGCCATTGTCTTTCTGTTTGACTGGCTCCAAGGTCAGGAGGGATACAAGGAGCTAGCTGAACTCTGAATTACATTTGAGCTATTTTGCATACATTTCTATGAACATAGGTAATCATAAATGACAATTTCTTTTTATAATGTCAGTTATGCTTGCTTGTCCTTTAAAGGGAAATAAATATGTACACTACAAATTGGGTTATTCTGTCGTGCCCGCCCTGCGATTGGCTGACCAATGTTTTAGGGGGTCTCCTGCCTGGTGGCCCTTGTTGGCTAGGATAGGCTCCAGCACCCCCCGCAACCCGCAGTTTGGAAAATGAATGCATTTATATGATAGTAAATTAAAAGTCTGCAATTGATTATATCAGGCTCAGAAGAATGATGCATATTCCTCACGAAAATATACCCACAAAATTTATCTGAGATTTGTTCATAAATAACAAAGGAAAAGATCAAAAATTATAGTACATTTACCTTCAACAGGAACATGAGCAGCAAGTTGACAAGTCTTCTAGCCTGTAAACAATAAGAAGTCAACTTTGACGTTTCAACAACAAGAGCAATAAACTTGGAGTAATAATGGCATTAATTTAACCCAAGAAAAATTATGGGATATAAATGTTGAGACATTGTTTGCACAGGTATCTATCTCCTCATCAGTAGTGTAACAATACTTTAGACGCATCTGCAATGTATGACAGTATAATGACGAAAGTAACTGTCACTCTTATTAAATAAAAATTGATATACACTCCAAAAAACTATTATTTCAAAATTATACGCTCAATACATACCAGTCTGCAATGAATTAAATTGTCTGTACAAGTATGACTAATCAAATATCCATTTTTATACCTTAGTGACAACAACAACAAACATACTCAATGAGGAATAGATCGCTATTGTTGTATGGTGAAAAAAGGACTTACAAGAATATAAAAATAACAATTCTTATTAGTTAACATGTGCGCACCGCAATTACCTGCGTGTACCAGCGCATGCGTGTTTTCTTTCTTCCAACCCGGAAGTGATGGGCATTGACAGTATGACGTACACGATTGTCAACTGAACGGACCAATTGAAGGGTTTTGCGTACTTACATATTTCAGACACGCCCCCTCTTCCCTCTCTCTTTCGGATTTCCGAGCGTGACCGACGTTTCGTGTCTATTTAGACTTAAAGTAAGTAAAATCCCCAATATTTGGCTTGTTTCCCCTTGCTATGCATAACGCTATAGTACAATAAAAGTGTCCCTTTCGTCATGTTTGATAAATAGAGTTTACCGACATACGATCTTCGCTTTATTGTGTCTTTAACGGAGGACAAGGGAAGAGATTCAGCCGCCATGCTGCCTTTCTTATGGCTTACATGTTGACCTGTTTTTTTCTACTACGAAACCCGGTTACTGCGTTTCCCCTAAACGTTAAATCGTATCTTCCTATCTGCTTGTCTTTTTATTCTTATGTTATGAATACTGATGTCTTTAGGCGCTTGCTAACCTGCCTATCCAGGCTAACTTGTTCGTCAAAATGTCCATCATCATGATTCAAATCAAGAGACTATACTACAACACCTTTCAAGAGCCAGATGGAGCATAATCTGTCAAATAGTTATTTATTTGGTATATTTCACATCAAAATTGTTACCTATCAAAGGCGATTAATGTCTTGGGGGTAATGTGAATATTGACAGTAATAAATTGTGCTTTCTAAAATGGGAAGTTGCGTCTGATGTCAATTTCCTGATGATTGGTGTAAAAATTGAATTCCAAAATACTATGTATTTGTAACTATTCACCTGAAATGGTACCTTAAAGCAGAAAACGTGGAAAAGCTGCTCCTATCCTTTCAATTGGGAATTTCATCTTTTACTCCATTCAATACTATGTTGAACCTTGAAATACAAATATTCCAAACAGTATGATAACTAAATTGTGTCCACAGAATGCGTTACGTGGCCGCTTACCTGTTGGCGGTGCTCGGTGGCAACAGCAGCCCCTCGGCCAAAGACATCAAGGCCATTTTGGGCAGCGTAGGGATCGAGGCCGATGACGGACGTTTAAGCAAGGTTTGTGATTAGTTTGCAGTCTAATTCTAGCAAAATCTGTAATTTTACATGCTTTTCTAACCTCGGCTGTATTTCTTTGCAGGTCATAAGTGAGCTGCAAGGGAAAAACATCAATGAAGTCATGAATTCAGGTAAATGTTTAGCAAATAAATACACAAATGCTTTACTAAGAAATGTTACATATTCATATTTCTCTTGTAGGTCTCGCTAAGTTGTCCTCCGTACCGGCGGGTGGCGCTGTGGCGGCTCCTGCTGCCTCAGGCGGTGCCGCCAGCGCCGGGGCTGCGCCTGCTGCTGGTATGTACACCTTACCGCACTACTCGTTTATACTTTGAAGTATTATAGGAAGTATTATAGGTCTTATTCTTCACCTTTGTTTTACAGCGGAAGAGAAAAAGGAGGAGAAGAAAGAAGAATCGGAAGAGTCGGATGAAGACATGGGCTTCGGACTCTTCGATTAATATGCGTTTCTTTTGAAAAAGCAATAAAAATGTAAAAGGTTTACACAGAATACTGTCTTTGCCCTCTTTTTATTTACAACTATTAGTCTTATCTGCTACACACATTGCTCAAAACAGACACACCCCACTTGCATGGCTTTTTACAGTACCAGGACTGACCTATGAGAGGCAGAATAGCACCGCATTTGAGATGTCTACCAAGCCACAAGATAGGGTTTTTATCATTTGAGCCTTGGCTGACTGCATGTAATATATTTAATTAAGGAAAGTTGACTAGTTGGTGACGCTGGTCGGTTATTTTAAGACCTTTTCAGCACATGACTGAAATTTGAGGCTTCGGCGAGTCAACCTTCATTGCATTTGCAAATGTGTAATAATAGAAATGCATCATGTCAAATTTTAATGTACTGGGTTGCATTATGATTCACCTAATTATATATTTCTCAGAAGAACCTTTGTTTTTCCTAATAGGAAGTTGCGCCACTCTGCAAATCTCCAACCACAAGGCATTTTTTTCCTGCACACTTCCTCTTTCACTGAAGTCTCAAGAAATGTCATTTGTTTTTTTTTAACCAATGACAGTAGGTACTAGCTAAATACAGTGCTGTTAATTTATGTTTACATTGTCCCTGCTGATTTGAGGCTTGGTAGTATATCTGATGGTTTGCTTTTTTGGTGTAGTGGCAGGTGGTCATAAAAAACTGAACGGAATAACGTGTTTAAGTGACTAACGCCATTTAGTGTTAAACCTGAGAAATGCAACATAATGTAGGCTGAATTGAAGCTGCTTCTGTGGGCCTCATGCAATGATATTTTCATAATTTGCTGCGGGGCAATTAAAACTGGCAGTTTGAAAACTGATACTACTACATTAAGATAAAGTACCAACTAGAAATAGCTTCTCAAGTCCCACCAAAGGGTCTTAGAGTGTTGACCAAAAAAGAGCCAGAGGTCATTTAGGTCACTCACCTCATTGGGACGTAAAGGCGCTCCTTGCCCATCTGCAGGGGGAACCTGTTCCTCAGTTGGGATACATCAATGCACGCTCCGACCTGGCTGCTGACAGGCTGCCACATTCCATCTGTTAATAACACATTTGCATTGAGCAAGGTGGCGTGCAGCATGACATAATTTGGCGCTGAATGTTCCTAAGGATTTGTACACGTTGGTATTTCCGTGGCGTGTTTTACAATTTCCACAATGTTGTTCCAACAAGTCAGAAGTTGGCAAAAAGGTGTGGCGCTTGTTGTCTTTCCACTTATTTGCTTGCTATGCTTAACATAGGCTAGCGGTGTCAAACTTAGTTTTGTCACAAGCCACGTTATATAATTTTGGTTTACTACAGGGCATTATTTAGGCAAAGACGTATAAATATTGAACTCATTTGAGTGTCATTGACAGCAGTATATGTCCATTCCATTTTGACACTCAATCAGCTTCAATGAAGGTAAACAAGGCTTGACTAGTGCAGCCTAGATTGACTAAATGATTTGTTAAAAAATATATAGACATCTTTCAATATAGTTGATTTCAAAATATATCTACTCCTGTTTTTTTGAGCCACTTAATATTTTTGTTTTGCATAAAACAGATGGTCAAAAGCAATTTTTAAATGTAATTTGTATTTGTATAGTCAATATTCTCTGATTTCAAAATTTTACTTTAGCAAAAACCCAACTTAATGCACAAGATTTATTATGGCAGACCACACAAAATGATACAGTGGGACCTGATCTGGCCCCTGTGCCGCCAGTTTAACACCAATTATGTAGGCTAATGAAACATGTATTTTTCATAAATCCCCAAAACAAAATCAGAGCTTTTGTTTATTTGACATTTTGTCTTATAAAAATGCCTGCATTCAGATAAAAAAAATGTCACATGGTATTTAAGCTCAAAATAAATACAAAAAAAAGTTTAGAGTTATACAATTTTGGCATTATGAATAATATTGCACGAGGTCGTTTCACGACAAAATCGGAATACAGTATTACGAGACTAATTGCACCTAAAACAATGTGTTTGATTAGTTAGTATTTTCTGTGATTTCAGATATAAAACTGAATCTAATGTTAATACATAAAATGAAATGCTGGGACATTTCTAGGATTTGCATAGTTATAACAGCTCAGCAAGAAAATCCAAAACTGACTGAAATTTCTACTTAAGTATTTCAGCAAACACTTGGTTGTGTTTACAACGACATGAAAAAAATCCACCATTACCCAGTTTTCATTTAAATAGCAACTTTCATGTAAACAATACAAAAATAAGTATTTAGCGCACCTGAGGCTCTTCTACACCAAATGGAATCATATTTCGAGTCCATTTTGAATAGAACCAACTTAAAACTCTCTTTAAAGTATCAGCGTCATAAGAACATGCTCTTCCGGCGTATTTAACAAAAGTGAGTCAACCTGGAAATGTAAAAGGTGGCCTCAGTTTAACGTCACTCGCAAAAATGTTTTTACCCACACGGCTGCTTCTTCCCTAAGAGGGATGGTCTGAACATGCCTGTAAAAAAAACACATTCATTTTTAAAAAAGAATCGCAATATAAGCCATATGAAAATGATCCAAATGTCTTACTTGTTTGTATTCAAATCGGTCTTGAAGGTATCGGTTTCCCAGGCCTGTGATGTGGCCGACATTTTGGCGAGAGACCCCCGCCACACGAGCGGTGAAGTCCAGCGTGAAGGCCAACTTGACCAACTCCGGAGCCGTTGGCAGTACGGCGGGTGGCTTTGGCGTCGCCTCCGTCTCTAGGTAGGCGTCAGCCAGCTTCTGGAAAGACGAGTATGTCATCCGCTGGAAAAAGCTATTCAGCGTGGAATTGTCTTTAATCTGCCAGAAAAACAAAGAAATAGCAATTATATGTTAACGAAACTTGTTAAATTGCACCACGTGAAGCACGGTGTAAGATTAGATAGCTCCACGGCAGCATGACGACATACTTCTCATCGTGTTAATGATAGAGTTGCTCACTCTGAAAATGATTGACCCAACTGATATTATCTAGGATGCAAGCTAACCAACGAACCTAGTACTTTACAAGTTTATGACCCAGATGCTAAATCTTTATACGATAATACCGAACCACTACGTAAATCAACTATCACAGTATCACCACATCACGTCTTGTATCCAGAAATATAGTATACCTATATGAAAAGTTTATAGCGTAGGAACAATAATATAAATATGAAACGGGGAAAAAAATGCCAAGTCACAATTGCAGATAATTTCAATGGCAACTAGAGAGTTAAATATTAGTACAGAGTCCAAATAATATTATTCCGGCAGGACTTGAGGAAATGAGGTATTACTGTATTTGATCTGATGATTGATGATCAATAATGTGTCTGGGAGTACGTAGTATTTTGTGAAGTTTAGATTTGGGTGGTGGCCACCGACTGACCTTGAGGTCGATTGCGTCTCCCTGCTCCTTTGTCAAGGAAATGATCCGGTTGAGGACTTCCTCTGGAGGGACGTAAACAAACAAGAGTTTGAGTTAGTCTGCTTGATTTAAAAGTACTCCAATTGATATAACCCAACACTTAATTTCCCTAATTTCAATCAATCTGATGAAAACAATGCACAATACCCTTACCATCCGACATGGGAACCACCTCTTCCTGTTCCTTTAACTCATGGAGAATCTTCTCTAGTTCTTCGGACACTTTCTCATAATAGGAGATGTTCGGTTCTACACTCACCATAGCTGCAAATCAACAACAGCACATTAGTAAACGCTACCAAAAGATCGGAATGACAAAATTGGTTCTGAAACCCTACCTTCTACTCCAGTGATATCTGCCGGGTTCAACTCCTCACGCTTATTCATCTTAAGAGACAGACGTTTCTTAGAGAATCTTCTCTTCAAGGTCAATCGCCTGGACGACTTTTTCGGCGAGAGGGTCGGCACCGCGGCGGGCAGGCACGTGGCGGCGATGCGATCAGAGTCGTCTTCGGACGTCTCTGCAATGTCGACAGGACATTCCTGCTGGTCTTTTTCCTCACTGTTCCTCCGCGAGAACAGGCCCACGAACTTGGTCCACAAGGAAGGCTTTTTATTCTTCTTGGACTTCCTGCCAACCATGTTGTCCGGCGGAAGCGGGTCAGGAGCGGGCGACTCAAAGTCTTCGTCCGTCAGGCCCCCGGATAGGTGAATGGATGGGTCGCTGGAATGCCTCCTCTTGGGAATGGTCACCCACTTAAGTTTTCGCTCAGGGCGCTTGATTCCCAGACATTCGTCGTTGAGGCTGAGGCTACGTTTGACGTAGACTTCCAGGAGACGCCGCGTGTCGTTGGGCGCCACTGAAATGACGGGATTATATTCTGTCCAATGCTGGGTTTTCTGGTATTCCATGATGGGGCAACTGCAAAAAAATTAGAGGAGGAATAAGGCACTTTCATTTCTTGCAGTGAGAAAACACATGTAAGCTTTTCAAACATTTTAGAATTATGAATGATTCACACTTGTAGTAAACAAGAGAATGTACAATGTTGCTCAATGTTTTATCTTTTTGTCCTATTGTGTTGGAGCAAGTGTCATAGAATGACTCAATCAGAAGTCAAAACAGTTCTTGCACGAGAGCCAATAAGTTCCGTGATACATCTTCAGTAAGTCTGAGGACACTAAATACACACAAAAAACAAATTCTCTAGTGCTTTTTGTTTTTAACACATGGTATTTGTCTGGTTTTTCTTCCTCATTTGCCTCTTTTGTCTATGTTATGACTTAACTTTGTTTTTGACATATTTCTAAATACATCAGCTTGTGCAACTGCAAGCACCCGGGTTGCAAATCTTCACAATAACTGTTATACTCTAATCACTGTGTTGTTTTTTTTCCAATTCCATTTCATGTAATCTATATCAAGCACACACAACTTACCCATTAAATGTATCTGTTGGTGACAAGTTAACTTACATCTATCTCACTATATATAGTATGTAGATTACCACTAAAAGTATGTCAAACAAATCATACAAATGGTACAAATAGTACTCAGAGTTATAACATTGTTGCTAAGAAAAGATCAACTGTGAGGACTCACCGAGTTTCAAGTGCTCAACTGTGTTAAAATGTTTTTATATTTCTCCAAGTATGCGGTCAAAGGAGGAAGTTCTCACTTCTGTTGCGCCTTGTTGTTGGCTACTCGTCTCTGTGCTTCACTTCCTCACCTGAGCTCAGGTGACGTCAATTCCTACGTCCAACTAGAGGGCGGGACTGGAAACTCCCCTCACTCACCTGCGAAAACCAGTTTATGACTGCAATAAGCAACATTTCCATCTTTGGAACTATCAGCACATCACCTGGCTGCTTAATTATCCCTCTTTTACAGCATGACGTCAAGGATAACAAACATCAGAAATACAAAATACAAATTACAATATTTTGTTGTGTGGTTTAATTACTCTATTATGTTGGTATATGTTCAAGCAAATATTGTGTCAAGAGTTATGAATATATATATATAAAAAAAAAAAAATATATATATATATATATATATATATATATATATATATATATATATATATATATATATATATATATATATATATATATATATATATTTTTTTTTTTTTTTATATATATATATTCATAACTCTTGACACAATATTTGCTTGAACATATACCAACATAATAGAGTAATATATATATATATATATATATATATATATATATATATATATATATATATATATATATATATATATATATATATATATATATATATATATATATATATATATATATATATATATATATATATATATATATATATATATATATATATTACTCTATTATGTTGGTATATGTTCAAGCAAATATTGTGTCAAGAGTTATGAATATATATATATATATATATATATATATATATATATATATATATATATATATATATATATATATATATATATATATATATATATATATATATATATATATATATATATATATATATATATATATATATATTCATAACTCTTGACACAATATTTGCTTGAACATATACCAACATAATAGAGTAATATATATATATATATATATATATATATATATATATATATATATATATATATATATATATATATATATATATATATATATATATATATATATATATATATATATATATACACACATACACACATATACATACATATACACATATATATCAAATGATAGAATCTCGTCAAAAAAAAATTGTAAATGATCAAGTTTCACACAGGTCTATAATTATTAAAATTGGACAATAAAAATGATTGATGTAATGGTTTACCTGTGCATAGTTGAAAGCAAAGACATTCAAAGGTAAGACGCATACATGACTGAGATGCAATGTTATCTTCCTATGACGTGGAATACAAAAAAGATAGTGGGTTCGAAAAGAAAATAGGTCAATCACCTGTTTGATTTCATATTACAATCCGCAAATATGATAATAATAGCCAGGTTTGCAATTGACATGATTCTTACAATAGCTTCTTCATTCATGGTTACCTTGAATACAAGCAAAAGACAAATTCAATATGACCCTCTTAACTTTGACCTTTTGATCCCAAATTAAATAACATAAATAAATAATCATTCTACCTTTGAGTTCACTTGAACACAAATACAGACAAATAGACATGCATAACCAATTAAAAAAAACAATTTCTGTAAATTTCACCAACTTGATGTGAAAGAAAAACATACTGTAGATCAGCATTGAAAACAAAAATGCATTGAAAGACTAAATGGGAAAGATGTCCTCGTCAGCAGTCAGGACGCCGAATCGACCTACAGGACTTGGTTGCCGATCAATAAGACACGGTGGATCTAAGCTACTCGTGTTGCGATCAAGGTCATTTTGGCGGTCGTTGAGTCATAACGACAGTCTTAAAGCAAAGGGCGAACTTTGACGCTAGTTTTACATGCAGCGCATAATAAGCGAGTGTGCCAAGTAAGCACGAGGCCGACAGGCTGATGTACGACTAACTCGCTTGCCTTTCTCGTACGTGCACAAGCCGCCATTGTTTTCAAGGAGGGGCGACTTGCCCACTCTTATGCTGTGGCTATTTTTAGACAATGGAGTATAAAACTGCTGTGTCACACAAGTCTGAGCATCTAAATCGGAAATGAGAGGAACACTCTTTAAAATACATGAAGTATTTAAATAATCAGTGCTGATATTTGTAATCCTAAAGTATCTAGAAAAATTATTGCCATCATTACTATTTGAGAAGGAAAAATGAGTAATACAGTCTTACGATAAATGCAAAATAAATGAATACAGTGCAGTATTATAAAACACAACTATATAATTACTATATTAATATATACTAGACTTTGCCTGACATTTGGATTCAGGAAAAAAGTAAGATGAAAACATCGCATGGGGGGAAAAAAAGTTCATTTAAATCCAAAACAAGAACCCTGACGATTCAAAACAAACTCGTATAATGACAATAAAAGCACTCAATTCAATAAATACAATTGTAGAATATTGCACAATCAATAAGACACGACTGATAAAAAAGACATTAATTTTAAAGGGAAAAAAATGGAACAAACAATAATCCCCCCTCCAAATATTGGACAACGAAAAAGAAAAAAAAAAAGGGAAAATATTTGTAAAATGTGCCAAGTATTCAGGATAATACAAAAAGGAGCCAAAAAAAACCCTAAAAATGAAATGAAAACACAATTGCAATATGTGTAAAGCTGCTATGTCACATGTCTGTTGACCTTAGCACGGATTCTTTTGGTGTAATACCTGATGAATTATAAATGACAGTGGCATCACATCAGCATCGACCTTGTGAGAGTCACCCGTGTGTGTGTGTGTGTGTGTGTGTGTGTTTGAGAGATTCTAGCTGTCCTCAAACTACCCACACAAGGGCACGATGTTTGTTCTCACCGATTGAAGCTTTTATAAATTATTCATCCGCTTACTCAGTCGGCCATTTAAAGCCCGTCAAAAGGAGAGTCGGTTGAAATCGGCACCGAAAATGGGGAATCTATGTGTCAATAAATGAATAAAATATATATGAGGCTAAACAAAATAATATACAATAATTAGGGAATCCAGAGTATTTTGCATTTTTTGGAAAGTGTTCAAAAGTTCAACCATGACCATAAGAAAATATTTAGAAATAATACAAAACTGGAGAAAAATATTTTTGTGAATTGTAACCCATTAATAAAAAAATAAAAAATAAAAACATAAATAGCTGGTATTAGAAAAGCAAAAAAAAGTCCAGTCAGTTTAAAATGACACAAAACTTTAGCAAAATATCAGAAAACAGAGGTAGGTGAGTAACTGAAATATTTAATATTTGAACAAAAAGAAACTACATGGAACATTTTTGGAAAATATCAGATAAACATGAAACGCACAGATTTTTGCATATTGAGTGTCAAAAATATTATGTAAAAAAACCAATTGGAAAAATAGAAAACAATAGTAGGACTTAGGAAGGAAAATCACCAAATATATATATATATATATATATATATATATATATATATATATATATATATATATATATATATATATATATATATATATATATATATATATATATATATATATATATATATATATATATATATATATATATATATATATATATATATATATATATATATATATATATATATATATATATATATATATATATATATATATATATATATATATATATATATATATATATATATATATATATATATATATATATATATATATATATATATATATATATATATATATATATACAAATATATAATACATATGTGCAGTCATTTCATTTAAAAAAAATCATAATTCAATGTGAATGTTTCTTATTAAACTATGACCTATTGCTAGATTAGTCCAGAAAATACACACATATGTATGAGGGTTAATATACAAAGCAGAACATTTTATACTAATAAGAAAAAGTGCAGACAAACCAGGTCAATGAGGTAAACAAAAAAAATTAAGTCACCCATGGTGCCTGGTACCTTAAGTATTAGTTGCAGTTTCCTCCAAACTATAAAAAAGTAAAAAAAAAAAAAAAAAACGTATAGTCAAGAAAATATGGTACTTTCTTTAAAAAAAAAAATCCCCCTAGTAGTATTCATTACCATACCTTTGGGACGGTTGGCAACCCTACTCAACAGTCCTCCATAATAAGTGCTTCTTCCTAACATAAAGTGCTGATTAGCCAAGTCACTAGATGATTACTTTCCATTCGCTATGAATTATTGCTGTGAGGTCAACCACTGGTCCCCCATGCCCATATATAAACATTATTGCATAAAGTACATTTATTGCAAGATTACATTCTCGGCCGCTTGCTTGATAAAGTTGATTTAAAATGACGTGTCATGGAGACACATTAAAATGCCACGTGCATTATAACTAGACCTTATAATTGGTTTCATTCCTTTGTCAAAAATGTTAGCGCGAGACTCATTTCTGCATGCCGTGCAATATAATGGTAATGTTACTTTGTTTCATTTCATTTGTGCAAAGTGAATGTGTCCTCTCTGCGCTTTTACTTTGAAAATATGCTTTTACATTTGGTATAACGGTGAGGATAAATGTGCTTCCCTGCATATATTAAAGAGACTCACAAAGTGCCTATGTGGAGATTAATATTCAGTGCAATTGAGCTCTTTTTACTTTCACTTTTCTATTGCATAAAGACGAAATGTGGCTGTACGATTGAGCTTTTGTATGTGCATGCGAGTTGTATTATTATTTACAACATGCAAATGATACTATGTCAAGTATTATTTAAGTACAGGTTCATTTTACTACATTGGGGGTGATAGTTGTCCAATCCATTTTGACTGGGAGGACTGACCATACCTCAAATGACCCATTGACCAAAACCTGAAACATGCCTTTGTGATATAATGTAAACTTGTCCTGAGACAAAAATCTAACTGCAGTTGTGATAAAAGTGATTCCTAAAACATGTTTTCTATTTCTTCCTATAGATGATCAATTAAAATATCAAATATACAGTAATACATACAAGCTTTTTGCTAGAATTTTGTCGCTATCATTCTTCAAATTGATAAACAATCTTTTTTTTTTTTACATTTAAAACATGATTATATATGTCAGACCCTGTTCATAAAACTATTTTAGCCATCTAATGGAAGACAAAAAAAAGTAATTTACAGTATATGGCTGGACAATCCTGGTATTAATTCTGAAGAGACACAAATGTTTTTGTATGGATGCATATTTTTGGGGTGTGGGAGAAAATTGGAGAACCCAAGGAAAACCTACGCAAGCCCAAGAAGAACATGCAAGCTCCAAACCTGTGATCCAACCCTCGATCTCAGAAATGTAAGGCGCTAACCACTCGTCTACCGGGCCGCCATTCAGGGGTGTATTGTTTATTATTTGCAGCATGCTAATTGGCGAGCACTACCGTGTGTACAGTACATCTGAATGGATGTAAATTGCACTTGTTATGATGGTTCTTCTTGTGCTGAGTTTTCTAGATTTCAAGACAACTTGTGTAAAGGCTCGATTCCGTGAAAAGGAGAAAAGGCGGCTCTATGAGCCATAGCCGTTCTTCTCTAGGTTCCAGTTGCTTTTGTCGATGGACGCCAAGCTGCCATGCTTTTCGGCCTGAGAGTTTCTCTGCGCCTCGGTGGCGGCGTCGATCATCTGCTTTTCCTCTTGCTCCGTCTCGCGGTGATAGAAGTAGTTGAAGTTGGACACGATGACGGGAACGGGCAACGCGATGGTCAGCACCCCGGCGATGGCGCACAGGGTGCCCACCATCTTCCCACCCATGGTGATGGGGCACATATCTCCGTAACCCACGGTGGTCATGGTGACCACCGCCCACCAGAACCCGTCGGGGATGCTGACAAACTGCGTGTGGGGCTCGTCCACTTCGGCGAAGAAGATGGCGCTAGAGAAGAGGATGACTCCGATGAAGAGGAAGAAGATGAGCAGGCCCAGTTCTCGCATGCTAGCCTTGAGGGTCTGGCCCAGGATCTGGAGCCCCTTGGAGTGGCGCGAGAGCTTGAAGATGCGGAATACCCTCACCAGGCGGATGATCCTTAAGATAGCCAGCGACATGTTCTGGCTTGAGTTGGTGTCGTCGTCGGGAGAGGTCGCCAGCTCCGTGCCCAGCGTGATGAAGTAGGGGATGATGGACACGATGTCGATGATATTCATGATGTTGTTGAAGAAGTCGCTCTTGCTGGGACACACCACGAAGCGGACGCCGGCTTCGAAGCAGAACCAAATAATGCAAATGGTCTCAACGATGAAGAAAGGGTCCGTGAGGAAGGCCAAGTGGTCTTTGGCGCCCGGGCGCGGACCGGAGCCCGGCCCACTGCCGTTAATAAGGTGGTCGGCGGCGGGTGTAAAGTCGCCGTCCTCTCGGAACTCCGGTAGAGTCTCCAGACAAAAGATGACTATGGAGATAATGATGACCGAGACCGAGACTAGCGCCACAGATTTGGCGGCGCTGGAGCTCTCGGGGTACTCGAACAGGAGCCAGAACTGTCTTTGGAGCTCGTTGGTGGGCAACAGGACCTCGGGTTCTTTGATGAAACCTTCGTCCTCGCGGAATTGTTCCATGGCCTCGTAACCCAGCTGGTAGAAGACGATCTCACTGGCAAAGACGTCTAACGGCACGTTAGCCGGCCTGCGAACCTTGCCCCCAGACTGGTAGAAGTACAGGACTCCGTCGAAGGAAGGGCGGTTACGATCGAAGAAATACTCGTTCTTCATGGGGTCGAAGTGGTGCCTTCGTTTGACGGGGTCGCCAAGTAAGGTTTCCGGGAACCGGTTGAGGGTGCTCATCTGGGTCTCGAACATCAAGCCCGAAACATTGATGACCACCTTCTGGTCCCGTTCTTCCACTGAGGCCTTCTCCAACGAGTCTTCATTGTCGTAGCAGTCCCGCGGCATCCTGCTGAAGACGCCGTCGGAACCCGACTCGCCGCTCACGAGGAGCTTCAGGTTAGAGATCAGACTGCAGCTACTTGAAGTGGCTTTGGACGGCGTGGAAGGGGACGTGCCCTCGCGGCGTACCCAGCGAGGGGACGGCCGTGGGGACGGACGGGGCGACGCCAAGCGGCGGGGAGATGGCTCTGGATCCGGGGCCTCCGACGTGGGCGACGTCGGGTAGCCGGAGTCGCTGGGGTCGCCCAAGTTGATGCCCGCATCGTCCACATTTTCGAAGTTAACCAGAGGAACCTAAATGGAGATATGGCAGGTTTTGCTCAGTGTTTCAGAGCCGGATTCGAATCCACTGTCATTTCAGCGCAAACCTCCATGGTTGTGCGTCTCCTCCTTGGCCGTCAGGAATGCTGAAGTGGGTCCCGCGTGGACCTGGGACCTGCCGGCTGGCATCCGGGGAGCTTGGGTTCTCTCCGTAACCTGAACGGACAGAATAACAAAACGCAAGCATGCTGCGATAAAGGCTTTTTTTCCCCCCAGCATTTTTGTTAGGATCAGCACACGACTCGCCATCTGATACCCCCCCACCCATTGTTCCCACTCGAGATCCTGACGGAAGTGAAACCTCGGCAGGTTTGCTCGGGAAATTGCTTACGCCCAATGAATGTCGGTGTGCTGATCAGGTGTTCCACGATTACTGCTTAGAATGTTGCAGATACTTCATTAGGTGCAATTTTATATGATGTATTGACATCCAATGGAAAATTTCACCTTGACAAAAGGAAAGGCCATCTAGAGATTGTTGTTCTTTGGGTTTGAAATATATACATCTTTTTTAATAAATCATTTTTTTTCAGGTTCCAAGTTGATTCATATTTTTAAACACCCTCTATTTATTGTTGGCCAATCAAACAATACATTCAAATTTATGGCTACTGCGCAGGACCAACTGTATTGAAGCAATACATAAAATCTATCTAAACTGCACTTTATTTATAATTTGATGATTTATATATGTTGCTATGGTCGGCAAAAATGTAAATTAATTAAAAATAAATGCATACAAGTCCAACGATATGACTAAATATTCCAAATCTAAATAAAAACATATATAATTACAATTTAATGATAATAATGGTAAAAATATAGCTGTATAAATGGTCAAAATAAATAGCAGTGGAAAAGGAGTCCGAGTATAAATCAATTTGTCAAATTGATCAATATTGCATGACAGATGAGGAAAAAAAATATCATTCACTTATTTTATATAGACATATTTTTTGGAGTTCTTGACTCCGGGTTCCTCTGAAGACTCAGTATAAGTGTAAACTGACATAATAGAAATAATGATTTAAAAAAAAACCTCAATCTTTAAAGAAGTTAAATCAATGCAATACTGGTCAGAGTCCAAATCTTTGTCACATGTATTCAATATTATAATTAACATGTATTAAATATATCAATATCAAAGTGATCACTCCTTCATCATGACGATAAATAACATTCACTTATTCTATTTTAAACCTTTTTGTGTGATAGGACTTAATCCATACATTAGTTAAATTCAAATAAATCCCATTTTAATGACTTTTCAGAGCATTTCTAAAACCAACATTGCCGTCTTAAAAGGGATTCACTACCATCTACACTTTACGGAGTCAATAGAGGTCATTCACGTCATGGTTATCTCCAACGCTTTCAATCAAGACAACTAAATTCTCCCAAAAATAAAAAAGTCCATCGGCCTTGATTCAACCTTTCAATCTCGCTCTATTGTTCTTCTTCCCATGAACACTTTTTTTTAATGCATTGCAGCACAATCCCAAATACTCACCACTGAGACTAATCCTTTTTTTGCCACGTCAGCAAAAAAAAAACCCCCGAAAAAGCAAAAAAACCCACCCAAAAACCAACATCCCCAAAACTTTGCCTTGTACCAATGACACCATCACCTTCACCAAATCCAAACAATCTTAAAGGATTACTCACCAAAGCTTGCGATGGATAATTGAACACCTGATAGCAACGGAGAGCGGTCACACACGCGCAAATACAAAACAACGCGCACCCGCTGGCGTGCTTTTAAATGCGGAAGGGGGACGGCGGGACGGGGGTCACCTGGATTCCCCCCACCCACCTCCCCCATCCTCCCATCAGCTCCCTGATAGGAGATTTAGCGCCTGACGTGGCGTGAAGGAAGGCTCAGCCCTTCTCTGGCTTTTTTTCCATCCTTCCCGCAGAGTAAGCGCGCGCACGCGGCGACCACGGTCCAATCCCACGTCACCTTGGAGATTAGACTGCATCGTGCCACCCCGCCAATACCTGACAGAGTACCTGCAGCTGCACACATCTGCCTAAAACACATCAGAAAAGACAATTGATTGTTTGTTTTTTCTTATTTTTTTTATGTCTCAGGCGTGCGTGAAAAACACGCGGTAAACACGTGCTACGTCATTAGGGGAAACGAGTCCTTCGTTGACCTTGGTCAAAGTGTCAAGTATCGATTGCGGGAAAGAAGTCCAGCAAAGTACAAATTCGATGCTTGTTATTGAACTCTATGTGACTTTTTGCAGTTTTTATGAATGTCAGCGTCGAAAAAGAATTCCCAGAGCAACGCTACGCGACAAATCTGTAAGAATACAGGTAGATAAATGTGTTTAACTGTTATTTTGGCCTTTCTAATACACGTACAACGTAGTAGTAGAACTTTGCGGTAAGCGGCGTCCAAGCACGGCGCTATCCTGGAACACTGCGCCACTGCAGCCCTCAAGGTCGCCTCCCCAAAAAACTTGCCTTAACAGTGGAGCGTTGGCGATCCATCATATTAGATCGCCGCCTTCAGGATCTCATTATGTGCACCCATGAGTGTAAACTTCTCAAAGTATGCATAAGCGGGAGGGCAACGGGGGAGGGATTTGAACGCCTGCAAGGTTAAAAGAGGACATTCCTATGAAAAGCTAATTGCAATACAACAAAATAAAATACAGGTTCGAACAATTGTCCTATACTACTTTTAAGTCCAGATCGCTACCATTCATCTGGGTGCTTTTCTTGTCTGACTTGTATTCTGCTTACACTACTTATGGTATATTCATACAAGAAAAACCTTCAATACTACTGAGAATTTGCTATTTTATTTTGGAGATGTTTTCCCTAACTTATGCATGGATGATTGTTGCATTTGACTACAGAAAACCACGAAATGCCACAAAAAACAAACCAATATCAACAGGCGCTGATCATTGAATGCCCCAAAAACAGCAAGTGAGGCGAGAGCAACAGGAATTGACCCATGATTTTCCCCAAATAAACTGAGAAAATGCCCAAATATTGAATGACGCAAAATAAAAAAGGAATTGACCCCAAAATCAGTAATGATCCAAAATCAACAGGACGTGCCACAACATTAAATAACTTTCACAACAAAATTGCTGAACGTCATAACCAGTACAATGATGCATTCGTCACATCTGTAAACTCAGTCATATTTGGACTTTTTTTTGACATTTTGCCAGCATTTTTTCACTTCTAAGCCCACCCAACAAACAAGCTGTCATACCTCACCGTCCACAATACTCCATCACTACTATCATGACACCAGGGCGCCTGTCAATGGATGGCGGGTGTCTATAATAGTCAGGGGGGGCTGCGGTAAACGACTAAAAGATGAGCCCCGCCGCAGTCCCGGGAAGTCGTGACTGAAACGTCCCCTTCCCGTGCCTGTCCTTCAACGCAGCACTCCATCCATCAAACCCATAACGCATTCCTCCCTTGCTGACATTCAAACCTTACCTGGCAACACTGAAATTTTACCATCACCATGTTTTTATATATATATATGTAAATATATAGAGCGAAGGGGCGGCCCACCAGCTTAGTGGTCAGCGCGTTGGCCTCACAGTGGGGCTACTGGGTTCAAATCCAGGTCGGTCCACCCATGTGGAGTATGCGTGTTCTGCCTGGGCCTGCGTGGGTTTTCTCCGGGTACTCCGGTTTCCTCCCACATTCCAAAGACATGCATGGTAGGCTGAATGGACACTTTAAATTGTCCCTAGGAATGACTAGTGTGAATGGTTGTCGTGTTCTGTGATTGGCTGGCCACCAATTCAGGATGTCAGCTGGGATGGGCTTCAGCACCCCCTGCAACCCTAGTGAGGATAAAGTGGAAAATGAGTTATAGAGTGAATGAATTATTGCAAAAAATGAATACACATGATAATTAAACACCCATTTTTGTCTTTTTTTTTACTTGATACAATCCTCTGTAAAAGACATAATTGGGCGCAATTTTCGATCACATGATGGAATATTGGACGTGGCTAATATGTCGTGAAAAGAAATGGCTCATTTCCCTTATTTTGCTTAAAAGAGTAGTCGCAACTTCAAAAGGCAGTTTTTGCATGTTTGTTTGCGTTTGCAGGGTCACACTTTGTTGTGTGCGGACCACAGATGTGGCAGGCTAAGCAGATTAAAAGCAGCGAGCCCGTCACGATATCTCCTGGCTTCGCCCAATCGTACAAGCTTAATTGACGTGTGTGGACGCCCGCCAGCAGTCACTAATCAAAAGACAAGTGCTAATCTCGATGGGTTGCCGTGACCAGTGGGAGGGAGCGCTGACCAATCGCTGAGCCCCTATGCTTTGTATAGTTACATTTATCTCTGGGTATGTCTTTTAGAGGCTATGGACGATATTTTAGATCAGAAATAAGAACCTTTTCTAAAAAAAGAGAGCCATAAACTACTCTTATTTTCTAATGTTACTTCTAAAGAGCCATTCTCAGAATTTAAAAGTAAAAATACATGCAAATGTGCCATTTTTACATTTTTTTTGTTTCATTTCACCACTTTTTAATCACAATAAGTCTGCTTTCTTTTGACAACATTATTTGCGCCACAGTGTCGCTCCTATTGGTGCATTCGGGACTCGGCTCTCTCACTAGTGATTTCTATATTTTACCTCACAGGTTAGTGGAGAGCCATATGGATCCATGAAAAGAGCCACATATGGCTCTCGAGCCGTATGTTCCCTACCCCTGTTGTACATGCAAGAATTTGTGAATTTATAGATTTGCAGAACTGGTTTCCCTTTGCGAAGACATTCGAAAAGCAAAGTCAGATTGAAAATAGCATTAAAAAAAATCCTTCCTCTTGCACTTCGTCCAGTTTTTTTTTTCACAATGTGAGCGTGCGATTATTCTTATAATTAACACATGATGGCCTCCTGTTATTTCACTCCCAATGGTGTTGTTATCTGACGAGAGCAGCTTTTACAACCCGCGTGCTGAGTCACAGCACGTGCATGGGTGTGGAAACTTTGAATGGGTGAGAAAAAAAAATGGAACACCACAGGGAAATGGTTGCTGGGTTAGCTTGTTTTAACGACACATCCGTAAAATGGGAGCGACCTGTAAAAAAACTATTAATAAGGGGAAAGAAAAGTTTATAGGATTTTACCTAAACGGTTTCGGAGCGTGACAGTCATGCTGATGAAAGCCGTAAAATTCATTTAAAAAACTATGAGAATCAAGTCAGAGGAAAGGGTGGTAGTATACGTATACTCTTGTACAGTAGGTGGCAGTATGCACCTAATTGTGGCTTGCAATTGGCGACGAATCAAAAACGTGGATATGCTAAATCGTTTGTGTTTGGGTAGACGTTGAAATTGTCATCAGGTGACACCGGACGACCTTAGCCAGTTGCAAGAAAGCTGTTGCATTAGTGCATTAGTTGTAAAGTTGACGATGGCCGCCGGGTGAACTTATGTTTCAGGGAATTGCCGAGTGAGATTAGAGAAAATGCAGCTTGTTTTCGTGTTAATCCTTTTAAGGGCAAACATTGACATTCGCTCCTGCTTGAAATGTTTGCTGATTGAATGTTGCACTTGGAAGGGAAGCAACAAAAGCCAAGTCATTTCATCGGGAGTTTTCATTTGCTCTGATGAACTGGTCTTATTTAAAATATTGACTTATTTTAAAATGTCATTTGAGACGTCGTGATTGGGCATATTACACTAAAACCTACTCGTCAAGTTCCCTCGGACCCCTAGAGGGCACAAATGCCCAAGTGTAACTTTTAGAGTGCACTTTGCCGCAATACAGTGCGATATGTTAAAGATGTTTAGTTTTTTCCCATTTGAACTACATTGGCTTAAAATCAGGGTTTTTATCTAAAATTGTTTTAAAATGTTAATCTGATAAAAATATGAAAGATTCATTGTCATACGACTATTATTAAAAACAACATTTGGATAATGTGACATTATTTTTTTGCTCCAAAGATTACTACACAATTAGATATTTTTGTTTAGATTTAGCCATTACAACAATCATTATTGGAGTACGTATTTTTTAACTTTTAAAGTACTATTCTAACAGAAATACACGATAATGATGATACAGCGATAATAGCACCACAAACAAGTCTTTGTTATTAAAAAAAAATCCTAAAAATACATTTTGTGATTAAAATTGGTTGGACTTATTATTGTTTTAATTATTTAGCTTCATTAAAAAAAGGGGAAAAATTAGTGTGCCAAGACAAAAAAAAGTAGTAATATAGATATAAAGTCAATAGAAGAAAACATCATTAAAAAAGTCATGATGATGATATGAAATGTTACAGGTTAGCTAGATATCAAAATATTTCTTTTAGCTTTATTATATTAGTTGAGTTAGTTTTTAGTCTAAAAACATTAATACATTAAAAAATCACTAAATAGCTATACGATATGATTATCTCTAAAGCATATAGCGCAGACATTGGCTTACACTTACTGTATAATTCATTTTCAGGGTTTTTTTTAGGGTGGCATTGATTCATTTTGCTCTAAAAGCTTCCGCTCTTCACAAGTGGTATTTTAAAGGATAGTGCCAAACTTTGTGATGAATTTGGAGGTGAAATCTGGGCCTTTTGCTCAAAAGAATCCATTTAAAGCCTAAAAAAGGCATCTGACTTGAATCCAATTTACTGTAAGACAGCTCCTATTGGTCATCAATGTGTTCCCACAACATCAAAATTAGAACTTGACTCCTATCAAGTCTTCTTTCCCTCCTCCTTCTTCTTTTCTTCTTCTCTTTTCCAAGCGGAATGCTAAAAATAGCACAACCGGCATTGGCTTTGAGCGTGCGCTCGTCGTCAAAGACACCGGGGGGCGTTTGTGGCCCGTCGATCTCGCTACAAAGCCCAAGAAAAGCGCCCAAAATAGCGGCAAAGAGGCCTTTCATCGATTTGGGCTCAAATTAGCCTCAGAGAGGAGAAAAGAAAATTGCAGAGGAAAATAAAAAACACCATTTTTCCGGAGTTATGAATATTATTATTGACAGCTCCTGGTCAGCGATATCAATCGGGACGACATGTTGTTTTTCAGGTCCGCAGATTGTCTTGTAAAGTGCAGATCAAACTACCGTTTGTCGCTATTCTCCTTTATGTACAAGGGGGGGGGGAAGGTGAAAATGGCGTTCATTCTTTCTTCAGCGCACACACACTTTACAACATATTGCATAATGGTCATCTTCGTCCATGTGTGTGTTTGTGTGTTTTCATGCAGGCCGGCCAAACGCCCCACAGTTGGAAAAGTTCGGGGCCATCTTGCACGTATTGCAACTTTCTCGGGTAGGGGTTGGTTTCAGATGCATAGATTTTGCCAGCGTTCCTCAGGAGTCCAGTTGGAATGGGAATAAATGGGGGATATAAGTGGAATTGTGTGGGAAAAACACTTTGTTTGGGGTGTGCTTGAAACACAAAAGACAACATTGTGCGTTTCTGCTACTGCTGGTTGGACGGCGTAAGGAAAGAATGGAAAAAATACAGAACAAATGTCCACATGCATAGAGAAAAATGACTTTTGTTGGACTATTTGAAAGTTATAGTACATGAATGACGTTCGCTGGGGATGCTATTTCTGTTCTCAGGAGGATTTAGTAGGGGAGTTTTAATGAAAATGTGACGTGAATTTGTAGAAAAGTTGTTGTTTTTTTAATTAAACTGGGGAACAATTTGACAACAAAGTCTTGTTGAGTTGTTTTTGATATGCTGGTTAAAACTAGGATTTCCATGCTGATTCTATTGCAATTTCTATCTGGAATGTTAAGTTCTTTGTTTTTTTTTATAGCTAACAACATCAAACATCAACAAAAACTGTGTTCCCCAGTTTTAAGAAACTTTTATAAATACTTGAAAATGGAAACCTAGAAAATTATTGAATAAAAATGTGCTTTACCTATTTGGTCCATCCAATTTAAAAAAAGAAAAGGCTAAAAATCATTTTGCTTTTCTGTACTAAAACTCGTAACTCAAAATGAGTGAGCTGAAACATCCCTACTAAATTCCCAATGAGAACATTTTCTCGGACTAGTGCTTCTTCATTGAATGAAAAAATGTAAGACTAACAACAACAACAACAAAAAAACCCAATTTAAACCACCTCCAACCACATTGGGCCAACTCCAATTTCCACCTGCACCAAACCAGACAAAAACGCTGTCTCATTTTCTCAGATTTTCCCATACGTTTTGGGGGTGTCGCGTGAGAGCGGCGAACGTGGGCGGCCGACAGCGTTGGCGTGACACGTGGTGTGGCCTAAAAATAGACGGGGCGGGCGGGAGAGTTCATTGAAAACGGCACCTGCGACGCACGGCCAAATGTCTCTGCTGTCGGTTGGGATCCGTCGGACCCCCCAAATGTCAAACCTGCAACGGCGGGTGGGGGTCTGCTACAGTGCTGCTAATTCACACCACCGTCGTAAAAGGGTGGACGGAATTCGGTCATTAATCTGCCACTCAAGTCTCTGGTGAAAGTGTACTGTATATGCCTATTGTCTAGATATAGAAAGGCCTATATATGATATGTAAATACGTCCATTTTTTTGTTTTTCTTCTCGAAGCTTCAAGTCATGCTTCTACGGATGAACTGCATGTCATGCAAAACTAGACTACAACCATTCTTCTCAATGGCGTCGGTTCGTAAAATCCGCTACGGCGACGCGCTTTTTTACGGCACCCTGGCGAAGGCTTCTGAGGTTCGGGAACATTTCGGGTTTTTGGCCTTTGTGTTTCTTAAAGAAAGTATTTCAAACTCTTTTGACCTCATTGGGCGCCATTAATAGCAATACATTTTACCCTGCCATGATTTACTCTTTCTTATAGATACCCCCCCCCCCCCAACTGAAAATGGATTAGATGCCTGTCCTGTGACAAAATAAGAAAAGTAATTTAAATGTCAAGAGCAGGGATGTCCAAACTACTCCAGGGTTTTAAAATTGTGAAAATATCATTGCAGGAAATTTGAGTTCAACCTACATTTTGTTCCACTTCTTAGTTTTAACACTGGATGGAGTCAGGAACATCATCAGGGACCCATACCACCCTGGTCACAATCTGTTCCAACTGATGTCCCCTGGCAGATGCTATAGGTCTCACAAAGTAAGGCCAAATAGACTTAAGGACAGTTTTTTCCCCACATCCATCAGAACTCTATACTTGCGGTAACACGACACACAATCCCTTCTGTGTAATTACTTTGGGGTGATGTAATATGAAAAGACGTTGGGCGGTGATCTGCCTTCTACTGGCTGACTGGAGGTAAGTGAAGGACAGGGAGAGGTAAGTGATCCACTAGAGGGCAGAATGCCAAATTACGAGTCTGATATGATCACTTATTTGGGTCTTTTGATGGAAAAGTACTACCAATTTTGTCATACGCAGTTTCTGGGTATGATGACAATTAGGCTTTTTGTCAAGTCAATGATGATGACAAAGCCTATGTCCAATTACTATTATTATTATAAACTCCAGCGCCTCCCGCGACCCTTGTGAGGAAAAGCAGTACGGAAAATGAATGAATGGGGTCTCGGGGGTTTGAAACATGAGAAGCTATTGAAATCAATGTAGGAAATGATAGAATTGCAGTATTCTGTTGACATGAATAAATTATTGATCTGATATGATAAAATGAGTGACATTAGTTGTGATTTTCCTTGACATTTTTGCTGTCGGTGGACATTTTCTTATTGTTCTGCTTGGACACCCCTGCTCCAATGTCGCATTTAACAGTCCGTCCCCCAAATTAGCGTCTATGGCGCCGCAAGAGTCGAGAATGGTCTAAATGAGTTTCGTACTATCGGGACCACCGTAAAACGGAGGACCCTGCCCACTGGCGACGACGATGTGACTACAGACTACGTGACTCTGTGTTCGGCGTGTAAACAAAAAACGCAAGCGGACGAAAAAATCTGTGACCAAACATTCAAATTGTCCTCAAAGCTCTGCGGTGTAAGACCAGTGTCTTGAAGAGAGTTTGCGTCGCGGCAACACGTTACGTAAAAGCGAAGCGCTTATCGGATATGGACCGGTAGCGAGGGCGTCTCGCCACTGGCGTATTGTGGGCAGCGCCCTCGGGGGTCTATCATCTGTGCGAAAACCAGACCTGGCAGTGGAACTAGTCGTTTTTTTTTTCTTCTCTATTCTATGTATTTTGCGGCGAAAGCAGTGACTTCAAGGTGTGGCATCAGCTCTTTAAAAAGCTTGTTTTTGTTTGTTTGTTTCCTCGCTGTGACATCCATGCAAATTTGCTTCCGTGTGGTAGTTTTAAGGGCAGGAGTGAAGAGCGTGGCGTGAAGAGCATCTGGCTCCTGAATTCTATTGCCTTTGAATCGTTTTTCTTAGTTTTGTTTGTGGTCTATCAACTACACGTCCGTGAGCATCTTGGTGATGTTGACGTAGTTTGTGTTGGCTAACGTGCAGTTGGCGGTCTTGAGGTTTTCCCGGCGGAAGTCCTCGTTGCTGTGATTGACGGCCTCCTGGATTTCCATGTAGTCCGACTTGCTGATGGTGGATCCGCTGCGGCTCTTCTTCAACTCCTCGCCCGACTCGCTCTTGGGCGCGTTGACCTGCAGGTACTGCGCCTGCTCCTCGCCTTCCGTTTCGCGGTGGTAGAAGTAGTTGAAGTTGGAGACGATGACGGGTACGGGCAAGGCGATGGTCAGTACGCCGGCGATGGCGCACAAGGAGCCCACGATCTTGCCCCCGATGGTGGTAGGGACCATGTCGCCGTAGCCCACCGTGGTCATGGACACCACGGCCCACCAGAAGGCATCGGGGATGCTCTCGAACTGGGACTGGCGCTCGTCGGCTTCGGCAAAGTAGACGGCGCTGGAGAAGAGGATGACTCCGATGAAGAGGAAGAAGATAAGCAGGCCCAGTTCTCGCATGCTGGCCTTGAGGGTCTGGCCCAGGATCTGGAGCCCCTTGGAGTGGCGGGAGAGCTTGAAGATACGGAAGACACGCACCAGGCGGATGACTCGCAGGATGGCCAGGGACATGGCCTGCTGGCCGGCCTGGCCGTCGTCCGGACTGTCGGCCAACTCGGTGCCCAGCGTGATGAAGTAGGGGATGATGGCCACGATGTCGATGATGTTCATGAGGTTGCCAAAGAATCCCGCTTTGCTGGGGCAGGCGAAGAAGCGCACCAGGAACTCGAAGGAGAACCAGATGATGCACAGCGTCTCCAGGATGAAGAAGGGGTCGGTGAAGTAGGTGGACGTGTACCGGATGACCGTGGTGTTGGTCTCCGGGGAAAATATCTGGGACTGGGACTTATGCATGCCGTCCTCCTCGTTGCGGAAGATGGGGAGGGTCTCCAGACAGAAGCTGACGATGGAAATGAGGATGACCATGACCGAGATGATGGCGATAATCCGGGCCGGACCCGAACTCTCCGGGTACTCGAAGAGAAGCCAGACTTGTCTCTGGAACTCGTTGTCGGGGAGGGGGCGCTCCTCCTCTTTGATGAAGCCCTCGTCCTCGCGGAAAATCTCGATGGCCTCGTCGCCCAGCTCGTAGAAGCGGATTTCCTCGGAAAAGATGTCCAGCGTGACGTTGACCGGTCTCCGCAGCCGTCCGCCCGACTGGTAGTAGTACAAGATGGCGTCGAAGCTGGGTCTGTTCCTGTCGAAAAAGTACTCGTTCCGCAGCGGGTCGAAGTAGCGCATCCTCTTCTTGGGGTCCCCCAGGAGGGTCTCGGGGAACTGCGAGAGAGTCTTCAGCTGGGTCTCGAAACGAAGCCCGGAGATGTTGATGACCACCCGCTCGCAGCACTCGTGGTCCGCCTCCGGGTCGTAGTCCAGCGGGTGTCCCGGGTGCGCCGCCGCCTCGTCGGACGGCTCGCCGGCGGCCACCGTCATCCTTGCGGTGAGCGTCCGCCGATCCGGGGCGGGGTGCGGGGACTCGGTCCGGGGGGGCCTCTCTCAGGGCGGAACTGCGGAGGGAACGGCGACACAACAAGGTCAGATAAACTCCAGACCTACTTCCCAGACTCGTACCTCCGTCAAGCTGTCGCCTGAAACTTGCTCCGCCGCCCCAATTAACACGCTAGTGGACTCCGCGTCTTGCATGTCAATTGCCTCCTCGATGCAGGCGCCGTCGGCGCGGCACCTCGTAAATTACGACGCCCTATCTGCCGCATCGTGCCGTTTCCGAGTCAAACCCACCGGTCCCCTTTTTTTTTATCCCCCCCCCCTCTCTTCTCCCCCACCAAACCATGCGTGAACACGAACGACAATGCGGCCGGCGCCCGGCGACAACATCACTGCAGTCCGACACGCGCGCACGCGCTCACGTTAAAAGGTAGCGCCCGCTCCGGATTCGGGTCGGGCGCCGGACGGACGCAACGTAAATCACTTTTTCTTTTTTTTTTTTTAAAGGCAGGGCCATCTAGAATACGGCGAGCTGCTGCGTTTGAAATATTCAAAAACACACGTGAATAATTGAAGAGCCCAAGGAAACAGCAGCCAAGGGAAGAAAAATGTATTCTCTTCGCTGCAAGGGTGATGAGTGGGAGGACTCTGTCACAGTTTTCCTCTCTTTTTCCCCCCCAAAAAAGGCAGAGTGAAAAATACCAAAACATGCCAATATTGTATGATTGTATGATGCACATACCTGCGGACATGTTGGTGTTTTTTTCCCTGCCGCTGCTCTGCGCCGCTCCCTTTTTCTCGGGAGAAAAAGCCTTGAATCTCGTGTCTGAAATGATGAGCGACGACGTGGGTAATTGGGCCCTTTTCCGATATGCGGGAGCGCCGATGATCACTTCATGGTGACGGTCGCCGCCGCCGCCACTGCTTCTGCTGCATCCTCTCCGCCGTGTGCGCCGGCCGAAGGCGACGGTGCGCGGGCGGGTGTGTCCTCGCGGCCCCCCTCCCCTCCTCTCCCTCCTTCCTCCGTCGCGCTTGTGATGCTGAGGATGAGGGCTTCCAAATGAAAAGGTGGGACCGCGGGAGGGAGGAAGATCTCGCCGACCAGCCTGGAGGGAAAAAAGTGCGCAGAGTGAAATTAGGTTGTTTTTTTATGATTTGAGGTGGAGGGTTACAGACTATGACGCAATTAATTGCAGCTGTAGACGGTCATGGATGAGAATTAATGGTCAAAAAGTTTGCTCTCTAGTACAAATCAATATGATTTTTTTTTGTTTTAAAATGAGGGTGTAACATTATTAAAACATGAATAGAACATTGCCTTCATTAAATGAAAATTTAAAAAAAAATCTACATACTAATGCACCACTACTACTACTTGTACTACTAAAATAAAGACGTATAAAATGCTATTTGTAGTATTGGGAATTCATGGGGTAAACCTTGTTTTTTCATGGTCAAGAGAGCATATTTACTATTTTTTTCTATTTGGAAATAGGTGCCTCCGTGTGTGAAAATGAATTATTTATAAACATGAAAAATAAAGAGGATAAAAATAGAACACTGCGTAAATGAAATGGTTTAAAAAAAGCATCAAATAAATAATGCATGGTTTTAAATATAGGATATGCTTCTTGAAGTAATTCAAATAAAGTACTTTTTAAAGGTGCATTATCTATTATTAAAATGATAAAATGATATTACAAATGAACCCCCACTACTACTGCTGATACTACTACTGCTGATACTACTACTGCTGATACTACTACTGCTGATACTACTACTACTACTGACACTACCACTACTACTGACACTACCACTACTACTGACACTACCACTACTACTGATACTACCACGACTACTACGACTACTACGACTACTACGACTACTACGACTACTACGACTACTACGACTACTACGACTCCTACGACTACTACGACTACTACGACTACTACGACTCCTACGACTACTACGACTACTACGACTCCTACGACTACTACGACTACTACGACTCCTACGACTACTACGACTCCTACGACTACTACGACTCCTACGACTCCTACGACTACTACGACTACTACGACTACTACGACTACTACTACTACTACTACGACTTGTACTATTAAAATGAATACTAATAAAATAATACTGTAAAGAAATAATAACAAGGGAAAGTGAAAAATAAAGTGAACATTGTGAAAAAATAATGAAAGGATGAAAACATTTGAATGCTTTAGTTAATTCAATGCTAAACCCTTTTGAAAAGTGCATGCTATATCATTACAATGACTAAAAAAGATTTTTAAAATACTCTGTTACACTGTTTGGACTGTAACCAATTCTGTTTAGGGTGCTTGCTGTGGGAAAATGAATTATTTAAAACGTGACAGAAAAAGAGGAAAAAATAGCACACTGTGTAAATGAAATGAAAAATTTAAAAAGTACAGAATACATAATGCAGGGATGTAAAGTTGCTAGAGTTAACTCAATATGTTAAATATTAGACATTGGGAGTCTTTACCTTACTACTTTAAAGACGACTCCTCCTAAATAACATTGACAAAAACAGACATCCCATCCACTTAAACTGGGAGGACAAATGTTATCTTTGAATGCCATTGACGCTGATGAATGTGCAACTCATCTTTACCGGGAAGGGCAAATGGTTTTCAAGCTTACCCGGCAACAAAGTGTCCATTAATAAGACATAAAAAAAATAAAAACACTGACAGAAATAGATCTAAAGCGCCACTGCGGCTATTTTAAGCCGTCGGCACAAAACGGCTCGATGGCGTCGTGTCCTCAGAGCGCGGGTAAGTGACGGCAGAACGTGACTTCGGGAGAGAGGCCTAAAGGTCAGCGGGATTCCCGTCACATATGGGCGAAAGGCGGGGTGGGAAGGGGGCTTTTGATTTACGAGGCTTTGCCAAGGTTAGCGTTGGCAGCTTCCATCAAGGCTGCCTCCATAATGGCTTTCCTAGCTTCCCCGTGACATTATTTATGAGACGGGGGACGACTTTAACCAAGGAATTGGACGCCTGTCGCGTGTTTGATGTTCTACTGTCTACACCTTCTATACGCCGATGCCTTTCATCCTTATCGGGGAATTATGGCCACTTTAGAATACTAGTTTGAGGCACTCCGAAGCGGTTTGGCACAGAAAAACGGGGTGCAGATGGTGAGGTGAAAGGGGGATGGAATGGCGGGTTGTCAGATGGAAGCCCAACGGGAGGGGACAAAATCAAATGAACATCACAGAAAGGATGGCACTTGGAAAGTAAAAGTAGTTTTTTTGTTTATTTCGAGGCAATTCTGGGTCATTTAAAGGTCATTTGCAATCACTTCTTATTCATTTTAGGTTATTTCCTGCTGATTTAAGGGAATTCAAGATGACTTTTGTTGTCACTTTCTCTTTAATTAGAGGCAATTCTGGCTCACTTCTTTTTAATCTGAGATGTTCATTGATTCCTTTGTTTTGTGGATATTGTTATTGACCAAAAACCTTTCATTGAATCCCATTCACACGTCCATGTATACATCCTTTCCTATTTTACAACTGATTACTAAAACTACAAAAATGTTTTTGCCCAACCCTCATGTCATTTCTTCACCACCCCAAAAAAAACAAATGACCTATCATGGACAAAAGTATTGGGACACGTGCCAATTGCACAACAGGAGCGTGAAAACTGAAGAAAACTGTGATTTTTGCAAGCAGGTCAGGTGCAAAAGGACACCACAACATTACTATTCAAAAGAATAAATACAAAATTGGACACGAGCATGATTCAGGAGGCAGGTGAGTCAGTGTTACTGAAGCAGGGATCCCCTTTTGTTGCCTGAGTCCATGCGTGCGTGCCCACACTGAGAAATCAAGCAAGCCAAGTGATGCATTTCCTCGGGGGGAAAGGGAGTTCCATTACAGCAAAGTCGGCTTTGAAATGATACTCTCTTTGGTGGGAGGTTCAGGAAGGAAAAGAAATATTAATAATGATCATGGCGGTGGTCCAGCGTAGGTTTAGTGTGATGGGGGTAAAAAAAAAAAACGAGTCTGGTTTGGAGAGAGGGAGGGAAAGTACTGCAGTGGACGTCTCTGCATGCTGCAGAGACGTCCACTGTGTTGTAGTGGGACGTGAGGGATTTACATAGATAGCCCCTGAGTCATGGGGATGAAAACTTGTCAAGGAGAAGATCAATGCTACCTTTTGGATTTCACCAGCAGTGAGCGACGTCCACCCCAGCTGAAGTTTGAGGGTCGTCCATTCACAGTAGAAGGTTGTTTGGACGCCAAATGGCGGGCCCGGCTTTTCAATGCTTGTTTCTGCTGGCATTATTTTCGCTCCTGGGGCCAAGCCTGAATTTCATTGCAAAAACATACATCACATTATTAAGCAAGGAGGGGGCATCTTTGCCAGAGGGAGAACAACATTATTATTTTTAATTCATTGTCTACCATGAAACGTGCTAGAAATTTGCATATTTGCAACTTTGCAACTTTTTTCTCGCACCTGGGGCCACACATGGGAATGTGCATCTTAGCCAGAGGAAGAACAACATTATTATTTTTAACTCATTTGCTGCCATTAAAGCTGCTAGAAATGTGCATATTTATGCTAAAAAAATTCTCACGGCCAATTGAACTTCACTGAAAGCTCAAGCATCAAATTATTTTTATATTTGAATAAAAACCGGGGGTGCTTTTGTCGCAATTATTCACAGTTCTCTGCATTTTTGTCTGTCCTACCGCCTGTTCTTGGATGGAGACTGTTGGAAATGGAGGTAAGTCACAAATCTGTCCGTTCGTCCGACTTTTTGCTCTTTGACGTGTGCATGATGGCACTTTATAAAGATTACTGGTCTTTAAAGGGCCTACGCTCGGGTAAAAGGAAGTCCTAAGAGGGAGGAAGCAACGTCTCCTTGAGGTACTCTACGAATAATGGATGACGGTGGGACATAGATACTAATCAAAAATGACTCAGTGTGCCCCAAATTCACTTTTTCTTATCTAACTACCGTTTTTAGTTAACCTTGTGTTTGAGAAGTGCAAACTTAAAGTTTTTGGGGAGGGCTGTAAAGGCCACTCACTTTATTGTTGTTGTTCTTGTGGACACTAAATTAAATCGCTTGTCCTCGGTCATTTGTGGACAGATTGGAATAGAATTTGCTGAGTATATTCAGGAGACCCTACGCATTGATTCTCTGAGCCCGATTTTTTATTTTTTTGGTCTTATTGATTAATATGTAATATTATAGAATAATTAATCCCATGATGTTGAATCAAACTAGTTTTGTCTGGGCAGTTGTAGTTTGTTTGAGCTTGTTTGTTTTAACCCATCTATTTTAGATAACACTTGTCCAAGTGAGGGTCACGGGGTGCTGGAGCCTATCCCAGTTGACAATACCTGAGACTGGTTGCCACTAAGTCATAGGGCACTCAAAATTTTAGTATGGTGATCAAAGTTAACAGAGGTCAGAGAAAAAAATCCCTGAAATAACTTATTAGCCTATTTTATTCAAATTTGCAGGCAGGTGTTATGATGAGAAGACAAAATGTGATGACATTGTAGGCAAAGCTAAGATGCTTTGAATTTGGCTCCTTAGGTTGCATTTTGCGCTTCCAGTTCATACATTGCATTGCTTTTGTCCCAGCAAATGACTGAGAGTATATTAAACATTTTTTAACAAAACCGAACATTTTTGTTGAACTCATTCATTGCCATTGCCACCGAAAAAGTGAAATTGATAGTAAATCTCACCCATTCATCTCTGGCGTGCCACGTGAAACATGGTCATGTGACCTGAAGCACCTGGCTTCCTCCCACTGCTGACGAGCATCTCCAGGGATCCGGTTTCCGTAGCAACCGGACTGAGGAAGAAAAGAACATTGCCACAGTGACAATGCCCATTTGGTGCACGCGCATCTTCCCAGTATCCGATATATATTTTTTTCCAATATGTGTTCACTGGGTGGTCCAAACTATGCCCGCTTCTGTGGAGGAGAAGATTAAAAAAAAATGTCAATGAAGGACACAGACAGGTACAAAGTCAAAAAAAAGGAGGGTAGTACCTGACATACTATACAAGGACAAAAGCAAGTGGTCGGCAAAACAGATAGAGCGTGTAAGAGTCATTATGGGATGTAGTTAGTCAGCATTTCATGAACATGATTTATGTGTTTTGTTTTGTAAAAAAAAAAAAAGTCAAACCTGGTGTGTAGACTTTTCTATTCTTATAATAGGAAAAAAAATTACATTGGACAAATTTACCAAAGTAAAGATTCATTTTATGTTGCTAGAATTAAAACTAAAGAAAAAGGAACCACTAAACAAGTTTACTTATTCAGAATGTCCCATTTCATGCCCTAGTTCTGGAGCAGATGTTTATTTTAAATGAAAGGAAAGTGGAACTTGCAATGTTTTATTATTGGATTTCTGCCCCCTGAAAAGGCTCAAAATAGTTTTTTCTCAGTGTTTATATGTTAATATAACAACACAACATTAGAAACTGGAAACAAAATACCCTTTTTCTCATTCATTTTCTGAACCGGGTGGACTGGCGGGTGTGTAGTTAGCCTAGGGACCAGGGTTCAAATCCAGGTCTGCCTGTGTGGAGATTCCATGTTCAGAAAATGAGATGAGATTTGCTGAACCGCTAGGGTCGTGGGGGGGTGCTGGAGCCTATCCCAGCTGACCTTCAGGTCAGGGTTGTTGGATAGACTGAATTGGTGGCTAGCCAATCACAGGGCATGAGGAGAGGGACAACCATTCACTCTTAGAGTCATACCTAGGGGCAATTTAGAGTGTCCAATCAGGTTGTCATGCATGTTTTTGGAATGTGGGTGGAACCCGGAGTACCTGGAGGAAACCCACACAGGACCGGGGAGATCATGCATACTCCAAACAGGTAGATGTGACCTGGATTTGAACCCATGACCCTAGAGCTGTGAGGGCGAAGCCTTGGCACAAAATACATATTCGTGTACCTGTTACATAATAATCACAATTCTTGTAATGTATTAGCTCAAGTCATTCGCTAGATGGGAGTATTGTGCTACTGATTGAAACAACACTTTCAAAATAAAACAACTTTGCCACACAACCTGACTGATTTTTAAAAAAATAATTTTGTATATATTATGATTTACTATAAAAAGTATGATTTGATTCATTTTGAAGTATTTTAAAAAAAAGACCAAATCTATTGTTGACCTACTTAAATGAGGACCCTCAAAATGTGGATTTAGTCCAAATGATCCTAAAACAGGCCATGAAACGAAGAATTAATAGCTGTTTGTTTATGGGATGCAAAAACAGGGAAGCCCTATTTTGTTGCTGGGGGAAACGGCGTTGTCATGGAAACTGCATGTGGAAGTGCAATCTTGGGATTTCCTCTTGGCCCCATGAGCCGGAAAAAACAAAATGTAAATAAATGTCACTTCACAATTACAATTTTATTTACAATTAACTTTACAGTATTTATACAGTGTAGGCAACTCTGAATTGATTAAAAAGTGGAGTTTAAAATTATCATTACTACTGAAAGCATACCTGATTAATAATCCCCATAAGCTATTTTGATTAAAAAAATAGACATATATAAAGAACACTAATCACTTAACAATCCAACATTTCACACCTTAGGCACACCTGAATAATATAATCGTAGCAATATCGGTGCAATAGCCAAAATGTGCCAGTAGCAAGCAGTATCGTCTTGAAATGAAGGTGGCAAAAATGTCTTTTAACCTCCGTTGACACCAGTTTCCATTCATAAAATGGTTTAAAAAATACATTATATTGTTCTGGCGTGCCTAATAAAGTGACCTGTGAATGTACATTACATCACTTTTTCATCCCTCCACCACTTAAAGATATGTACAGTATATAGGCACCATAAAGGGTTATTAATGTATGAATGCTACAATATAAACATGTTAAACAAGCCACTTATTTAACACATTTTCTCACAAAAATAAACAAACAGTTAAAAATTTAAATCAGCGTGAAGATGAATACTTTAAAAATAGACTCAAAAATAGAACTCCCATGAATAAGTAGAGGTACATTTTCAGGATGGATAAGAAATGTGCGCTTATTACCTTTTAGTTTGCATTTTTGCATGCAAATGATGGAGTGTCTTTGGCCACTTCTGAGAATTTAGCTTTCATGCTCATTGACTGCATGTTTTTCCAGATGATCCAGGCCAAGTGGTCAGGTGTTCAGGTGTTGGTTTGCAGGAGCACCTAAAATTAAATAAAAATACCAGGTACACACGGCACGCAAACTAATGAAGGTGCATTTGACATTGAAATGAAGTCAGAATGTGCTTTGATTTCCATGAAGGTTAGTTTTTGTCAGCTAAAACTAATGAAAAACAAAAAAGTGGGGGTCCAATGTAATGTGCAAAAAAACACGTATTGTTCACCTATGGGATTTTTCATTTTGTCAAATAGATTTAATTGTACACGACATCTTGGGGCCATGTATGTGTTTGATTACAATATTTTTGTAAGGAAAAAAATGTTTTTTTTTTTTTTTTAAATGGGTGATTCACTTTGTTATGTAATCCAAAAATATCGAAATGTGAGTTGTTGGTAATCCGACTTTATGTTGCACAAAAGATCTACAAAAAATATGTGTGTAAGGTCATAAAATGTCTTTCTCTTCATTGAAACGACTGCTGTATTAATAAACCTAGAGTATTTCTTATAATTCGTTGAGGGTCGGGGGGCCGAGGAGCAACCATGCCCAAGGTAGCATTTAAGCTAGAGGTGCCCCCGGCTTTCAAATGCACTTCTCTCTCCATCCTGAAATTTCACCCCAAAGTCCAAATCAAACTTTCCATGTGAGGAAAAAAAACACAGAAAAAGTTGGTTGAAGAAACATTCATTTTCCACAGATATGAACAATAATCAAAAATAAAAAATAAAAAGATATCACCGTTCCAAAACGACCCTGTCGACTTTAGACATCCGTGAACATCCTGGTGATGTTGACGCAGTTCTGACTGTTTCCATGAGGCCGCTTGTCTGGCTCCTCTGAGCCGACGAGGGGGTTGCCCACCCCTGCGAAAGAGTCGCAGGACACCCGTGGCCGGAGGAGCTCGTCGGCGGGGGGTTCGCTCGACGCCGGCTGCTCGTCGGCGTCCGTCTCGCGGTGGTAGAAGTAGTTGAAGTTGGAAACGATGACCGGCACGGGCAAAGCGATGGTCAGCACGCCGGCGATGGCGCATAAGGATCCCACGATTTTCCCCCCAATGGTCACCGGGTGCATGTCTCCATAGCCCACCGTGGTCATGGTGACCACCGCCCACCAGAAGGCATCGGGGATGCTGCTGAAGCTGGAAGTGGGGTCGTCCGCCTCGGCGAAGTAGACGGCGCTGGAGAAGAGGATGACTCCGATGAAGAGGAAGAAAATGAGCAAGCCCAGTTCTCGCATGCTGGCCTTGAGGGTCTGCCCCAGGATCTGGAGCCCCTTGGAGTGGCGTGAGAGCTTGAAGATGCGGAAGACGCGCACCAGGCGGATCACCCGAAGGATGGCCAGGGACATGGCCTGCTGGCCCCCGTTGCTCTCCGTCTCGGCCAGCTCGGTGCCCAGCGTGATAAAGTAGGGGATGATGGCCACGATGTCGATGATGTTCATGATGTTCCTGGAGAAGGAGGCTTTGCTGGGACACGAGAAGAAGCGCACCAGGAGCTCGAAGGAGAACCAGATGATGCAGAGAGTTTCGATGATGAAAAAGGGGTCGGTGAAGGGGCTGGGGCCCGGCGCGCCCCCGCCGTCCGTGGCGTTGCGGGTCGGCGTGCGCTCGTCGCGGAACTCCGGGAGAGTCTCCATGCAGAAGATGACGATGGAAATGAGGATGACCAGCACGGACACGATGGCGATCCCTCGTGCCGGACCCGAACTCTCCGGGTGCTCGAACAGGAGCCAGATTTGCCTCTGGAAGTCGTTCTGGGGCAAGACGCGCTCCTCTTCCCTGATGAAACCTTCGTCCTCACGGAATTTCTCCATGGCGTCCTCGCCCAGTTGATAAAAGCGAATCTCCTCGGAAAATATGTCGATGGGGACGTTGACGGGTCTCCTGATGCGCCCACCAGATTGGTAAAAGTAGAGGATAGCGTCAAAACTGGGCCGGTTCCGATCAAAGAAGTACTCGTTGCGCAGAGGGTCAAAGTAACGCATTCTCTTGCGAGGGTCGCCCAGGAGCGTCTCGGGGAACTGGCTGAAAGTTTGCAGCCGCGTCTCGAAGCGCAAACCGGAGATGTTGATGACGACGCGCTCGCAGCCGCCGCCACCGCGATCCGAGCAGCCCAAGTACGGCAGGGTGGTCAGGTTCGCCTCGGACCCGTCAGGAATGTTCTCCACCGTCATGTCGCCGTCGTCGCGAGCGAGCCGCTCCCCGACGGAACACGCCGGCGAGGGGATCTCGCCCGACTCTCGGCGGTCCATACGGGTGCGATGGAAGGAGGGAGGGAGAAAGGGAGAAAGGGAGGGAGGGAGCAGGTGGAGCGTGGGAGCGGGTGGGAGGGCTGCGGGGGTGCCGCGGCGGAAACACGCCTCTCCCACTCGAGCCCCGAGAGATGCGGTCGAGCCACCCGCCTAACCACCGCCGGCCATCCCCGTGGTGCGCTTGCAAGTGCAGGACGACGCGCTCGGCTAGCTCCAGCACCCCCCTCCAAACACAACACACGCGTAAAGTGTGCGCTCATTTATCTCCCTCACGCTCTCTTTCGCACAAAAATACGCGTATGACGGCTGCCAGTCGTCCCACTCATATGGATAGGGCGCCTATCGTCCTTAGTGACAGCCAATGAGTGGAGCATATATCCAGTATTTTCACGACTAAAAGGCGCACTTAAAAGTCTTAAATTTTCTCCAAAATAGACAGTGCGCCTTCTAATCCAGTGCGCCTTATATATGGAAAAAAACAGAAAACCAAAAACCACCACTGTTGGATATTAAAAAAAAAAAAAACGCCTGAACTGAAACAATACTGTTAAATATGCAGATGCCATCTTAGTTTACAACATCTTCCATCATATAGCTCCTCCCCACTGCAAGATTTTATACAAAAAAATCCAAAACATCAACGATGGCTAAATAAAACTAACAAATCCATCCAAAGCCCACTTTGGGGGGAAAAAAGCATTGGGCTTGTCCACCGAGCCTTGAATTGGACACCTCTAGTGTCGTGTCTCTTATTAAAGCATACAGGTGTATTAATATGAGCTCTAACATGAATTGGACTGATAGTAGCTGTCACTGTGTTGTCAGTGTGGCCTAAAGCAGATGGATGAAAGCAACACAATAGCAGGGCGCTTCTAATTGGGTCGCCTGGGCCGAGGCGGTGTCGTCTCTTTCTCTCTCTCGCTCTCTCCGAGGTGCTGAACGACAGTCGGCGTGTCAGCCAGGCTTATAAACAAACAAACACGAGCAGTCAGATCAGTGGCTGTGCGTAAACACGCACTACTAATCAGCATTTCCTATTTTGCGCACACCAAGCAAATCAGGATGAAAAGTGTCCCGCGCGTGTGCCTTTGTCAGCTCGCCGTTGTTTCACGCTTCATCAAAAGCCGCCGCCGCCGTTGTCTGGGCTGAGCAACACGTGCGCGGGTGGGGGGAAGGCGGGGGTGAGGGTGGCTTTTGCTTATTAATGAATCCAAATGGGATTCAGTGGGGTCTATTCTGAATGCTTCATTTTCCTTTCAACGTGTTAAAACCTGGAGAGAGTTGGAGAAAAGCTTGTCCAAATATGGCAATGCACTTAAAGTATGGAAAATCCTCTTAAAGGGTTGCCACTGATCCAGCCCAAAAAAAATAAAAAATAGATCTATGTATGATCCTCTTTTGCTGATAAGAAATAAAAACAGATTTGGCTAGTAAAATGGACGCTCAGAGTCATGTTTTATGGGGACATCACGTGGAATGAAAGATAACAAGGAAAATTCTATTTTTGCTCATTTCGGGGTGGACATTTTTCTCAATATTGACCTCTGCTTCAGGATGAAATTAATGTCACAACAGATTTATGCTGTTTTGGGTTCAAACAATCATGCCATCAACCTTGAGCTGATTCATTTATTCCTCCAAGCTGAAGGGTTGGCAGCCAATTGCAGGGCCAGGGGAGACTTACAACCACACACACACAATTTCAAGTGTTCAATCATTCTTTTAGATATATTTTTTTCTTGGGGCAATCGGAGTACCCGGACTCAACCTACACAGGGATGGGGAGAACATGCAAACACCATACTGGAAGGTCAGAACCCACCTGGGATCAAACCCTCGATCTCAGAACTGTGAGGCGGAAAGCCTCGCTACCTAACTACTAGATTTTTTGGACTACAGAGCGCACCTGACTATAAGTCGCATTTTTTTAAATTTTATAGGAAAACAAGTACAAAAACATGGCGCATGTCAAAGTAACAATAGTAAAATGGGGAACAATCGACTGAATAGGAATCTGTTAACATAATAGTTTTCCCATATAGCCAAAGAAAAATCACATAATAAGCTGTCAGTGGTCAAAAAAACTTATTTAAGTCGCACTTGAGTTTTAGTCACAAAGACACCAAACTAAGAAAACCGTGAATCTTATATTCCCCAAAAATACAGTTAGTGAACGGCAAACTTGAATTTGAATTTATCGCCCGGCATTCAGCTCTGCAAATTGCCTCCAGGGAGAATTTCCCTTTGGAGTCGGTCTCCTAGGCAACGCAAACGCTGTTGTTGTTTTTTCCTCCCCAAAAGAGAAAAGTAGTTCGCGTTGAAGACGTTACATAACTTCCGCTCTGATTTGTACAGGAGTAAGTCGACTTAGAGACTTTGTGTGATGCGCTCTGGCGGAGAAATGAGTGATGTTACATATTGGGATTAAGAGGAGGAGGCTTCCATTTATGCATGTGTGTTGAAAGCAAGGCTACTTATCACTAGGTCCAGATAAAAGGCTTAAAAGACCCCTGGAAGAGACCCACGCGTCCCCCTTTCCCGAGCACTTTTCATCTGGAATTCCCTTTCTACTCCAACTTATTTAGGTCACCCTGCGTTCCAACATGCAGACGCAAACGCTTATTGTGTCTGCCATCTCAGCTTGGGGCTGTGGAATAAAAAGGCAGAATTGACGGTCCCTGGGGGACGTTTGGACGCTCCGATAAGATGGAATGCACTAGAGAGCCGGCGGAATCCCATCCGGCTCCTTTTAGGACGGTGCTGTAAATTCCCACGATCCCCGCCGTCGACCGGTTATTTACTGCCGCGCTCCTATTGCCCACTCGGGTTTGATATATGCGCTATCAGGCGTATTAGTATGAGCTTGTTGGCATAGAAGTGCCTTGCTTTCAGTGGGAGATGCAACTACGTGATGGATTGGATGCAGTAAAACGTGCATGTTTTTACAACAGGGTAAACTGGGTTATAGTATATATCAATTGGCATATCTAGCCATCAATGTATATATGCATCTACCCATCTCTTGATCTATATACATTATAGGAAAGGTTTGTCCAAACGATCATCGGTTGTTTGTCTCAGTGGGCCCTGCGATTGACTGGCTACCAATTCAGGTTGTCCGTGTTGTTGTTGGCTGGGATAGCCTTTAGCACGTCCCGTGTGAGGATAAGCGGTAGAAAAAGTGAATAATTAAATATAGCCTGCACAAGAAGCTTTAGTTCAGCCTACATTTTGTTGTACTTCCGAACTTTAACACTGGGTGGAGATAGTCACGCAAACCTCTCTATAATCTAAGGCAGAGGCCTCCAGACTGGTCTTTGGCGCCGCTGTGGGTGCAGGTTTTTGTTCCAACTGATCCAACACAGTTTAACCAATGAGGTTTCTGTCTAAAAAAGCAGCACCTGACTGCAATCCATTGATTGGAATTTCCTCGAACAGGTTGGAACGAAAACCTGCATCCACTGCGGCCCTTTCTGGAATAGTTTGGGGACCACTGATCGAAGGGGTCAAAAATCAATGTAGGAAACTGTGTGTGGAATTTCAGCATTTATTATTATTTATTATTTTCTTGACTTTTTTCACTTCTGCTGAACGCAATCAGTTTGTTCTGCAAAATGTGTTCTATTAGCACGAATATCATAAATATTGCACTATCCTTCTACCATTGACAGTTCTAGATATCAAGTCCATTTCAAGGGTGAAGGCTGACAGAGAGTAATCATGTTTCACCGCCATCTTTGAGTATGGAGACTTAAGGATTTATTCAGCACGTTCACTGCAGCTGTGGCAGACCAGACGATCAATAGCAAAAATCGATGGCACGCTCATACATGGCCCACCAGAGCGGAATCGTTACACCATGCGCTGCCGCGAGGCAAGGTGAAGGCCAAGGTCGTAAATACCGCTAGAGTACTCTTACTCAGTTAAACGTGTTTTTTAGCGTCGATTGCTTCTGTCTGCCCCTGGTCTGGAAGCCAAAAGCTTTTCCATTGACACAATAAAGCTTGTAACGATGAGATCAACTATTTTGGTGAAAAAATGTTGATGTTGATCATTTGCTGATGTTAAAAAAACAACAACTTCTATGCCTGTCCTGAACACAATTGTGTGTTTTCGTTACTGCACTTAATCATTCTGATCGTTACTTTTAATGCTATTTGTTTATAGAATGCTATTTATTTCTATTACAATATTTGTCAATGCTGCAGAGGCATATTCCATTCTGAAGTCTACTAAGATTAGTGTGTCTTTAAAAACCTTGCAAAAACACCCATGATGAAGTCATGTCGGGTTATGCTTTAAAATAGTCCAATCAAAACACCTAAAAAAAAGCATGCATTGGTTCTTTCCTGGACTTTTAGATCAGACCCAGAGCATTGTTTTTTTTTAATAATAATTTTAAATTTATATATTTTAACAGGGATGGTTGCTATTGCAAGGAAAGCAGGTGGATTATAGGAAAAAAACGAACTCCCTAAGGGAGGTGAGTTTTTTTCTCCAAGCCCGCTTTGTCAGAGTGGATTTTGGCACCTGAAAGCTAACAATTGATTACAAACCCTCCACGCTTGAATATGTCACTCATAATATTCTCAATTCTTTCTATCCACTTTATTTTGTAGTTAATTCAAAGTAAACAAGTCTTTCCCGGAAGCCAATTAATCCGCTAGCGAGTGTGAGACAGGATTTGGAAGCATGTGAAGGAGCAGATGGGCGGACCAAAGTAACCCCGAATGGTTGCCAAATCGCGGCGAGGTGGCAGCACGCCGTCACGCGGGGATCGCGCCGTTGGGCCTCACTTAAGGAATGTTGGTGCAATATTTCAAAAATCAGCGTACGGTCAGCCGGGTTATCTTTTTTTTCTTCCCTTAGTTCTCCAGTTGAAAAGCTATAGGGAGAGGTTATAAATCAAATTGCCGTTTAGTAAGATATGAGGCGTTCCTTTGTGAGTGAGCTTGGAATCCAAGCAAGCTTTATTAAAAATAATTTAGCGAAATGCACAAGTGCATCATCATTTCTGTACAGCTAAGCAATCTAATAAAAGCAAATACAAAATTGGATTTTTAATTGCTTGTACATGCTCCTTTGGATAAACAGTCATTCACAATGTAGTGAACCTTCAATTATGGTTTAAATGTATATTTTCCTCTCAAAGAAAGATAAACACATTTAAAACAAATTTTAAGATTTAATATTTGATATGTTTTTTATTACCCTGATGTGTTCAAGTGCTTGGAAATATGGATCTGAAGGCCTCTTAAAGCTGGGTTTGAAATACCGGATTTTGTCGCATAATAGCCGCCTTTAAAATTGCGTTTCTTAAATTCCATTCGAAGTTGTGAAAGTACATTTTGTTTAGCATTTGATGTTTTTATCTTGTCTCTATTTTGAAAAACTGTCTTGTGTTATGGCATTTCGTTGATGTCAAGTCTAATTTGTGCGCATATAAGCCGTACCTTCGATTCAGTCATGATTTTTTTGGGTGACAAATGTGGCGTATATGCGAGAAAATACAGTTACAGATGTTATGGGTATGGAAGTGATAGTGTTTCATTGCTTTTCCTTGGTGATCTTGATGTCAAGACTGATTTCTTTGGTGACAGACATGTTTCGGAATTGAATTTTGATATTAAAAAAAATCTGTTAGAAAGACATAAATGCTTCAAATCTCAAAAGAGGTCGTGAGTTTGCATCACCCCACTTTTCTGACAAAATTTTGAAACAGTAGAATTCAAACTCTCGTGGCACAGATTGACTTCCCCAACAATGACCGCCAAAAGCAGACAATCAGTTTATGGCATAAAAAGCTTCAATTCCCAAAGCGGTGGTGAGTTTGCATCATCCGAGCTTTATACGACAAAAGCGCTCCAACTTCCTGAACGCGACTTGTCCTGATTTCGCGCGTCTTTCGGGAAATCCCGCATCCGGATACAATCCTCATTATGCCAATTAAAGTCTGACGACCCGCGGCACTTTCTTGCCCGGTTTTGCCGTCGTCTTCCCGCTCTGTCGTCATCTGCGCTGACCCGAATGGTCGCTGATTTTGGAGCGACGTTTTAACGCGACGTTCATCGAGCGGCAAGACTTACGTATGAGTGTGTGTGTGAATATTTGTACCCGCATGAAAGCAAGTGCGTAAACACTCCGCCTGGATTTTCCCTCCCTCTGGCAACGAATGAAAGTCCCAAAAAGTAGGATATAATCCTGATTTGCATGTTGCCACTCTGTTTGTGCGCATTTGCGAGGCGGAGAGTGCAGCTGCCGCGTTGGGTGGGCTCGGCCGACTGTGAAATGTGTTCTTAAACTGTTAATTTCACAGCCCGGATGGAAGGAAGCGTTTGCTGACGCGGTGTCACCCGAGGTCCCGTCGTTGCGTCCTATTAGCGAGGTAACCGTGGTTACCAACGGCGTGCCGTAAAAAGAAGTTCCCGCCATCTGTTTGGAGGAAATTGGAAAGGCCTTCTAGTTGTTTTAACCAATGTTCTTTTGCTTAAGTTTGCAATTTTTTTGTTGTTTTTTAGTGGTGTCAATGCCAAATTGGCGAAAGAAAATCGAGTTTAGAAAAGGAAAATGTCCAATAGTGCGTCTCGTTTCATCCTTCTGTTGCGAATTACAAAAACCTTTTAATGCACAAATTATGATTTATTTATTTTTATTCTAGTCATATCGGACAGGAGACTCAAAATTGTTACCCCGGAACCAATTGACCTTTCGCAAAAAAAGCGCTGGTTATTTTAAGTGATTTATTTCTGAGCAAAACTAGTGCTACACCCTCTAGATTGCAATTAAAAGGTTTGATGATTTGCGTCTGAAAATTACATTAATCATTTTCTGTACCGCTTATCCTCACAAAGGTCGCAGGTGGTGCTGAAGTCTACAACAAGACCACCCACCCACCGTGAATTGGTTGCCAGCCAATCACAGGGCACAAGGAGACAAATAACCAATCACGCATACACATGGATAACAGAAAGACTTCAACAATCCTACCTTTTGTGTTTTTGAGGCGTGGGAGGCAACTGTAGTACCCAAGTAAAAGCCACACAGGCATGGGGAGACCTTGTAAACTCCACACAAGAAGGTTGGAACCCATTGAAGACGGAACCTGAGGATTGCAGTGAACAAATTAAAAAATGGTAGCATGCTATAAAGGAATATATTCAATATCTACAGTAAAAACAAAGGGTTGACAAAATGGTGCATGAAAAGTAAAAACAAAATAAGTTTTAAGGCACTTACCAGGACGCTGTGTTTGCATAACAATGGGAAATATCACTTTAATGTTAACGCACTGCATGAAGCTAATTAACTTTAGTGAATGAAACAGCTACACCTAGACTTCATATCGGTTATTTGAATTTTTTAGAGTTGGGGGTACAAAAGCAGCTGAGAAAGGGAGAATTTTTAGTCCATTTATTAGAGATTTGTGTCATAGTATTTGATTAGACCCTTTCAACTGGAACAAGCAAAAGAGGGAGCAAACTACGTTGATTCAGGTCTCCACGAGGAGTCAAGAAATCAGTTTTTACATTTTTTTTCTGATCTGTGATGAGACGTTAACAGCACACTTCAACATCAACCCTGCGTCTAAATATAACCGTCATTACCATGCAACGACACCTTATGGATGAGCACCCGCAAAGCCTTCACGCTAAAGTGCTTTCCTGCCAAACAATCGCTCAGTTCTCGCTTTACCACCTCCGAATAAGTCTCGGACCCGAACGCGTTGTGGACTGAGAGTGTCATAAAGATCAAGTCACTTTTGGCCCGGGAGGGTTGAGGCCGCTGTCGGCCCGTCTGAGGAAATGGGAAGCTGCGAAAGCCTCATTAGGCGGCGACTTTGAGTCTTTCCGACAAGCGACGTGTTGTTGTTATCGTCGCTGACTTGCTCCCCCCGCCAGGAATGGTTTGCTGGGTTGTCTAATGAGTGCCCGGACCTGCCCCGTTGCTCGTCCTCGGAGACTCTACGGGCGGCAAAAAGGGATTTGTTGCGCTGGCAACTGGACTCTTCTTTCTTGAATGTGGTGTATATTTAATCATGATTCTCTCAGTCAAATTAGATTGGATGTCTATTGCCTTTGACGCCAGCCAATGACCATTGACTAGCCTTTTATTGCTTTTGGGGTATCAAAATCTTTTCTTTCAGGGGCAGTGGTACTTTTGAATAAAAACGTTTGAATTTTGGGACTTGCTGGTCTATACCGTGTGAGAAATTGTAATCATTTCCATCCTTCTTGTTCACAAGGCCTTTTTCCAAGTTCTAATCGGACAACAAGTGCCATTCAAAATCATTTCAATACGTTCTTGTCCCTTCTCTTCGCAACATTTTGACCCTGAAAGAGATATTGCCACATATCTCCACGGGGAGGCGATATATATGTTTAGCTGCCCTCCCTCTTGCCTGTCTGTGTTTTTTTTTTAGCCATCTTGTTTCAATTGCAAGCGAAAAGAGCGCCAGCAGTACTGCTGGAACCGAATGTGTGCGGCACGCTTAATTGGAAATGACAGCAAACGTTTAGGGATGTTTTCTTTCTTGAGCTTTTTTGGATGACATATGTTTGAAGTGATGCGATTGCATGCTCACCCAACCAGAGGGCAAGGACATGTGAAACAATTGTAAATGAGGGTCATGCACCAGACATGTGGGACCACTATATAGTGCTTTGTTTTACTCAAACATATGGCCTGCAGTCACCACCATATAAACTTTATATGTTTTTTTCCCCATGGTGTATTAATTCACAACTCTAATGAAGTTCAATGGAACAATTGCATTTAAAATAAAAATGATAAAACTGTACTGAACATAATCTCTCTGTTTTTGAGGTATTCACACATTACTACAAGCGATTTAAAAGAATGATTATATATTAGTAGTTTGACTATATATATTAATTAGAGAAAAATACAACAACAAAAATGTAAAAATCAGAAGATTTAATAAAAATAAAGTTGGAACATATTTAAAATGTGAACTACATTTCAAAATGTAAAAAATAAAATCAATTTACATTCATTTCTAAATGTTGCCCCAAAAACATATTTAATTTTTTATGTATTTCTATAAGTAGCCTTATTCTCTATTTCCTTAAATCATTTTCACGCTTTTCTTATTTCTTGATTCTATTTTTTTTAATTTCATTTTCTATATTCAGCATTAAGTATTCCTTAGATGTTATTTCTTAAACGTAAGTGTCAGGCATCATGGCTATACAGATGATTCACAAATGACAGTTAACTGGCCTCAAATTTGCGGATTTTGTGATTTTATCCTTTGCCGTTCAAAAATTCTTCACCGCATCAAACTGGCAAAGAATCTATGTCATAGAATATTCTGTACGTCTCAACCGTGCAGTATTTTCAATTCAAAGGGGAAAATCCTTATATAACGTTTTGCATGTGCCGGTAATTAACATTTCTACAAAAGGAGGAGCTCATGAATTATGGAACAACTCGTAAAAAGAGGTTTTATATTGAGGTGTGTGTGTGGGGAGGGGGGTGGGTGGGGGGGGGGGGGGTCTGCTTGTTGATCTCTGCAGGGCGGATGCGTCACTTCTTATTGAAGATGATAGACGTCCAATTATGTGGCGTCCATTCATCCTCCTGCGATTTGAAATGGGTTTATATCTTATAGACGTCCCATCCATTTGAAGTGGGAAGGTAGCAGCCATTCATTCATTTGCTGCCACCCTCCCACTTCAAATGCATTGGACGTTTAGTGTGGACAATGGGTTGATAGGTTGTTATTTTTTTTTAAAGTTTATCTTAAATAGGGCTTTAATGTTTTTTTGTGAGGGGGTAAATTATGCTACAGTATTTAATTTGCTAAGTGAATTAAGTAATAAAAAGGCGTGTCACGATGAAGCGATCAGGATGAAATGCCATGAAATTTGGTCATTTTGAAGGCTCATTACTCATGGAAGAAATTGGATCCGATACAGAATTGATGTCCGAGACAACACAGTCATTGTCCGGATGAAATGCGGAGAGTGCCCCTGAAGAAAGAAAGGGAAAAAAAGGCGATCTAGCCTGGGGCTTAATTTGCCCCACAGCGGTGAGGGGTGCGGGGGGGATATGCATGGCTCAAAGGTCACACGCTTCAAATGACGTCTGAGCAAAAAGCTCATCCAATCGTCCCATCTCAATTCGAAGAACTATGAAACCTACATCCAATATTTCTTCTATAATTCATCCGGGCTTCCTCCTCACTTTGGCAACGCCGATCAGTCGGTCTGTTCCGTGAACCGAAAGTCTGAAATTGTGGAAAGAGGAAAGAGTGGAAATCCACATCTGGCCCTGATCATCTCCAGCTACGAGCTGCGACGGCGACTTGACGGAGGAACTCAGCAGAATGACAAAGACGGTGCCGAAAATTGCTCAAGTCATGGGGTTTGTGTACATTAATATATATGAAACACTAATTCAGGTTAAATTTTCTAAAATGCAACAAGTAGAAAAGTAACTCAATGGCCGCCACTGACTCCAATTTTTAGATTGTCTTAAATTATTGCCTGCCATTGACAATTCATTTCATTTAGTGAGAATTGCAGCGAAAATGATCATGGGTTGGACGTTGATAGATGAATAATATAATAAGGCAATAACTTAAGACCTCCTAACAATTTGAGTTACTCTGGAATCTAAATTTCATGATGTTGCAGCGTATTCTTTTTGATAATGTCCTAACTTCGTTACAATTGTCCCTCGCGGAATAAAAACGAGCTCATGCCCCCTAGCGTTTGGAGTGCAAAACTCCAAACAGCAGCGTTGACGGCGGTAATGCTTTCGCGTAACGCGGTAAGCAGATTTGGCGTCCATATGCTCCCATTTGGCTCCAGATGTGCTAGGCTGCTGACATCAGTACGAACACAAGCGCTGCTTTTATTTTTCCGCCGTCATCTCACTTATGAGGAATAAATCAACGTCTCCCCAGTGACCTTGGCGTAACCTTGGGGCGGACTCGCGTGGGGAAAGGACACACGCTCTATTCCACAAGCGTGAAACTGAATCCCATAAACGCTCTTCATAATGAAGGCAACTTTTAAAAAAGGACAATTTTCACATTTTTCCACTGTTGAAAGGTAAATGTTGGACGCTGGGAATGGGTGAACTCTTGCGGGTTAGCCAGTGCTGCCTCGTAATATGTATCAGATTTGTACACTTGTAACGCAGACCTTTTTTTTTTTACAGGTTGAATGACAAAAGAAGGTGATCCAGTTTAAGACATCTGCTCACGATCAGCTCCGCAGGGAAATACGCGGGGGAATTACTGTACTCTTACAAAATTTTCACGCAACTTCGTAAAAAGTGCACATGTTCGAGTCAGACTGTGGGAAAATAAGAATGGGGAGCAGAGCTTTGAAAACTTCAGAAGGCACCAATGGCTTTGTTTTCTAAATACATTCTGCACAGGAAATGTGAATGTTTTTCTTATTAACCTCGGATGGTCACAATGTCTATCGCACAGAAAACTACAAGGACTGAGAAGAAAATGTAGCAATCTTAAAATTTAATGAGAAGTGAGAGTGACAGGGCGTTTAATGAATACAAATATGGAGTCAATGTCTCGGCACAATAAAAAGATCAGATAAAATGATCAGATGGAACCAGACCAGATCAAGATCCACCTGAAACCAAGTCTATATTAGCTAGAAATCAGAAATCACTTAGACCAATTGAACCCCAAGACTTTCTAGAGTAGGGATCAAGAAGTGCCTTAAAACAGAAATCTCTAGAACCAAGACCAGATCAAGAGTTAATTCAAACCAGTAATCCCTAATACCAAGACCAGATCATGAATTGCTTTATGCCAGAAATCTCTAAAACCAAGACCCGATCAAGAATTGCCTTATACCAGACGATATCAAGACTTTGAGGGGTTGCCACCAAGACCAGATCATGAATAGCCCTAAAACCACAAATCTTCGAAACCAAGACCTTAAAATATGTGAACTTGAACCAACATCAGTGTGAAATATCCATCACTTTAGGACAAATTTCTTTGAAATTCATTGAGAATGACTAATAGATCGAATAACATTCAACATGGAGATCCAACATGACAAATTCCTCCTGATAATCAGCATAAATCATCTTGCTCTGAAGCTTCTGGGTGTTTTTTATTTTATTTTTTGCTGAATTAACACAACAGCGGATCTCCTCTGTGCTTATTTGTGTTCGCTGGTGTGAAGAATGCACCCAAGGCGCCAATAGACATTCATTGAGCAATTAAGGAGTGCAACTGTTTACAAGGCATGTGATGGAAATACTTCACGTGACTCTTATGGTTTTCAGAGTGTCTCAAAAATATTTCTGAATCCAGCCAGTCGCAAAGAACCAGACAAGAGAGGCGGGCACTAGGACCTCAAGAGACATTAAACAAGGGCGCACAGTGTCTCGCTGTACTTGCACACTATCAGAACAAGTTTTTCAACAAGTGCAGAGAGCTCAGAGAGCAACGTTTGGGACAAATGACAGAGAATGTACTCGTCTCTCCTGAGGCATCCTGTAGACCCGCATTGGAATATATACTGCAATAACCCTGTGGCGGAACAACAAGTCAAGGCTTTGCAGAGGTAGACCAATATTTGACTTGAAACTCCTTGGAATTTTAGACCCTTAGAAAACTTTGCAGAAGTTTTTGGGGCCACTTTGGTGAAGGTTCTCCGCGTTTGCCGAAAATCACCACCCACTGCGGGATTTGAATGACTACCGTACTTAGCAGGTCGTAGATCAGCTTCAACGGGGAGCCTCCATCTCCAGCGAGTCTGCTGAAGCGTAGCCCCGAGGCTCATCAGGTTACACCGTGGCTGCTCGGCAGAGCTGCGCTTCTCTTCTCTGGAGGTAGAAAAAAAAATTCCTACAGAGTTTGTGTGGTATGTTGGCGTGGAAACAAGTAGGGCGCTGCGGGGCAATTTCCTCAAATTATTCTGCAGAGCACAGCAAATGAATGATTGCATTCTTGTTCTAATAACAGGTGATTATACTGGAGAAGACTTGCTACTATTTGGGTGTCTCTTCAAGAGCACATTTTCTCACAGGGTCTACTTCTTGGGTTTTTGATTTGCATGTCAAACTGTACATTTTGCAGTCATTGTTTGCTCAGATATCAACTTTGTCCGGGTCCTACCAATGATGAATCCAGGTTTGGTCAAGAAAAAATAGCCTTTTTGTAGAATCCGAGAGTGTGGAAAAGTCAGAGCGGGGCTGGAGAAGGTTGGTTCTAGAAAATATCAACTGTTACGCTAACTCTTTGTAGGGAAACTATCATGAAACTCTAGTCAGCGAAGCATTTGGTGGAAGGGTTAGGTGAGCCTTAAGTGATTGGCAGATCTCAGGTTAGATTCTCTGTTGCCTGCAGAGCTGTCGCCATAACCTTGAAAATCCTGAAGAAGCCTGAACTGATTTACTATTCACGTATAGGAATAAAGGTTTGTTCTATTTTTTCCAACTGTCCATCCGAATTAAAAGTTCAGGAATTGTGAATTTCAGGTCAAACTGTTGAGTGAATTACCATTGAATGGTTGATTGATTGCAGTGATCATTCACTGCCTGCCCTCTCTCGGAATGTCAATCAACTTTTGAGTTTTGTGTCAAAGCCGAGCGGCTAACAGCATTCCAAAAGAAGTTTGACAATCTCATTCTTCATTTTTGATGGTGAGGCCACATATTCTGGCCCAAACATGCCGATAGGTAAACTTGCTGCTCGGAAGGATGTTTCTGATGTCTTTCCAAACAGCCGCCAGAAAGCAAAAAAGGCTAAGCGACTCAGGCCTTTAGTCATTGGACACGTGCAAGCCCACCTTTTAGACACCGAGATTATAGCTAATGCTTTTAAGCAGCGTGGGCTGGAGGCGGAACGGTTAAAGATGTTGGCACGAATAACTGTGAAAGCTCATCTCTAGCTGCTCTACCTGATTTCTCTTGGGTGGACACTCAATACTCAAGAAAAACACTTAAAGCTTGGTTTTGATAGCACGAGAACAACATATGTTTTACTTAATGGCGGCAAGAAATTCTTATCCTCCAAGTGATTGTGAGAACGTTTCATTTCTTGTGCTTGCCCCTCCCTCGCCGGCACCCGAACCCGATTTACCCTCGATTCGCGTAAAAGACGGCAAGTACTGAAGCTTCCGTGCAGGCATGTCCCGTCGTCTCTCGCGGCCTGAGGCGCTCTCTGAACCCGCGACGGAGATACCAGTGAAAAACTTGCAGTGGAGCGTACACAGATACGTCTTGAAAAGTCAATGTTTCATTCAACAAATCTCGATTTTGCCACCCCTCGCCCATACCGCTGTATTTTGGGGGTTATCACTGAATACAAATCAAACACAAGTGAAGTGAAGAGTAACTTAGAAGAAGAGCTACAGAGATACATTGGGACCACACACATTCAAACAGTAAAACAGTGACTCATGAGCGCGCTAATGCTTAAAGTCCCACTATTACCTTAGGCAGTACTTTAGTGAATTCAATACATTGGACTTCACTGAGCCGCAACTTGCAGTCATTTTCTTTCTAAAATAAACCCCCAAAAAGTTCAGAACACAGTTTAAATGCCATTTCGCTATTGGCCAGGATTTGAGTTTTTTTCATCCATTTAGTTTCATTGTGTGCCGACCAGCTTTTAAATTGTTGTTTTTTTTGTATAGTAAAATCTTTTAAGATTCCTTGAGTTCAGTTTCAGTTTGGCTCATCTTACGATAAAATTAACTCTTGACTACTGTGTTGCCATTGGTTCATATGCCTTCTGTCGGAATCCTTGCATTGAATTATGTCACCGATTTCAACTATGCAGAGGCAAACCACGACAATTATTTGTTGTGGTTTCACAATTTTAAGAGTTTTGGATCTGTTTTGGAGCCTTGATATTTATTTTTTGATTATTATTTGACAGGAAAAATTAAGACTTGAAAATGGGGTTTCCTAAACTGTTCCATCTGAGGAATACAATGGAGGACATCCACATGGCATTAAAAATGATCAAGCCTACAACTGAAGAAAAACCCTGCATTTTTATTTCCAGGAATATATACTGCCTGCTATTGTTTAGAGAGCATCAAAATCATGAAAACGCAACATGCAAGCACAAACTATTGGTCCTGGCAATCCTCACAAATCCTGGCGGGAGACACGCGGAGCTATAAAACCAAGATCTGCTCTACACTTGTTCTCCGGCACACTGGCTTCTTCTTCAACACATTCCGTGATTTATTGTGTTTGCGGCACGACGGCACGCAGCGTGGGCCGTGTGGTACAAAGGGCGACAGACGTACGGAAACGCCGACGGAAAGAATGAAGACTGAATTATGTCCTGGCGGAGCGGTTTGATATTTTGTCCGAGGGCAGAAATCAAGAAAGTTTTAAATGAGATTGCTTTGGATTCTTGAGCATAAATCATGATAATGCCTTGTTTGGCTTTTATTCTGAAGTGGACCCCATGCTACTGTGATTCATAGTATGAACAATCGTTGTGACGGCTGCTTTGACTCGCGCTAAATGCCGTTTTGTGCTGAAATCCACATTGACGCCTCACAAGTTGCAGTTCCACAAACCCTGAACAACTTTTTTCATTCGCGTAACGTAAAAATCCAAAAAGTAACAACTTTGAAAGGAATTTTTTCCCAGTGGTTACGCCCAAAATATTTTGTGTTGAGAACGGCCCCTGAAAGCAAGCAAATTCTGGTTCACGCAATATTATACAAAACAACTTTCAACTCATAGTATTACAATTTGAATGCATTTGGATGCAGGCACGCACTACAGAACAGGCAGTTGCTGGTTTTTGGAATCATCACTAATTGAGAATCTGGTTTTAGTGAAAGTTTTGGGAGCAGTTAACAGGTCGTGCGAGGTTCTTATCATCAAACTCAGCTGTGCCCTCTCCATCTGCCAGATGTTATGCCAGCTAAGATTTTTCTTTCTTCTTCTTCTTCTTATTCAGTCTTTCACAGTTGGTCCTTCAAACATTTTTGGCAGGTTGCTCACTTCCTCGACCACAAGTCTTGTCCTTGGCACTAATGTTGTTTTTCACCAAAGGTTTTGGGATGAAATCGGACAACATATCCCAAGTGTACGACACATTTTGCACTGGCAGTAGATGTTTCGTGTCTTCCGAGTCCTGAGTTGGTCAATGCAATCAAAGAAGCTTTGGCTGAGATTGGCTTTGATAGCAAAGGGCGCTCTTATGAGGTTCGGCTCGGGTAACGACGTCCTGATCAGTTGATGGGAAATGTGTTGCGTTCCTAGTCAAACACCCCTTCGCGTGTTTATCATTGATGCTGATTATGTTTCATGTCATCTGCTATTTAAAAACGTTGTTGTGGTGTGATGGAGCATTCCTGTTGGAGCCGGTTTCACTTATGTAAGACAGCATATATTTTCCTCGGTTTTCATAAGCTGGGTTGAGTGTCTTTTGAACAGGAAGCACCAAGTCTTCTTACAAGACATTTTCAGATTGTAAATCAAACGAGTCACATTCACAGTCACGCAACGCGTGTATTGTGTTACACGGCTGGGGAAAAAATGGCCGGCACGCTGGTCCAGATGTTGTGTTCAGATCTTCAGCGAGTCATGGTCATCGTAGAAAAGTTTGGATATAATTGTTGGTGGTGTGAAAGACCAGATTTGCATTCAGGAGGCAAGCATTGAATGATGTTTCTGCACCAATGTCGGCAATAGATGTCCAATCTGTTATGCTAGAATGAATGTTGTGGTTTCGCCCATCAAAATGAAATGGGATATCCATATTGATCATAACAAGACCCACAAAAATGCAAAAAGACTCAAAGCCAGACTTTAACAGGACATCGGCTATGCTGGTTGAAAGCAGAAATTTGAGGGTGATTTCCAGAGTTCATAATTTGACGAAGACCAACTGGTAAAAACACTGAAAGCAGGGATATTTGAGATATTATTGTTATTACTATGTTTCCTACTGAACACATTAAAAGATTGTCTTAACCCTCCTAAACATTAATAATGCATACAGTTGAAAAAGCCAAAGCCACCAACCAAGACCTCCCTAGTGTCATTTTTACATCATTTTCTAAGTAAAACAGCAAACCTCACATCATTCTGTGATAATTCAAATTATAATTTCACCCCAAAAAATGTATACACATGCACAAACCTCAGCCTTGACCGGGGGCAGAAATTTGCAATGGAGTTAAAGCAGCATCATATTTTTAGTAACTAATAATAGCACTTTTGGCTTTCAGCTGAAATGGATAAAAAACTGAGAACTATTTTGTCCCATTTTGGCTATTGAACTTGTCAGTCAACACTGATGCTTAGCCCCTTCTGGAGAATTTTTTGAACCCGCCCAGTCAGAGGCGAACTGCTGACTAGACATTTATATTGTCTACTAAACCGCCAAAACTTTTTCACGTTAGGACCTCAAAGACGTGTCTGTTTTCTATGAGCGACTCAATGAGAGGACACCACATTTACATATCATCAAATTGCCCTAAAACTGACTTGAGCTTGAAAAACACAACAAATACTTTCTATGCTCTGACTCGAACATTTGGGTTGAATGAAAGTGTTTTTTTACAGAGCGGCTGTTAATAGTGTCCACATTGCAGTGCGTTTTGGAGGGAAAACTGGACTATAAAAGTGAAGTTAAGGACTATCCCAACGGCATTACAAGAAACAAACTAAATGAAATGTAGTATGCAAATTGTGACAATACCTTGCACAATGAAATGCACTTGGATTCACTTTCTCATGGGCACCATTCAACTTCCTATTCCTGCTCCTTAAAATAGGAATTAATGTACTACAATTTCCTGTAAAGGAATGTGTACTGCTTTTAAGTATTTTTTTTCTCATAGTATTACAATGTATGACATTTTTCTCGTAATATTATGAATTTATTTTTGTCCTACTATTTTTATTCTGTCTCTTTTACTCCATCGTATATCCAACATTTGATTCGCATCCGAGGATTCTGGGTTCGAACCCTGGTTAGCTTTCATAACGGGTTACTTTAAATGCATGCTTTTTTTTCAAATACTAAAATTGAAAATGTAGGTTATTGCTTTTGACAGTGTTTAAAGCAGCAGTGATGGGCAGTGCCCTGCTACCCAGCTTTGGGCACGCTCGCTATGTGATGTGTTTAGAGTATGTTTACGAGGACGTTAAAAGGAAGAGCTCTGCCTTGTGTCTTGGCAGGCGACGTGCGCTGGACGGGGGCCACATGGCAGGAGCCCCGAGCGCGGCACGCAGCTTCCCTCGCGTCCTCTAGGCGCCACGCTACCGTTCCCTAGCGGACACTGAAAAGGTGGGTGTGTCTTTTTAACTGGTTGCTCGCCACCGATGGCACTAGACGTCCAATCCGTTACTGTACTGATTCTTTAACCCCGCTAAGACCCAGACTTATGTAAGGCATGCATATTTATTATCTCTTCATACTTAGGCTAATTGTAACCTGGCAAGTGTAAAAACAAAGAATTAATATCATTTTACATGATGTAGTTTCTGAGAAATAGGATTTCCACTTCATAAATGGATGCCGGGCCATTGTAGTAGTCCAAAATTTAACATTGTAGTCTTGTGACATCCAAAAATGTGATGTCCACATTTGGACGCCAGGTCAAAAGAGGTTAAGGACAGAAAAAAACTTGACTGGAAGTGCTTACATCACTTCCTTTTTCTGACTTTAGCTTCCTGACCAACAGCGAGATGGGATTAAAACGACACTTTTAGGGGTTTATCCTCCAAAGAAAAGGCCTACGGGCTGTAGCTAGTGAAGTCCAATCTATCAACTTCAGTAAAGTAAGCCCCGAGGTGGCAAGGTGGCAGCGAGGGGTTTCCATCAGTGAACGACCCCTACCCCCCACTTTGGGTAAAAGAGTGTAATAAACCCACCTGACAGCGCAGCGGCTCGCCTTGGGCGCCGTCACGGGTGTCGACACGTCGCCTGTCATTCCCTGCAGAAAAGATTACAATTATTCCAAATGACACTTTCACAAGGGGTCAACGAGCCTTTCAACACTGCGCTCGGCGCCAAATGCGAGTGTGAATGAAATTTATGCAGCGCCTCAGTTTGGCAGATGATAATTGCAAGTTGCCGAGCATACTTCCGTCATATTCAATTAATTCAGTGTCACAATGAAGTTGGTGGGGTGGCTTTTTTTCCTTGTGTTTTGCCAGCTTCTTTTATGGGAATTTGACTTTTTGGGGTTTGATTTTAGTGCGAGAACGACCACTACTCAAAAGTTAGAGGTGAAAGCCAGAGACCGCCGTGGCGCTGGAGCATGAAAATATTTAAAGTGAATCAAAATAAAAATTGTTAACTCATTCCTTGCCATTGACAGCCATACAGGTCTAATCCATTTTAACTGGGAGGGGGAGACATTTATTTATTTAATGTCTATCGCTGACGATAGATAGATAGCAGTGTATGAGCTGAATTTGGGGTCATTAGTTTAAAGGTCACAGAGGTCAGAAAATAGTTTATTTGCCTGAAATATGATAAATGATGAGAAAAAATGAGTGATAACATTTTAGGGCATGGGGCAAATGTGGTGATGCTTTGAATTTGGCTCCTTAGGTGGAAATCTGGTACGCCTTACGTTTTTTTTCTTACTTCCCTCCCCCTGAAAGCCAATGAGTTCATATGTTTATTCTGATTACCATAACAGTGAATACTGTACTTCAGATGGCAGTAAACAGTTGTTGTCTTTAGTATATTAGTGACAAATGAAATTGACTAAATCACCCACTTCCACCGGCATCATTTAGGAGAGCTTTTGGCACCAAATAACATTTTTTTAGCCGCTAAGCAGAAGTCGGAAGGTTTTATGTGACCACTGACTTTTATTTGGAAGTTGGAACTGTTCCTAATTCCCTCCACATAGGCTCAGGCCCTAATTCCAGCTGGGAAAAAAAAAACGACCTGGCAAAACATCCTTTTACTCTTGGTACAGTGCTCAAAAATTCCTATTGGGCGAAGAGTTCAGCTTGGTTTGCTTGGACCAAAATGCGTTTTTTCCATGTGTTTGTTTTCTTATGTTACTAACGGATTTGTGAATAAACTGTCACTTCAGCAACTTTTACTTGAAAATTTGCATCATTTTAAAGGATTGCCAACGGGTTATTTTTTAAGATTTTTTTTTCTTACCTTTAACAAAAAGATGTTTTTATAATGAGGACAATGACTTTTATTTTAGCATGGATGAGGATCCATAAATAAATGGATGTAAATGTACATTAATGTCCATTTTGAGGAGTTTTTTCCCCCCAAAGTGATTGAAAAAAAAATACATATCGCAATAATAGTTTTAAGCATGGTATCGGAATGAATGGAGATAAAAAAAAATGATATGAGGCAATATACTCTCCTAAAAAAAGTTACTGGGACTTCTTTTCCACAGGCGGAGCGCCCATGAGGTCGTCTATGCTGGTCCTATTGCTTTTGTGCAGTGCCCAGGCCGTGGCCTCCGTCGGGGAGGACTGGGGCTCCCCGCGTGTGGACCCCAAACTCTTTGGCAGGCGGCGAAGGCACTCCCCCAGGGTTCTATTCAGCGCCCGGCCGCCGGACGGCGAGCCCAACGGGTCCCGCCGGAGCCGTCGGCGAGCCGTGCAGCCCCAGCACCGGGGCGTCTACTCCGTATGCGAGAGCATCAGCGTGTGGGTGGGCAACAAAACTAAAGCCACGGACATTTCCGGCAACGAGGTGACGGTGCTGCCGGACGTCAACATCAACAATGTCAATAAGAAGCAGTACTTCTTCGAGACCACGTGTCACGGCCCGCGCGCCGGAGACTCGGGGTGCTTGGGCATCGACGCCCGGCATTGGAACTCGCGGTGCACCAATTCGCATACGTTTGTGCGGGCCTTAACGTCATTTAAGAACTTGGTGGCGTGGAGGCTCATACGCATCAACGTGGCTTGCGTGTGCGTTCTCAGCCGCAAGTCGTGGCGGCAGTGACACTAAATTATTCCTGTACGGGGACTGCATGTACTTTAGATTTGATTTTTCACTATTTTGCATGAGGTTGCCTTCAAACCTATGGCTGCCATTGACGGTCGTGGACGTCCAATCCGTTTTGACTAGGAGGGGGGCCAATGTATATTGAAAATGTTGGTGTTGAACATTGAAAAATGAAAAATCCAAATATTTAATGAGTTAGAGTGGAGAACAAACATTCAGCTGATGAGAACTCAGCAACGCGCAGGTTGAAACTTGTCTTATCAAAGTCAGCCTAAGCAGACAGCAACATAACAAAACAAATACAACTATAAAAGTTGTGTTTTGCAGTACCAGGCTTGATGGAAATATTATTTGCTATTATTTATTAAACATATACATTTTAGATTGTGTTTTTTATAATTCATCGCATTCGCATCAAGGATGTTTTAAGACTGGGAATAAAAAAACAACAAAACGTGGCTTCAATTGTGGCTATTTGGACATTTTTCACCATTCCAGCTCAAGGATAAAGTTTCCCATAAATTATACTCTTGGCTCTTTTAGGAAATGTTATCATTAACCACCTATTTATTAGTATTGTTATTTTAGAAGTCATTTCCAGACAGTCAGAATCAATTGTTTTTATATTAGTGAGCTTCTGAAATCATCAATTAAAGCCAATACATTGTGTAATATCTGTAAGAGGTAGTAAAAACAAAGCAAAAAAAGGATGTTGCTTGCTTTTATGCCTTTATATTGGTTTTTCTTATTAATCAAATTTAAGCACAACGCTGCTCTCTAGCGAATAAACGCTGTAAATGCACGTGCCTCACAGGAATTGCACATTGTTAACACAAACTACTGCTGATACAACGTGAAAAAATGCATTTAAAAAGAAACAATTGGTTAATGATGTATTATTTAAACACTTAAAAAGTAACCGATGCAAGGAGTGGATTAGATTGCAATGTAAATGCTCATACCTTTTTCATAATGCCGAAAAAGCGTGCCAGGCTGGGGGAAAAATGTGTTTGCCGAAAAGGACACTGCGCATGCGAGGTGTTGCATTCGCTATCAGGACTTGAATCTGAAAAAAGAAATGTATTTATTATATAGAGTTTTTATTTTTATTTTTTTTAATTAAATGTTTGGTGGGTTGTATTCATCAGTGTGTGGTGTGCACAAAGTTGCGATAATTATTGACAATTTTAATTAAAAAAAACAACAACAACAACAACTAACTTTCGAATAAATATATATAGGCTTACTTTTGCATGTTATGTGGCCTTCAAACCCAACATTTGACTCGGAATAATTGGCTTCATGGACTGTCGCTCCATCATTTCTACAAAATATTCGGCAAAGATCAAAACAACAGAGTTTAGTCTAAAGAGAAGGTCTTTTATTATATTGAAAATAAGTGTTGAAACACAACAAACCTATTAAGTCGTTATAATTAGTTGCAAGAACAGTTGGTGTTGTGAGATAGTACGTGATGAATATGATACATTTTTAAAAGCAATAATTAATGTCATTTTTGTGGCAGAATTTCAGTTCAGGCTCCCCAGGAATGCCCCCCCACGCAGGCACGCACGCACTCAAGCGGTGGAAGGGATGGGCGTGGCCAGGCTGCATCTCTCGCTCACGCGCATGTTTTGGGACGTTGGTGCGCGCGCACGCTCCTGGTCGCGACGACTGTAGCCTGACGCGAACGTGCACGACCATCTCGATTGGAAGATCTTCGGAACCGAGCAGGTGGCAAACATGAGCAAAGTGCACGGCGGGATGAAATGCGTCAAATATCTTCTCTTTGTTTTCAACTTCATCTTTTGGGTGAGTCCATTCTACATCAGCGTGGGGAGGCTGGGGGGGGGGGGCATTGATTGAAATGACGTCATTTGTATTGTTTGTTGCAAGTTATCCGATGGCAATGTGCTGTGCATACTGCCATTTATGCTTTTTAATGCTAGAAATGGTGGATTGCATCTTAAAAAAGAGCAACCAGTGCATTATGTTGTTGTTTACAGTACACAATTTGCATGTTGCTGCTGCAGAGAATAAGCTGGAAACCCACCCATCCACCCACCCACACACACACACAGGCACAATCACGCGCACTCACACACACACACACACACACACACACACACACACACACACACACACACACACACACACACACACACACACACAAACACAAACATCTATTATAGGACTCATTACATTGTAAGTACAAAAAATGTATGGACTATATTTGCCTTGGAATATTTGGGATATTCTGGTTTTCTGGATTTGTTTTTTCATTCAATTTTCAAACAGCGTATCCTCACAAGAGTTGTGGGGGTGCCGGCGCCTATCTCAGCTAACTATGGAATGTGAACCTGAATAGATAAAAGTATGATTGTATAAGGTAAAGATGTTTTTTTTTTTTACAGAAATTGTGATTTAGGGCAATCATAGGGAGCTATATTTCATCCAAAGTCCAAACAAAAACATATTAATAACAGACAAGACAAAGCAAAATGAACTTTTTTTTAAATTTGCCCAAAATATCAGCTCCAAATGTCTTGAATATCTGTGTGAAGAATATCATTGATATATTCTTTGCGATATTCCAACATGTGTGACATTGAGCGGTGACTTTGTCACAGGAAACATCCTTAATCTGTTCGTCGGCTCGTTTGTTTTGGTCCGTCTCGCTTTCTCAGGTGTGATCAGATAAGACCACCCACAGCCAGGAGCCTTTTAAATTGGAATTTCACATGATGTAATCATGCAAGGATGTATTAAAGATGAATACTTTTCTCTTGTCAGGATAATCGGTACAGAAAAGGAATGAATGAATAACATAGTAGGAAAAAAATGTCATATTCATCCATTTTCTCTACTGCTTTTCTTAATTTTTGCCTATTTTTATGCCTCTTTATCTTTACTCTTCCTGCTATTTTACAAAAAAAACCTGCTTAAATCACGTAAGAAAATTAAATGAATATATCAATTTTTTTTAATGACCAAAAATGGTCTCTTAAGGTTTTAGTGTTAACTTGAACAGTCGTTTAATTAATCGATTGAGCATGCAACTCAATGGTGTTAGTGATGAACTGGAGAAAGTGAGCATCCCATTGAGAAAACCACGATTGGCGTCCGTGTCAAACCGGCACACCAGACAGCGTCTCTTTGTCGCCAGCCGGCCGTGGAACCGACGGCTCTTGCCACGCCGCCAAAGGAGGCGTAACGTTCCCTCGTTAGCTAGTTTTTAAGGGGGTGCGAGGAGCCGATGGGGCGGGTTACGTCACCCCTTGAAAACACCCAAGTGTGAGGCTGGCACGGCCTGTGGCCCAAGTGCACCATGGGAGAATGGCAAATGAATGGGGATGCTATACAGATGGCCAAATGAGGATTTGGGCTAACAATTTAAAAATAAATACGTTTTTTTTTCTCTTCTTATGAACTTTGACCCTATGCATTGTAATTTTTAATGAATTCAAATCATTAATCATTATTCACTGCTCACTCTTGTCGGGTTTGGCTATTATAGATAATGTATAAATATAGTTCATGTTAATTAAGAGTAACATTCAAAATTTCTTTTTTCATTGGATTCTTTTCATACCATTAATGGCACAAAATGTCCAATCCAATTTACTTGGAAAGACATCGGTAAACGTCCAATCCATTTTCATGGATCCAATTCAACGTCCTCTCCCTTGCAGTCAAAATCGATTGGACGTTAAGCGCCCAATTTGTTAAGTGAGTCCCCTGTAAGGGTTTAAACAATAGTAAGGGTTTAAACAATAAATATCATTTGTGCTTGACACGGTTAACCTTTGACATCACAACTGCATCATTTTGTCACTTTCTTTTTGTTTCACTTCATTGGACATTGTGCTCCTCCTTCTGCTCCGCCCATCTTGACCACTTGGGGGCAATATAACAGAGTCAAGAGGACGATTCAAAGTGAAAATAAATGTTTTGCTCTTTCATATTACTATAAAAGTTATCACTTTCATTTTCAAGACGTTAAATAGTGTCTTTTTCCCAATGTCGTCTGTACAAACATTCCTGAAAATGGACTCATTTATTTTTTGCACCCCCACAGTTATGCGGTTTGCTGGTTCTGGCCGTGGGACTTTGGCTCCGCTTTGACCCGGAGACGGTGGAGTTGCTGACGGGCAATGATGCCCCCGATACCTTCTTCATTGGTACGTGACTATCCAAAATATTTCACGTGAAATGAAAATGTTCCATCAGGATAATTTAGCACACAGCGAAAGCAATTTTCAGGTGTCGATGATGAATACTGTATTCAACGATGTCAGTACTTTGCAGTCGGCTCTTTTGTTTAGGAAAAACAACAGCTTGCTGTGCCCCCACGGGGCTTCGTTAAATTTGTGCTTCCTTTACTCGCTGGAAGGGGGTCCGATGATGAGGCCCTCAGTGTGCCGCCTGCCCTCGGGGGAGCGCAACAGTAGAGATGATGACATCCCAGCAGAAAGGCTGCCAAAGAAAGCTAGAAGGGTGTTTGTTTGGAACAAAAGAGTGGGATGGGGGTGCGGTACGGTGCTGCCGTCCGTTGGTAATCTGGTTAAACGTTGAATTGCAGTTGTGTTGCAATGCATATAGTAATTTTAAAAGTAGTTTTGTTCTATTTTATTATTCTTTTTAATATTTGGCTGTCAGTTAGGGTTTGATATTTCTGATCCATTTTGATAAATGAATTATTTGGTCCTCCAAGTTGTCCCATACGGAACATGAGATAGTTTGAATGAATAAGATGTCAATGGCAGGCAATGGATAAAATATTTAGGGCGGGTTTGAGATTTTTTTCATTTATATATGTATAATCAAAAGGAATTGGATGCCTAGTGTTGTTAATGGAAGGCAATGAGTTAAAAATAATGAGCATCACTCATATGTACATGTGGAAATTAAAAAAATATATATATATATATGATAACTAAATGCAAAACCAGAATTTTTTTTTAATTGTCATGGGGAAATCTGTTAATTATGAAATTCCCAAAATGTATTTACATATACAGCAAATATATATGTATATATTGATATGTATTTTTAGACCTGAAAAATCTACATGAAATTTCAACGGAAAGGAATTTCAGTAATCCAAGATGCAATCCACCTTGACCCCCATCTGACAAACAACAATTTTAAAATGCACCAACACCCACTTTGTACTATTTAAAGTTTTATAGGACTATTTGCAGCCTATTTATTGACGCCATTTGGCTCGTGTTTATCTCCCCAGCCGTCTATATTCTCCTGGGTGCTGGCAGTTTAATGATGCTGGTCGGCTTCTTTGGTTGTTTCGGGGCAGTTCGGGAATCGCAGTGTCTTCTTGCATCAGTAAGTTCACTCCAAGCGTTCTTAAACCTACCCACGAATGAATTGTAACCTTTGATTTTGCCTTGAAAACCTTCATTTTAGTTCTTTGCCTGCCTGTTGATCATCTTCGCTGCTGAGATTGCCGCCGGCGTCTTTGGATTCATCAACAGGGAACAGGTAGAAAAACAGGGAAGTGGTTCAAAAGGCACTTTAATAGAAATATGTATGTCTCTTCAAAGATTGTGGAGGAGGTGCAAAAATTCTACAGCAGCTCCATCGGCGACGCGTCCAATCCCAACGCCACTGCCATTGCGCTCATTTACCATAGAACAGTGAGTCCAATAGTTTCTGCTTTTTAAAAAAAGGATATTAAAATGAATAAAACATATTTGTATGTGCAGCTCGACTGCTGTGGAGGATCGACGTCGGCAGCTACATCGGACCTGTGCGAGGATGCCCCAGAGGGAACTAAGGTAAAGAAGAGTGATATGTAATGGCGTGCACTAGATGGCGCTCTCAAGCAGACATTTTCCCTATAATTCACTATAATTGCGCATAAAACTTCTATTTCTCTCAGTCATTTTCACATTAGCTTGTTGATAAAGGCTGTTTTACTTCCCTACTAATCAAATGACACAAATTTTTACTCCAAAAGAAAAGAATAGTCAAAGTTAAACATTTAAAACTAATATTCGCCATGTCAGTCATCTTGATACCTGCGTAATGTGTATCTCATGCTATTAGTGCACCCAGAGACTTGGTGAAAAGTACACCACTACGGACACAATCATAATATATGCGAGAAAATACAGTGATAATAGCAACATTTTACTTTCTGTTCTCAATGGGTCAAGACAGAGTAATATTTGGTCAATAATGAGCTTCCCCGTAAACACTGACATTAATAAACATTAATTGAAGAAATTTATACTAATAGCTAACAATACATGTCAATCTTTTTTGCCTGGGAGGGTTGGCATTGTCAAAATGGATTGGATGTTTACCGCGCTCAAAGACCAACATTCACAGCCCTTCCTTCTACTTTAAAAAAATTGGACGTCTATCGTTGTCATTGCTAGGTAACCAGTTAAAAAATGACATGTATTTACATAATAATAACAAAGGCATAATAAATTAAAAAAAATATTCATCTTATTTGATTTTAACTGTATTCACAGGACTGTCTGAGCGCCATCACGGATTTCTTCAATGAAAGGCTCCACATCATCGGCTACATCGGGATCGGCATTGGCGGAGTCATGGTGCGAATTCTCATTTTGTGTCAGTGACGCACCAGTGGAAATAATATTCAACACATCTTTGTCATTTCAGATCCTAGGGATGATCTTCAGCATGGTGCTATGTTGCGCCATTCGGAACAGCAGGGAGGTCATATAGCAGAAGACGTTGGAGATGCCTTCGCTACGCATGTAACAGTCGCTTTCTGCTTGTGGCACGCTCGTGTGACATTCCTGCTGTAAATATGGACGCCTCTTTTTATGTTCTACGTGCCGTGTGCCTCATTTTCTTGGGAGGACTAGCCAGCCTTTTCTGTAGAATTGACTTCATATACAATGTACATCATACTCCATGTGCCTACTGGACAAGCTTTGTGCCGTTAATGTGGGCCAGCACCTTTTGAAAAACTGGTTCAAATTTTAGCTTGCATGTGTTTTGCCTTATTGACTACTGAGCTTCCTATTGCATTAAAAAAATGTATGTTTTAGTTCATATTTATCTTGAATTCATTCACTGCTAATTAAATTCTGTAAATATGTATTAAAACCAGCCATAATAGTGAGATGTCCAATGAAAAAAAAGGCTAAAATAAATCTTTCAAACATGCAATAAGTACAGTAATAGTAAGTACACATCGGTGTACTAGTAAAATCATAGAAGGATTTCAGTCAACGTGTGCTTCTTTGTAATTGTGTGTTGTTATTAAAATAAACAAACCAACAAAGGGATCATATTGCATTATTTAATTACGTGTATCGTTCATACAGTAAAAAAAAGTTGCATGTAGTCGAAAAATACTTTCAATGAAAAGGCATCGCTGCAGGATGGGATTTCATTTTTTTGTGAATATGCCGGACAAGATGGGTGGACAAACGGAGGAGACATTGACATGTTGGTAACATGACTCTGTACACTTAAAAATGACTTCATGGGAGGCCTTCAGTGGCCTATCCCACAGTAACAAATGTACAAAGAGAACTTTCAGCTCCTTCCGCCCTCATGGAGGTGGAAAAAAAAAGAGCTACTGCGGGGAAAAAGAGGCAAAATCGCCACTCTGCACTCGGTAAAGCTGCCAAATGTAAAACAGTGCCGAGCGTAGTGAAGCAAAAGTGTTTCAAGTGCAACACAACTCTTCTTCCTCCTTACGTGGATGTAAACGGATAGAACGGAGCTGCCAGTAACGGGCTTCCTTCTTGATTTTGCGCGGGTGGCGCCGACCTCTCACGGCGTCAGAACACTGAGAGGCGAGTTGTCTAGAATGTATTCGCCAACGCCTACAAAGTACATAACTTGGGCGATGCCGAACAGAGGTGCGATGACCAGCGCTCGGCAGGCGGCGCCCTTCATGAAAGCGGCGGGTCCTTCCTTGCGTAGGATTTTGCTGACGCAATCCACAACTCCGCTGTAAGTCTCTTCAGCGGCCCCTTTGTTAAGTGACTGCAATCTGGTCTTCACAACTGAAAGGCGACAAGAATTAAAACGATTGTTTCACAATGATCGTTTCAAGATGTGTGCTGACCACTCGAGACTTACCATCACACGGATTAACGGCCACTGCGGCGGCGGATCCCGCCGTGCAACCCGAAAGGAAGGCCCAGTAGAAGGGTGACGATTGGTCGGCGCTCGGCTGCCCGAGTTTGTTCAGGTTGGCGAACAACGGGAAGTAGACCACGGAGAAAGGGACGTCCCTGAAACGCAGAATACATCAAAATGGTTGTTAAAAGTTGGAAGACACTTAAGAACTCTCTAAATCATTTTGACTGGGAGGGGTGAATTTCCGCCAACGTCGATAGCACTAAAACATGAGTTAAACCGGTTAAGTTAGCAGAAATGTTACCTCATGAGTGTGGCCCCCAGGCCTTTGTAAAGGCCTTGGACGCCCTGAGTTCGGAGAAGCTCCTTGGCGATCTGCGTCGCCGACGCAGCTGGCGGCGTTGCCATGGCAGCGATGGTTCCTGAATTGTATGAGCGGCTGAGCAGCGGGTTCGTGGCCACCTGCTTGAGAGCTGACGCCATGACTGGTTTTTGTTGCTGAGCGGCTGCGGAAAGATGAGAAATATAGATTGAGTATATCAAGTCGGCATCATGGAAGAGCCATGAGAAGCCTAAAGGGCTTGGTTTCAGATCTTTGATGACTCATTTGTGCCCGAATCTGTCTTACCTAATCGGCCAGCATCCTGCAACTGGATCTTCAGCATCTCCATTGGCGTTGTGACAATCACTTGACACATGCCGGCGCCACACCCAGCCATCATTTCCTTAAAAACTGTGAGACCCTGACTGCAAACACATGGAATGGGATGCCAGTCAAAATCTGAGCGGGTTTAAAGTAGCGGGGGGAAGGAAGAGCAGAATAAAAACTCACCCATTTTTTGAGAAATGGTGTCGGAATAAGTCGTTGGCGGCCAATTTGATGGCCTTCTCGGGCGTTACCAGGGTCAAATTGACTGCGGCACCTAAGGGAGAAACAAGACAACAGTTAGACGTGAAGTCATCACGTTGAATTTCGCATACATTAGACAAAATTCCCCCTCATTATCATTACGACACAAAAATTTCAACAGTCCTATAAGAGGCTAATAAAACACAAAAAGCTTCAATAAAAGAAGGTTATAGAGAAAACAAGGAGAGACAAAGACCAAAATAGAAAAGAAAAAGAGAAAGGAAAAAGAGAAAATAAAAATGGAGCAAAGCAGAAGTTAGTGAAATGACAAGCAAAAATAACGAGAGGAGACCGTGATCAGACTTTGGCCAAACTTGAAAATGGACGATTGTGAGTTCTCACAAGTCATTTTCAAGATTAAACAAAGTTCCAGAAGTGAACGAGCAGCACGGACATGACGGACAAGGAGTTGACTGACACGAGAGGGCAAAAAAAAATTAATAATAATAATAATAAATCAATAAAAATAAAATAATAAAACAAACAAACAAAAAAACATGTGCCTGTACTTTGAAATAGAGCAATATAGTAAGGACCATATATGGTTTGCCTCCAGCGTGGCTGCGCCTTATCGGCTAGCCTTCAATATCCCAGGGGGACCCAGGTCTGTAATATGAAAAACACAGATGCAGACAAACAGCATTCCTCACACAAGTAGAGAGCCATTACATAAGGCCCCCATTTTTTTTCTTATTAAACACTATATCCACTTTTTTTTCAATGATAACTAACAATCAGCGAAAAATATAAGTTTAACATGCGCATAGTTATGGACTGGTATAAATTGCAAGGTATATGTACTAACTGCTCAAGATAGAGTTAAAACTATTTTTTTAAATGATCACGTGTCATTAAGTATTGCAGTGTAACTTCCAAAGATGGTGAAAATATTTAGCTCCATAGGAATGTCAAATTACACATTGCATAATACATGTAATTAATGCTTTATCAATTTACACTGTTGATTTTTAAAATGATTTCATAATGAACAAAGCAACTATTCCGTATTCAAATGTGACTGAACCTATTTTTTTTCATAATGAATTCAGCCATCCAATAAATATATAGTTACTATCATAATTTAGCTAGATTTATTTTTGTTGGCCATTTGGGGACGCCATAATCACGTTTCATAAGAAAGATTTTTTTCATTTTTAAATGCCAAACGACTATTACTAGCATTTAACTTTGGAAGTTGCATTGCATAATGATTTTAACTCATCTGCTGCCAAGAACCACTTTAAATTGAAAGTCACCGTTGGAACAGGTTGGACTTCTATCTATTGTCGCAAATACTTAGCACATCCGGATTGCACCCTATCTTTACAATAACTTATTTAAGCAAGTCTGGTGATAGTAAACATTATATTTGGAAATTTACCTCTATACATGCCAAAGTATCCCTCGGATCGAACAGTTTTCACAAGACAGTCCATCCTACAAAAAAAAGTGAAACAATGATTAAAATAAAGACTTTCAAAAAAGTGGAATAAAGTGAGTTGTTAAAAAATGAAGATAACCAGCTGAAGACCAATTTTAAATAAACTTTCATTGTCACTTTCTCATTAATTACGGTTGGCAATTAAAAAAAGCCCTGATTGAAGTCTACATTGTGACATGAATGGGCAGTTTTTTTAATTGAGTAAGCAATTTATTTATCAAAACAGGCATGGTATAAAAAAAAACAATGGTCAACAAATTCAGGAATTTTAGGAATTGTGTCCACCCATGAATTACCACCAAGAGGGATTAGCAATACTCATACGCCTTTTCAAAGTAGAAAAGACAGGATATGTATGGTATGTGGAATGTATATTGTGCAAGTGTACTCATGTCAACTCACATGTTTTTGTAGACCTGTTGTCCTTGTCTCTGGTTCTGCAACCGGGTTTTTGCCAAATCAATGGGAAAAACGCAAGTGACACCCACAATGCCGGCGATACCACCATTGATGAGCTTGGCTGGGAGGCTGCAAGAGAAGTCATATTTAAAAAAATGTTAATATCACAAAGAAAATTTGACTTTTCAGTGTTATTGGCGATCCATCTGATTTGAAATGAATGTCTACGGTAGAACTGAAATAATGAAATAAGATTAAATGACATACCTGATCTGTTGCTGAGACATGATGACCTTGAGGTATGGATTTGAAGGTTTTTTGAAATGAAAGGCTGGAAAATATTAAAAGGCTCTGTTAAATGGATAGTTTTATAAAAATTGAAGAAAAGTCTAGAGCCACTTCTGTATCCAAACCTAACTGGCAGCACTGGTGTCATTGACGCAACCCACAACGTTTGGAGGCTTATATCCATTCGCCTCTTGAGCCACTAATTTGACGTCACAAAGTTTACAAACAGTGGGCGTAACCTTCCGCGAATTCCGGAACACCCAAATAAGGATTCGCAGAATCATCGCACGGAGAAGAGAAAAAAAAATCTATTCTACATGCAAAAACGATTTATTTGGAATACCTATATCATCACATTCATGTGCTGCTGCTCAATTAAAAAAAAATATATTTGAATCGGCTTGCTTTTTAAAAAAGTAATTTGGGTTTCAACTCATTGTTATCTATGCGTTTAATAAACTAGCAGCATTTAAGAATACAAACTAATGAGGGCACTCCTGTTAAACAATAAGTGCATTTAGTGTAGACCAGGACATAGTAAGTACCATTGTTCACATACTAATGCTGAGCATCCGGTTACCAATATCGGCAAAAAACAGGTTAAATAGCCCTGAAATGGACTTCATTGAAAAATAAAATACTATGATTTGAAATAATATCACTTACCAAATATTGCGTGTAGTTATTACTATGTAATCGACGTTTAAGTTGAGGAGAGGTTGTCATATACAGCTTCGTCTGAGGAATGCTACAGAAGAGTGGAAATTTCCATTGAGTCTTGACGTTCGCCTACAGGAACCCCGCCCACTCGACGTCAATTGGCTGCTGTTAACCCGCTGCCATTGGACAATCAACTGGTCTCGCAATCTTTTCCGCCAATGAATGGATAGACTCAAAGGGGCAGAGACGTAAAATGAAAAGGCTTCAAAATGAATAGGTCATTGTTCAATGTTAGAAAACTTGCATATCAGGTTTAAAAAGCACAAAAAGACACGTATTTAGACCAGTAGTGGTAACTTTTGACCCAATAAACTTTGCAATTTGTGTCAGGACTTTCGTTTTATTGTAGCCTTCGAAATGTACTTGACATTTTTGGCATTTCACATGTAAAACTCGGGCAAGGCCATTCATGTGCAAAAAAATAGCAGAATGCAGTAAGCTGTTGAGTTAGTTTTTTTCCAAGGATTTGGCAAGAAAATAAGTGGCAAAACTGGTTTCTTTCCCTTCACAAATGCTGTAAAATTCCTGACATGTTCCAACAGAAAAGGTTGGAAATGCAGTGGTATGTAATTATGCATCAAAGTTCAGGCCCATGTCAGTAGGTGGATACCAGCAGTAATAATACACTATAATAACATTTTAGAGTAGAATTTCCCAACAGTTTAGTAGTTTACAAAAGCGTGGCCAACAATGGTCACCTTTTTATGAATGGGTCATCACCTGTAGTCTGATAATCTATCCTTTTTGTGTCATCGCTTTTGCTTGGATTCATGGGACCTTGTTACAAGTGCCTGGGACAAAAAGGGTCGCAAAGAGAACAGGGTGGACACGACATGATGTGGGTGCGATGTCATCTATCACATGGTGACCTGCATCATGCGGCTATTAATACGCAACAGCTGTCAACCCGTAAGCTCTGTAGGGATGAGAGGAGTAATGCATAGCATGTAACCATCTTGCATGGAAAGTTTTTTGCGGAGGCAGTAGCTTTTCTTTAAGATCGTGACTATTTATTGTATTGTGTAAAACTCGATATTTTGACAGCCACCGCCTACCTTTGATCTATTACAATGACTCAGGTTCACGTGCCTCTCAATCTTATGCGACTTCTGGGAATGTTATTTTTTTTGCAACTAAGTGTACTAAGTAGTAAACACAGAGCAAGACCGGATGTGATTAAGTCAAGTGCGGCTTAGTAAGGAGGCTATTTAGAGGCTTTAATCGAGTGTTTATAATCAGCCTGGAAGTAAAACAAGCCCATTTGTGTACAATAAGAATGAATGAGGTCAGAGACCCGGATGCGCTTAAGGCTCACATGCCACCAGACAGTATATGATAGCAAACAAGATGATGATCGATTCAGAATAATAACAGGTAGTCTTCAGGGTAAAGGTACATATGTCTAACCGGTTTGGTGCACCCAGTGCCGCCCATGCCTGCCCGGTGGGCACATTCGTTGGTGTCAGTCCGACAGGCTCCGCAGTGGCAGCTGAGGGCCACCGGGTAGGTGAAAGCAGCACTAGCCGCTCGGGGACATCCGGGCAGCTGGGTCGTGCGGTACTCCACTTTATCGTAGGTGCAGCCTGCCTGGATCAGGAAGCGCGAGCCGAACGACTTTCTTATGTTACTGTCCTGATGGGCATATACACAAGCAGAGCCAATATTTAAGTTATTGTCCAAATGTTTTGACTGAAGTCAAAGGATCCAAGCATAAAATAAAACATTTGCCCCACAAAAAAAATAGAACTCACCGAACCTTTCGACTGTCACTAATATTCCCCCCAAAAAGAAGAAAAAAAATCAAAATTCATGAAGTCCCATATTTTTACATCCACTCATTTAAAAAAACACACATAGTTAACCCAAGACTATATTCAGTTTTTGCCAAAAATATACCACCAAAATTTGATAAAAAATGATATCATATGAATTTCAGTTGGGATTTAGCCATCATGTTTCCTTGCCAATGGCACCAATGGCAACCATTGACTTAACAAGGAGACCTGAAAATGCCCACAGAATAGGAAATAAACTATTAACACAATGACCAACCTTCAAATCAACGAATACTGATTACCATTTGTTAATTTGGAGTGTGTACAGTACGCACCCTGGAATAGCAATATCCCATGCAGATGGTGGTGTTGATGGCTACGCAATAGTCACACTCCGGCTTCTCCACGTACAAGGTGTAATCGGTGGCCAAGCACATCGGTGCCGCAGGACGGCAGAAGAGCAAGAAGAGACAGCAGGCCAGCATGGCAGTTTTCATGTCAGCTGGAATTGGAGTCAAGATGGCACCGAGCAAAGAAAGAAATTTTAAGCTCATGTGCTCTCTTTAGTGTTACCTGTTTGAGAGTAGCCCAAAGTTGCTGCGTCTTACAGTTTAAATACTCAATGCACAATACATAATGAATTGTCTGTCGTCTGGTCAGATTTTTATCTACAATCTGTAGCGAAATCAGGCCATTATGTTGATGACATGAATGAATTATAATTTAAGGTTAATATACAGTCTAAACCATCTCCAAATGTTTAATGCTTATTTCTTAGGATTCACTATGTTTGCCTAAAATGTCCTAATCTTCCTCTCATTTGTGTAAACATGAACCATGATGAATTATCTTCTAGCCTTTTTTTTAATTTAATGAAAACTTGTACTGAGTAAACTTGCATTACGACCAACCATAAACCTAATGTAATCTGAAACGTGCTATCTAGTCTCTAGAACATAAAAAGGTCAACAAAACATAATAAACATGATAAAAAAGCTTCCTGTACTCCATAAACCAAAGATACAGGAATGTCCTTATCCAGCCTTTCGTTGAATGATTGTCTGAGGAAAATAAGGTCATGTGGTTTGGATTACCTTATCAAACTTAAAAAAATGTCATTATCCATTATTATTATTACTATTATTATTATAAGTATTATTATTATTACATATTCTTATCCTTTTATGATATTTAAACAAGCTAGCAAGTTAATGAATGGTTTCACAGCAGGCAAAATGTTTAATTTAATTTCTCTTTGAGTGGTGGGAATAAAAATAATTTGAATCATGAATAATAGCATGAGGGTCTTATGAATTATTTCCCCTGTGTTTCATTATTCTGCCTCTCTTCTAAGACCGGGGACCGATTGAAGTGTTTAATCGTGATTAATCGCACGGCATTGTCATGATTAATCGCGTATTTCATTATTCAGCCTAAATGATATCTAATGATGGGCTAAGTTAGTTTTAAATCACATTGAATGACATGAGATCGTCTCCATGAATCACGATTAAACTCAGCATTTACTTCTTCTGCCAAATTTTCATTTTCATGATCATATTAACCCATGAAGACCCACGGCTTTATATATTTTATATTAATATATCTCGTGAATTCCTTAATTCCACCCGTTAGAGGCCTTGAAGCACTCTTAAACGGTCAGTTAGCAAACATTAACGCGAACAAGTGGACAATAACGTTAAGCATTTACCGAAACGTGTTGCACTTATTGAAACCTGAATGAAATCACCCAGAAAAAGCCATTATCCGTAAACACTATACAATAAATTGTACTTTTCTGTTGGAAAACAAAAGTTCTATTATCTTAAAAAGTAAGAGTAAATGGTTTGTGCACAATTTGAGGATTAAAACTAACAAACAACTAACAATGCCTGCTGTGATCATTTTTATGAGCAACTCATAGTCAACCGATGGTAGTATGCATTGTGTGACATCTAAACAACATGAGCAGATCACTACCAAATCTGTTGTTTTTTTTTAAGAATGAAAGCAAGGCAAAGCCCTGTGCTGTCCTCGATAGATGATTGACAAAAGGAAATATGTCTTTATGGTCTTGTATGCTTAGATAGGCTTAAGCAGATAGTGAGGCGGAAGACTGTCAGTGGGAATCAGTGCTGGTGACTCCACAGTACGTCGGATTTTTGTTTTGTTTTGCCTTACGACTACTTTTTGGGAACATATTGTTGACTAGTTTGAGATCTACTACTCAACTTCAAGACTCAGAACGTGAACTCGCCATGGTAGGCACAGGTGGCCCTGTGGCCACCTTCTCCGTGTGGGACTATGTAGTGTTCACGGGTTCAATTGTGGGCGCCGCCGGCGTTGGCCTCTACCAGGCCTTCCGAGGACGCGGGCAGAAGAGTAGCGCCGAGTTCTTTTTAGGCGGGCGGCAGATGACGGCCGTCCCTGTGGCCATGTCACTGACGGCCAGCTTCATGTCTGGGGTCACCATGATTGGCACGCCGGCCGAGGCATACCTTTACGGATCGTCTTTCTGGATATTTGCCATCTCCTATGTCATTATGTCTACCATCAGTGCTGAGATCTTTGTGCCTCTTTTCTACCGGCTGGAGATAACGAGTGCCTATGAAGTAAGACAAAAAAGTACAATGTATATAACGCAACTATCAATGGAAAATAAACTACAAATAGTACCTATTGTATGCAATATTTAGCAAAGCTGCTACCTTGATCTTCATATTTCGTGGTTTATTCGAAAATAATTGACTGGGTACAGTAATCCCTCGAATATCACGGTTAATTAAGACCAAACATGGCCGTAATAAACAAAAAACTGCGAAGTAGGGTCACCCCTATTTAAAAATAAAAATCTCCGAAGCCGCAATATTCGAGGGATTACTGTATTTAACATCAAGTAAATACAAAACAAGTGATTTGTTCCCTTTTCAATTTTAGTACCTGGAGATGCGTTTCAACCGGCTCATTCGCATACTGGGGACATTCATGTACACTACACAGACGGTTGGTAATAGACTGAAACTGTTTTGTACACTTAGCATAAGAAAAAAACCCACCTGGCTGTTTTGTGGAAAATGGAACCTTTCCATTGATGAATATGAACAAGCTCATTTTTCCCCCCAGTCAAATCAACTAATGGCAAGCTCTCATAACAGGTGCTGTACACTGGCTTGGTCATCTACGCTCCGGCTCTAGCTTTGAATCAGAGTAAGTAGCCCAAGAATACAATTTCATTAGGTCCAAATGACGTTCATGTTGCAGTGCCGTTGACAGTGATTGATGCCCAATGTGCCTTTTTGAACAGTCACTGGAATGGATCTATGGGGCGTGCTGGTAGCTACGGGGATAGTTTGCATTATCTACTGCACTTTGGTTGGTAAATCACCCGCACCTGTTTGTGACATTTTTTACTGCCACCCTAAATATCTCCAAGCTTCAATTTGATCATCTGCTTGAGTGAGCTGACACGTGTGTCATCTTCAGGGAGGCCTGAAAGCGGTCATCTGGACCGACGTACTGCAGATGGTGATCATGCTGGCGGGTTTCGTCGCCGTTATAGCGAGAGGGGCCGTGCTTCAGGGAGGCCTCAGCAAGATCTGGGAAGATGCCGAGGAAGGGGGGCGCCTTGAGGCATTTGAGTAAGGAAAGGCGGGTTGAATATCATTCTTGGGAAGATGTGTTAACGACTCAAGAATCCCAAAATAGGTTTACTACTACTAGGTTGCTCTGCAAATAATGAAGCTCGTAACTGAGGACCAACTTTGTATTCAAAGGATTTCCCCACATAAGCCATGTTTTTTTTTTTGGACAGCTTTGATCCGGACCCACTGAAGCGTCACACATTCTGGAGCATCCTTCTAGGTGGTAGCGTGACCTGGATGTCAATCTATTCCATCAACCAGTCCCAGGTGCAGCGCTACATATCGTGCAAAACACTTTGCCATGCCAAGACGTGAGCGCTCTCCTGCATGCTACATATTTTACTGAATTCATTTCATGTAACTTCTTCATAACCTGACAGCATCTCTCTTGTTTCTGGCTCAGGGCTTTGTATTTGAACATGGTGGGCCTGTGCGTGACTCTGAGCCTGGCCATGTTTTCTGGTCTCACCATGTTCTCTATTTACAAAAACTGTGACCCCTTCAGTAACGGTGATGTGCGTTCCACTGACCAGGTAAAGGGAACTTCAAAAACAGGCAATTGCACATTTATTTCTTCAATGATATAATAAAGTCTTGGTAAAAAAACAACAACAGTTGCTTCCCTACCTCGTCATGGACATCTTGGGCACCTACCCTGGAATTCCTGGTTTGTTTGTGGCTGCCGCCTACAGTGGGACACTCAGGTGAGGGGAAAAAATGTTATACAGGTGTGTCAATGTTAGCTGGCATCTGTTGTAATTAATAAAGTTTAATTACAGCATTTATCAAAATATGTAGGGGTGTGCCTGCAGGGCAAAAGCTAGTATTTAACTTTAAAACTATTACATTGTTCTAATTACTTGATGTGTGTGTACCATGTGTTGTTTTCTAGCACAGTGTCGTCCAGCATTAATGCCCTTGTCGCCGTAACTGTGGAAGACTTCATTCGTCCCGCATTCAAAAACCTTACAATGAAGCAGACTACTTGGATGAACATGGGTCTCAGTAAGTGACAATAAAATGTATTCAACGTTGATTTTCACATTTTTATGAACTTAAAAAAAATTCAGCACTAAAATTTTGTCAGTCGGGATAGGCTCCAGCACCCCGGCAATCCTAATGAGGATAAAGTGGTTCAGAAAATGAGATGAGATGAGAAAAAAAGGAGCAAAAAAAAAGAATTTGCGATAAGTGAAGTCTTGATAATCGAGGCATTACTGTACTAGTTGTTTCTTTCAGTGGAAAACTCACTGGTTAAACTACCTGTGCTGGATTGGTTGGATAAAAACCAACCTCTGCGTCATCCTTTGCACCGATTTGAATGCCTCTTATCTAAGTCAATGTCTTAACCCTTTGAAATGCTGGCCTGCCATCATTTCGCAGAGCATCCATTTGATCACGAAACCTAAAAATAAAAACGTCTCTGTTTGAATCTGTTAATCAGGTGTGGTCTTTGGTGCTCTGTGCATTGGCATGGCTGGAGTGGCTTCACAGTTGGGAAGTGTTCTGCAGGTAAACCATGATTTTGATCTCAAGCACCTGTGAACTGAACAGTGTCCTGATAGCATTATGTGTACAGGCAGCACTGTCCATATTCGGTATGCTGAGTGGGCCACTCCTGGGGCTTTATCTATTGGGCATGTTTTTCCGCACAGCCAACTCGACTGTGAGTGGTGCAAAAACATGAACTGATACACACCTGCTATCTCAACTGTTGGCACAGCAGCACGTATTATTTCACTGGCTTCTTGTTGACATTGCAGGGAGGCCTCGTGGGAATGCTTCTCAGCTTAGTGTTGACATTGTGGGTGGGGATCGGAGGTCAGATCTATCCGCCGTCACCATCAAAGAGTAACCCTCTGCCAGTGAGCATTGCGGGTTGTAACAGCACACTGCAATACAACATGACCACAGCAACTCCATGGAGTACTCCTGTCACAAAACCCAAGTAAGTCAATAGCACCATGTGTTCTTTTCAATGTCAATTAGGTCCAAAAAAATAGGAGCTGCCAGAATCAAATAGTACTTGTAACTAAATAGGTCACTTGGTGTGTTTTTTTTGATAAAAAAAGAATACATGTTTATCATGGAAAAAACAAAACAAAACTATTGGCGACTGTAATCATCTTGGCGTATCTTACTCTAGGTCCATTATCTTAAGTTTACGCCACTTTTGTGTCATTCTTGTCAATTATCTCTGGTGACTACTGTGAGCAATGGATTGAGACATAAATCAGCAATAAGTGTCATTGAAGTAAAAAAAAAACAAAAAAAGGAGCAATAAAATGGAACCTCAGTTCACTAGTATGAACAGAACCACACATTTTGCTGTGACTGTTGTCAATCCAAACAAAGTTTTTCAATCAGCTTCTCATTTACTTTCCACTATCATACATAGAACTGTATATGAATAATAAATATCTCCTGTTTATATGTCAGTGTTAGGCCTCCATTAGCAGACACATGGTACTCTTTGTCCTACCTTTACATCTCTTTCTTGGGTACAATGATGACCATTGTGATCGGCCTCTTGGTGAGCATGATGACAGGTGAGGACCACCCATCCACCTCCACTATGACATGGTGCTTGAGACCTTGTAAACACTAGATGCAAAAATGATGATTTACTGCAGGTGGCTGCAGGCAAACCAAACTGAGGCCCGAATTATTTGTGAGGAAATATAATTTGGTGTGTTTCAGCAGGAGTAGTAAATCAGAGGTAGGCCTTTTGTTTGTTTCCATGACTGAAAAAGCAAATTCAATTTACGGTTTTATTCTACATTCTTCTTTCATGACAGGACTTGAAGACCATAAAGTCTGCATCAGACTTGAAAATGGGTGTGGACAATTCACAATTTGTACACAGTGAAGGCAGTATTCTTGAAGCGACCAAGCTTTAGGAATAAAATATTTTTTTCCCCTCAAATGTAAATAGTTCTTGCACTTGATCTAACAGCTACTTTTATGATTTGTGTGATGAATTCAAAAGGAAAGGACTAGTGCTGTGTTCTCCATTGCTTCATTGTTGTCAGAGATGCACATTACAAGTATTTACTTGCAACATACCAATCCACCGCGTGATGTATCTTATGACAAATGCAGTTGTTGTCCTAGTTTTTATTGACGACAAAAAACAATTTTATTTATGTGATTAGACTGTAATTGCTGCTGGTCAACATTTGAACAAGTGAACTAGTATTTGGTCAATGCACAGGATTTGTTTGTATTTGATCAGCTATTTTTTTTTCACAGAATGTGTGCTTTTTTTCTCAACAAATTCAAATGCTCATCAAATAAATATTTTATATTTAGCATCATTTGTCTTGGGAACCTTATTCATTCTGTGTCAGCTTTTCAGGTTAAGTACCATACAACCCTTTTATACTTCAGATTTCCAACTTGAACTTGCTTACAAAGTTGGGAGTTCACCTTTTATTACTCAAACAATTACAGACATTGTCTTGTTTATTTTATTTTCCGAACACTGAATCCATTCAGATAATAAACAACAGGAAAAAGCCTAGTAAAACACCCTATTGTGAATATCTAATACAGTCTTTGCATACTACTATTGATACTACTTCAACATTGACTAATGAAATACTGTGAGTAGACTAGAATAGCAAACTTCTACTACAGCATAAATCCCCAAATACTAAACTATGACCACAACAGCAAACAGTGGCTACACAATAAAACTATAACGACTATTACAACACAAATCTCTACTACTACTGCAGCATTCTACAAAATAACTATATTTGTTTTACTCCGATGCGTATGACAATAATACACCCAACTCACCACTTTTTTTTTACAACACCACTGTTATTTACCCATTCCCACCAAAGATATGTATGCCCAGTAAAGTTGGAACAGAAAAGTGTGTAATGTTGTCCCCCAACAAACTTATGAAAAGATATCATGAGTGTTCTTCCTCTTTTTGTCAGAGTCAACAGCAGCGGTCCATCCAGCATCACGAATCCTCTTGAGGGCCGCAGACTTTGAGTTTGCAGGCTTAGCAGATGTGGGGTTCTGCAGGTGGGTGAAAAAAAAGAGATTTCAGAGTTTATAAACAAAAACAACTTTTAAACATGTAAAATATTTATGTTACCTTTTTGAATCGGGAAGTGCTGCTATAGGGTTGACCAGAGCAATGACTTGCTAACATGGTATCAAAATTCTGTGAAAACAACATTAACAATGCTTAATTATGGCTTAGCCCTGTTATCGAGTTACAAATACAAATATTTTCACCGAAACATTGTTGAGGTCAGAGCTGTCAGATGTGGGTTCCAGCTCTATGGCTTTTTTTCCCCAGCTATCCAGCTGTTTGGAAACAGGTGGTGTCTTCATTCTGTAGGTCTATAAAGCAGTACATATACATTAGCACTTTGAAGAATGCCACCTGACAGTTGAACTGCTCAATTACTTTTATTTTGTCTGTGTTTCCAGCCCGCCTTGACCTCGTTGCCGGTGCAGAAAAGTCTTCAAGACGCAAATCCTTGAGCTTGAATTTAAAGTTCATTAATTCACGTTTCATGTGAAAAAGACGAACCGGGGTTCTACCTTGTTCTTCTGTGTTCTTTGACTGGATATGTTTGAAGATTCAAATTCTAATTCCTAACATGTATGATGTTCCAAATGTTACATGTTATGGTGACAGTATATGAATACATCAGGCTTCTACAGACCTTGACAAAGTCAAACACGCTCATCTTTGCAGCCATGGATTTCGGTGTACTTGTTTGTCTCTCTTTATTCATCGCGTTGATGGCATTATCCTATAATGTACATGACACAATCAGTTATATGAAAAGGACATTTATGAAGGTATGACTGCATGTGTATTTGTTCCATGACTGTACTTTGTTGGCGTCTTGGGAAGACCAAGATGTTTTAAGTGATGACAATTCCTTTTTCATTTCACTTAACTCCTTCTGAAAGGTATCCTGACAGTACAGAAGATATTTGTTAAATTGGATACCAACATAAAATAAAAATAACTGCCCAATTGAGGTTTTTCCATTAATGCAGTAGCCTTCTACAGACCTTGGCGTTACCAAAGTCAAACATGCTTGTTTTTGAAGAACTCCCTTTTTCATATGTGTTCATGGCATTTGCCTTGAGGTACATGAATAGAACTGATTAGCTGATAGCAGCTGCTGTGTTTGTCATATCAATGCACTCTGTACCGTTTTGTTCCTTTCTTGGGATAGCTGAGTTGATTTAAATGATGTCAGTTCCTTCTTTGCGTCATTTAACTCCCTCTGAAAGTTCTCCTGATAGCAAAATACATAATAGTTAATAGCAACTAACTACTCCAAAAGAAAAATACAAGTATATTTCAATACCTTTTCAGTCAAATGTTGCTGCTCCATTAGCTTGTTTTCTGCCTGAAGGTTGGTTAGCTCAAGCTCCTATTTAAGATATTTTCAACCATAAATCTTTAGATGTGATAGCTTTTAGGCTAGATTCTTATCTGAAATGGTTTTAAATCGTCTGTACCAGTGACGTCCTGCTGTTGAGAGCCTCTATTTCACTTTTCTTCCTTTCTTCAACCTCTGCATCCTTTTCCTTGACCACAAGGTCATATTGGCTCTAGGAAAGACAAAATAGATAATGCAGTCATTACCTGTGTGGCAATTCAGGTTCTGTCCTCCAAAATCAGCTAAAATCGGCGAGGAGGGCCCATTATAAGTGTGTCAGAGCCTCATACTCCAAGCTTTAATGGATTGAGACAGACCTCCGCGCAGTATTGTGACATAACAGGCCTCAGAATGCACACTGTGGATGAAGTTATAATATGCAAGAGATTCACTCTGCGAAGAAACGCTTACTTTGTGTTTCTCCATCAGTGCAACCACATCTGCCATTTTGTGTTCACACTTGAGTTCTGCATCCTCTTTGCTCCTCACAGCTTCGGCGGTTGTCAGTCGCAACTCTTTTATCTGTGGGCAAAACAGTCATTCTGTTACTTTAACATTGAAAATCCCCCACAAGTCTTTGTTGTAAATGTAACCTCATTAGCAAGCTCGTCTGCTAGTGAAGATTTATCTTGGAACTCTTTATGCAGCTTCTGTATTTCTTCATCATGCTTCATTTTCATATTTTGGGACTCTTCATTCAAACTGCTCATCTGAAGACATCCAAATGGGCATTGAAAACATTTTCCAAAAGTGATTACTACCTATGACAAAAAATAGGACCATAACAACCTTTTCCTCAAGCTGATTTGTTTTCCTAAGCTCTTTTTCCATTAGGGTCTTAAGTTTTTCAACCTGAAATACACATGAAAAGTTAAACAGTGCAGAAACACATTGGCTGATCTAACACCTTATTGTCAAACCTCCTTCTGGTATTCGCCTGCTTTACGATAGGATCCAATTTTGTTCTTGACGAAAGAGCACTGAAAGACAAACAACGGTTTATTAGTCGTCATAAAGTGACAACATTAATAATAGCAAACTTCACCTTTGCTTCTGAGACTTTGAGCTGCCGTTCTGCTTGTTTGACCTTCTTTTTCAAATCCCCAAACTGCACAAAGTGGCAGGCACGTTAAGATTATTAAAGAAAAAATACCTACTGAGCTTTAGCCGATGTGCCTACGTTATCTTCCATTTTCTTTTGCAACTTCTGAATCTCTTGACACTGATCTTGAGTTAGGCTTTGCATGGCACAGACATCCACCCTATAAAATTCACAACATTTGAGCTATATTCAAGGACCAAATTCAGAAATTACAGCGTTTTTCACCGCGGGGGACTCCACATTGCAGAGATCTTAAAAAATCTCATCTACTTAATGTCTTTACTGCCGACTGACCTTAAACGTTGGTTTTCCTCCGTCAAAGCCTCAATTTCCCCGGAGAGCACCATGACCTTCTCCTCACTTACCTGCCAGTCAAATTAATGATGTTGTACTGATTGATAGACACAATTTGCAAACGAACATTTCACAACCAAACATGGGGCAACACTCAAACCTTCAAATTTTCTTTGACAGCTTCCATTTTAGAAGACTTGCTCTCAAACTTCTGCTCAAATGACTGCTTCTCACATTCACTCTGAATACATTTAGACAGCAGCTCTTCATACTTGGCTCTGGGAAGCAGAGTACACAATACTGGTTATTCACAATACAACTAGTGTCTCATCTCATCTCATTTTCTGAACCACTTTATCCTCACTAGGGTCATATTAAAAATGTTATTATGTATGTTTTTAATGTAATGTATCCACATGAGTTGCCAAAGAAGAGTTTGTCGGGAAACTTACTGATTCAGTGCAAGTTCTGTCTTGAGTTGCACTATCTCAGAGGTGTATTCTTCTGTTTTCTTCATTTCATTGAATAACTTTTCCTCCAGATCGAATAATTTGCTCTGTGAAAGAACACAAAAATGCAGATGGTTGAGTAGTACAATTGTTACATTGTGTCGGCTTTAAAATTCCTTCAGGTGATACAAAAACCTCAGCGATGCATTGCTTCTCCTTGAAACTCTCTTCTGCCTTTTCAGCAGCCTCCTGGAGCTTTTCGTTGTCTCCGCGTGTAATCTCTGCTTGAACCTAGTCCATTAGCAAATGTGAATTGGTCAGTGGTGGCATACAAAAATATATAAGTAATCTGAGATAGACGATGTGTATTACCGTGGCTTGCTGGGCTTGTAGAGTTTTTGCTGAAAGATCCACTTGAAGATCTTTCACCATGACCTCAAGTACATCAACTTCCGCTTTAAAAAGTTCTGATGAATTGATGTTTTTTTCCTAAGAGACACAAAGTGCAAACGTATTATTTTAAACTGACACAACAAATAATAGTTAATTAAAAATAAGGCTATGTCACCAAATCACTCAGAAGGACTGTGATTTGCTCATCTTTTCTCGAACCTTGCTCTTCAATTTCTCCTGCGTGAGGAAAAACAAAGTTACAATGGCAAATTTTTGGACAACATTCGAACAACTAAGACTCACGTAAGAGTTTGTTTGTCTTTTCGAGTTCTTGGTTTTGCTCCTTCAGTTTTTCCTCACACGTCTTAAACCTTAAAGATTAATTTCAGTACTGAAATGACCAGAGGAATCACAATGCAGACTTTTGGAGCATTGCAAAGATTGTGTACCTTTGTTCCTCAAGAGCTAACGAATCCTTCAGCTCCACAAGGGTCGTCTGAACTTGTTCGAGCTTCTCGGCTTGTTCATTTTTAACACGGAGAACCTCCTGCAAGCTTAAATCTTTGCTCGTGAGGATCTGTGTGTGCTCTTCTTTGCTCTGTCTAAGCTCAGCAACCACGGCTTCCAAACTCATCTTTGAGGGAGGAAGCATGTTTAAGCCGGAGCAAACAACCCATAGCTTTGCCACGTTTAAGGGGCACTTGAGAGTTATCGTGCCGAGCAGCTATGCAGATCAATCAGACATGGACTGTACGGTAATAGAACTCACCTCGCTTTGTTTATAGCGCTGCTCTGCTGAGTGCAATTTTTCCAGCAGAGTCTCTTGCTCCAATTTCAAACAATTCAGGTCCTCACATTGTTTAGCTAGAAAAGAATCCAACGTAGAAACATAAGTAGGCAGTAAATTAGGCAGGTAATTTCACATTTTAATTGTGGCACTTATTTAACTGGCTCTTTTTACCCTTAGCCTCTTGAATGAGTGTGCATTGATTCTGGGTATATTGGAGGTCACACAGGACTTTTTGCAGTTCTCCTTCTTTGTTCACAATTTCAGCTTGAAGTGTAGCCACCTAAAGAATCCAGCAAGCAGTGTTTTACAAATGCAGATACATTTGTCTTTTACACACTGACCTCTTTCTCATGACAGGAATATTCTTGCTCATATTTTTCCTTAAGCTCTTCCATTTTCTGTAAACCTTCCTTGGCTATGTATGAAAAATGAATATAAAGGGACATGAAGTAAAACTGAAATTAAGAAAAAGTGTGAAAGACCAAACCTGTTTCCATCTCCCTCTGATTGGCCTGAGCTTGACCCTGTAGCTGTTCAAATGCTCCAATCATTTTCTGTGAACATAAAACACATTATTCATTAACTGACTGCTTCTTACCATTTATTCAATAAATATAGAAATATATTTTACCTCAACATTGACACCATTTTCCAATGTAAGTTTATGCATCTCCTCTCTTTCAGATTCAACTACAAAACATAAAAATGTCAATTTACGGTACTACAATGAGACTGAGAGAAGTTCTGAACACACTCACATAACTGCATTTTGTTTGCTGCCCGATCAAATGTTTCTTTCAGCAAATTACACAAGTTGCGGGTTGCATTGTCTCTGGAAAAAAAAAACATTTATTAGACCATAAATATACAGTATAAAGAAAGTGTAAATGATGAGGAGGCTGATGATAATGTGAAAAGAATGAACATACTTGTTCCTTAAATCTTCATTTTCACTCGACTGTTCATCGAGTTTGACGCTGAGACTTTCATTTTGAAACTGTTAAAATTGTACATAGTGTATAAAATGACAATAATATATTCACAGTATTTGGCTGCGGAAAAGGTATGCACCTGCAAATCCTGAATGGCTTTACGTTGAGTCTCGATTATTCTTTTGTTCTCCTGAAGTTTTCTCTCGCTTTGCGCAGCATCACATGCCACTTTAACTTTCCAGCATTTGATTTTTTCCACCTCCTCAAACATCTTAGAACAAAGCTGACCAGGAGTACTGTCTCTCTATGGAGCATTAATGATTGCAGCAAGTAATTCATATTTGTACTTATTACATTTAGCAACCTGTTTACTATTTATGTTACCTCCTCTTTGTCTGTTGATGGTACTGTAATCTTGAAGCAATCTTTTGATGATGAAAAAAATAATGTATTCATATTTTCAAGTTTTGTGCAGGCCATCTTTATCAGTGCATTTCTGAGTTGACTTTACCTTGTGCGGTTGAATTAGTTGGATTTACAACATTTTTGTTGAAGGTGGAAGTCATGTTTTGGTCTTTAAGAAAATATTTACTTGGACCCTAAAGGGAAATTGCAGTTGAAGTAGTGCATGCAAAAAGTTTACACATCAATTTTGAAGTGTCAAAACATAGATAAATAAATATTCACTACACTTCATCAGACCAAATTGATAAGTCAACAATAAATCAAAATATTTATAGTTGATGTTTTTATTTTATTTTTTAAGGAACAAGCAAACTACTGTAGGTGGGCATGACGTACACAAGTAAACGCCAGCTATACATACCACTTTTTTAATGTAAAAAAATATCCGACCATTTGTACTTACCAGTTCAGCTCCATTATCAACATTTTCTTGAGGTTTAACAGCAAACACTTGGCTGCTATTCACCCTTGGTGGGACCAAGAGTTTGAAGTTGAAGCGCCCTTCTTTCTCCATCTTGCACTCAAATCTTAACTCTGGCTATATAATTGCGTCACGGGCAAATTAGAATTAAGCAGGTTAATATTCACATTCAAAAAAATATTCAAATGCATTGTTTTAATTGCCGGAAAATTCAGTTCTTACCTTCGGATATGACGAAACCCCCTTTTATGGTAATACTACCGAGGCCGTTTGGACGCAGATGGCGATGATATCTAGCTCGTGTATAATCAAACAAAAAAGAACGTTTATCTTGCAGGTAACCCTTCTTATTACTTCTTGATCCTACTTACAAGTAATTATTGAGGAATAGAGTGAATAACAAGATGGATCAATCAATGTAAAACTCATTTGTTACCGAAAATGTTTGTTATTTTGTTTGTATGTTAAGTACACCTGCAGGCTTGGCATTTCCTTGTAATTAATCAACACATTGGTCACGTTAGTACTAAATCCTTCTTCTGGCGTATAAATAATTGTAAAAAAACATCAGATTAAATGTCAATCAGGGGTTAGTTTTCAAAACCTGTTTCTTAGTTTCTTACCACTATGCTGTGCAACGTTGCCTCCCTCTGTCGACCAACAACACAAATAGTAGTAGTTAGTAATATTCCAAATGTCAGTTACGTTATCTCAAACCCACTGCCAAAAAACATTTTTCTTTTAATCGTGTAATTTAATTTATGCACGTATTTATTATAAGCATTTCTTAAATTTTATTAAAATCAATTGTAATTTTAATTTAATAATAATAATTATTAAAATTTTATTATAACTGATTTGCAGCAGAATTACTGTTGCCCCACCTTCAACCAGTGAATAATAATGAGGCAAAATGATGCATTGATACACTTAACAAATATTGTAGTATTTATTTGTATGAGGCAAGATTATACAGGGTAGACGTTGCAAAGTTCTTTTGTAACTGTGAATACATGATAAATGACTTGTGTGAGGTAACTGGGTGAATAGTGTATTTTACTGTACGAGAATATATGCAAGTAATCTGTGTTAATATAATAACATTTGTTAGCTGAACATAATGGTACATGCATAATAAGACAGCTCTTTCATAGAGGTGTGCAGTACATACGCTCCTTAATGCAACGTTTCCCAACCTTTTTTGAGCTGCAGCACACTTTTTTTTATTGAAACATCTCAAGGGACATCACCAATTGATTTATTTTAAATTTAGAATCATGTCGTCTATACTAACAATAGTCATTCTCATCAAAGTTATTGGGAAACACTGCCTTAATGAATTTGAGCCCTTTGCCGCATAAAACATACTTTGCATTATATGGCAGGGAACCTTATGATCATTGATTGTATGTGTTTTTCAAACATACAATAACAGTCCCTCTTTCAAAATTACTATAAAGATGTATTACAAATGCTGTCCGTTTAATTATATGTGACGGTACAATATAAATGTTTTTGTTGTTGACAAACACTGGAGAGTAACCTGGGATTTGCTCTTAATAAGCCAGGATATTTTCAGGTTTATTTACTATGACACCAAACGAATTGACTTGAAAGGAGACCAACACGTTTAAACAGCATCTGTGTTCCCGGCCTCAACCACTTTGGCTGCACTGTCCCTATAGGGTTTATGACATCCTACTCTGACCATGCGCTCCTCCTCTTTTCTCTCTTTCCTCAGCAAGCGGTAGTTGAGGCCCATGCCCAAGAAGAGGAGGAAACTGGAGACAATCAGGAGGATCCCACAGCCCTGGTATGTGTATTTGTAGTCATGGTAGATATCTTTGAACTTCCCTGCAAAGAGAAAAAAAACACAGGCAATTTCATTTCATTTTTGGAGTTTTACTGTAATTCTCAAATGTCGCCGAGTAATTTGATTACCTAGCAAAGGCGGCCCCAGCAAGACTGGGCCACATTCAATGATGGTGACCAAGCCAACAGCACTGGAGAATCTTTGCGCTCCAACCAGGTCCATCAAGGTTTCAAACAATACAGAGCTCAGCCAACCGAAAGCAAAACCAAAGAACATGGCGTAAATAACAAATCCTTTGTAGTCGACAGACATGGGGGCAAAAACGTGACACACGCCGTTATAGAGTACAGAAGCGGCAAAGAAATACTGGATTCTGGGCCTGACCCATTTGGTGTTGGCCACCATACCCATGGAGGGCCGAGCGACCATGTCGACAAAGGCCAGAACGGATAGTAGGAAAGCTGCTTTCTCTTTGGGGATGTCTTTGCTTTTTGCAAAGTTGCTCAGGAACACCAATGGCGCGAAAAGACCGAAGAACATGATAATATTTCCCGAAATGTAAAGCAAAAAGCCACGGTGCTTGAACAACGACAGGTCGATGAAGCTGTTCATGATTTGCGAACAGCTCCTCTTCCCTACAGTCTTCTCTGGCGGTTTTGGCTTCGGTCCGATGGGCCGCATGAGGGAACCGGCAACGCAGCAGTTTAGCAGAAGACCTCCTAGGATCAGGAAACTTCCTCTCCAGCCAAATTTGTCGTAGAACCAAGTGTTGAGTGGCGCCAACGTGGATAGGAAGACTGGACTACCAGCCATGGCGATGCCGTTTGCGATGGGTCGTCTCTTGTAGAAGTATTTTCCGATCATCGTGAGGGCGGGGTTTAGGTTGAAGGACAATCCCAATCCTAAAACACAGTTGCAAATATTGCTATAAACTCAGTCGCTGCCTATTTCAGTGATAAATGGCAAATTCATGTTGCAAACTAGCAATGCCATGGGAGCTCTTTCCTATATCCTCTGCAGCATTTGGACAACCTGTTGAAGTTTTAGAACACGAGATGGCAGAAGTGAGCAAGTCTGAGTGGAAAGAAATACTATAAGTACAGTACCTCCTACTACACCGATGCAAAAGTACAGTGCTTGGACAGAGTTGCAAAAAGAGGCAGCAACAAGACCCACTCCGGAAAGGCATCCTCCCAGCATCATGACAGTTCGACTACCATATTTATTCACCAGGATGCTGCTGATGGGACCTACGAATAGATAAAAAATAGATATAAGATAGACAACATGGTGACTGGATTGGTTTTGTGTGGATGAGAATGCAATTCTCTATTTTCCCACAAGAGAGCCATAGCACTACATCTGAGGCTCAGGAAACTCCCGACAACTTGTGCATCATTTTTGTCAGTGGTGCACTGCAGTAGATGTGTTTTCATTCCATTAATAAAAAGATCTGTCAGAAACACTGTGAGAGCTATAATGAAATAATCACTTATTTGGGTGGGAGATGCATGAAAAATTGTCAGATGTAATTTGTTTATGGAATTTCATTAAATTGACTAAGCACGTTTGAAAGATGATTGGACGCTCAGGCGTGGGGGGTTTATTTTGTGAGTTTGTGGGCAGGGCAATATTAGGGTAGTGTTTCAAGGAGGTTTTTTTTAGGGTGGGTGACATACAATACATTTAAATACATAATTGAAAATCCATTTGAAAGGATTTAAAAGGCATTTATATGATAATTCAAAAAGGTTATCATAAAATGTAAATTGGATACATACATATCAATCTGATACATACATATCAATCTATTACTACATATATTTATTCTAATTCATTACAAAGTATTTTATTGACTGACCAGAAATATTAACTTTGGTTGTGACAGTTGGTCACCCAAGTCTTAATTATACTGGAGTAGCTTCATCTAGATCAGGTGCTTTTCTCTTCTGATTGTATCTGTTGGCGGGGTCATCTTGGCAGCCCACCAGGCTTATAAACCCCTGGAAGAAATCCTGCGTAACCATGTGAGGACTATCCAATGAAGTAATGAGGACCCCTTTGCCCATGGGTCAAGATATGGACAGTCTCTGCATATCTCTGTATTTGAGAGGGCCCATGAGGAAGATGGCCATCTTGCCAAATCCCCCCACTGCCCAGTCCATCTAAATGGAAACTGACAGTTTTTGTTTAGAGGTTGTCTAAACTCATTTGCCAGTGCCTCGCAAGACAAAGGGTGTTTAAATTGTAATGCAGGCCATCTCTGCGCTGTCAATGAGTTCTTTCCTGGCTGCCCCACAGGGAGAGCTGCCCGGGATAAAAAGGTTGGAGAGGAGCCGGTGCAGAATATTATGAAGGTAATGGATAAAAAATGGAGGGAGTACAAGGGTGCGCAACAGTCACTTAATGAACTCGTACCGTTAACGTGCGGCGAATGCTTAGCGGCCGTCACAGCATCGTATAGAGGCTTTAACGTTCGATTCCCGTTGTGCCACTTGCCGTGAGTTTGTTTATTTGCATGGGAATGTTTGCATTAATTGGCCATGTCAACAGCCTTCTCGTGGAATGTGCTACTGTACGATAAGCAGCTTTGATTCATTTATGTTGAACATTCTGTCTTCTGATGTAATGAGGAATGAGTGAGGGAGTTTGACATGAAATGCACTATTGTTGGCTTGAACAGCCGAACTCACTTTTACGTAATTTAGGCATTTGCAATTCACCCAACTTAAGTTTTTTGGTTTGTTTTCAATTACCATATTTGTATCAAAACTTTGTGTAGTAACATGTTTATCCTTTAATGGTAAGCAAGTAGCTGTATGTTTTTGTAATTAGTTTTTGTATACCGTATAAAAGAAAGTGCAGAAAGACATGAGAGAGGGCCTATGTTTTTAAACCCCCTTTGAGAAATATCACAACGTTAACATCAATTGCCTACATGTTTTCATCACTAAGAAACAAAACTAGGACACGTACAGGTGTAGCCAAACATTCATTGAATACACTCATATTTGTAAACATCAAGGACAATTTTGAGTCAAGTTTGAAATATTTCAGTGGTAAAATGTTATTTTTGTGCATGCAGTTACCTCCGCCATACATGACCGCCAACATAATGGAGGAGATCCATGAAACTTGGCTGCTGGTCACATTGAAGATGACTTCAATTTCCTTGAAGAAAACAGTGATGGACTTGGGGAAGGCATATGAGAAGCCAATTGAGATGAAAGCCCCGATCACCACCATCCATCCCCAGCCGCCCTCTGGAGGGGTGTAGCCGACTGGCCCTCCAACGGCTGGTGCCATTTTTGAAAGGTAAGGGTGGTTCCTTTTTCTCTATGGGGTATCCTCTCTGGAAACAACAATGAACAATTAACTCACTGGGAACAATTGAATGGGGGTAATCTTTCTAATTCATTCAATAATAATACTATTTGATCCTTGATGAGGTATTATAATTATTATTGAAATCCCATAGTTAATATAAGTAAGCAACTAAACCCTATTTTGCTCTTTTTGCAAATGAATGTGACAAAGCATTCACACAACCAAATCCAAAATTATTTTACAATTAAATTAAAGCCTGGTTGCCTGCCAGGTTTTTAAAATATGAAGACGTGTCTTAACAATGACATTTAAACTGAGATCAATTGTATTGTTTATTTACAAGGTGAGTACTTAAGAATGAATGAATACATTATTGCATGGTACATGATCAAGAAATATTTGGATCCCATGCTGATGATGGTACTATTATTGTCGGTTTGATTTAAAATTTCACAGATTTTGAAGCCATTTTTCTGACTGTTTACTTAAAAAAACACAAACCTTTGCTAAAGATGCATGTTTAATGATCGTGTAATTCATAGTCTTTGAATTAAGCCAGACAGATCTTGGTGAATCATACTTATGAAATGATGAATACACACACTTCCTCAAATGTCGCTTTCTTAATCCACTTGATCTGGGATTGTTTCCAGTAGTCAGTCGCTGTCAATTATTCTAATTGAAACATATATCTATTTTCAACAATGTTAAATGGGTTAAATAAAAATATTTTAAAGAAACATTTTTAAAAAAGTGACAAAGAAAAACATTAATGGAAGTTAAGCAAGGAAGACATCATAAGCAAAGTAGTCCTCGTAGCACTCTGGAGTGGAGCACATCCAAAACATATTTCTAACTGGACATTACGGTGCAAGATTGAGAATGCTATTTAAGAGCTGGCTCCGTTCGGCTTGCACGCCCACCCACCGATTTCCCACAGTTTTGCTTAAGTCATGATGAGTAAGAGTCCATGTGGCAATTCAAACAACTAACGCTGTAGTTTACAATGGGGAGACCACTCGTAGAGCACATCGATCAAAGGAGGCAAGCGAGTAGTTCACAATGCTCTGTAATACCCCCACTACAACTGCAAATTGCTGTTTTTTTTCTTTAGCCCCCTTTGCACTTCATTTGGTTGAGAATTACTCGAAGACTGGTCTTATAAATGTATTGGATACGCCAGTTATGTGCAGTGACGAGTAAATATTTAATGTGTTAAAGAACTTTTGTTATTGAGCTGGGATTTTGACTGCTGCTATGCAGCTGTAAATGTGATTTCTCCATTGAACTAGTGAAGGGATGGAGAAGGAACTGCCGTATTTTGAAATTTACAACATTCATACACACCTGAGATACCACCTGCTGCACATAGCTTTCACCTTTCCCTTGAGCCATTCATTTCTGGATGGATTCCATAGACAAAGCATAAAAGCTTATTCCTGAATGAAGTTATTTTGGGGTGCTCTGCTGGCATTTAAAGGATGAAAAATTCCGCGACCGACTGAGCATGATGAATGGACGACACGGTAAACACGGATAAGGTGGATAAAGCGGCAATAGAAGGGAGATAATGAAAAAGCCTCAATTTATGTAAAAGGATTGATTTCCAAGCCTTAAATCAAACTGGTGAAAATTACATTCAATGAATAGACTAAGATGAGCAAGAATGGTAAAGTTGTAAAGGTCTAAAATGAGTACTTGGTGGCTTTTGTGTCTCTTCAAAGCCCAAAATCCAGCGCAATGATGGAAGTCTCAGCAGAACCACAGTGGAAATATGCATTACTGGCAAATGTGTACTCGACTTGCAATGAATTGATAAGGTAAATGATAACTTAAATAGTCAAATAATCATTAATAGACAATAAGAGACATCATCACAGGGAGCGTATGAACAGTTCAAATGGATTGGATCATACTTTTACCCCCAAAAAAGTAAGTAGCAGCAGCAGAAAAATTAAGTCCCATGATTAGAACTTTTCATTTCAAAGAAAAAGTTGTGAAATTATTGAAAATTTAAAAATATGTACTTTCATTATGAACAACTAAACGTGAACAACTGTCATTTGTGTGGTCCTCAGACTTTCATGGTCGACCACAGACATTTTATAGGAATTTTACTGCAATTTTAGACTCGTAATTTAATTTCCCTGACAAAGTTAAATTGTAGGTATTATTTGGCCTTGAATTTTAAACCTGTAGGTTGAACTGCTTAAATGGATTAGACATCTATCTCTGTCAATGGCCTGAAACAGCTTTGAGTATGTCATATATGATCAGTGTTGTACATCCATAAAGTTGCTATGAATCCCCATTGAAACCAATGGAAATGATGAGCTGAACACGCAGTTTACAACGCTTCCAGCAATTTCCTTCATTCTCCTCGCCAGCCGAGTTTTCGGCCTCTAGTGACTGCTAATCGTGTGGTTTTCTTTCATTGAATATAGATGAGTGTTGAATATTTGCACAGGGAAAGCAGATCTTTTAATACTTGGATATGTCACCATGACTAGACTACATTCTAGACTACCTTCACAATCAGGCATTTTAAAAGCTGAGCCTGGCTAGTGTTCATAGTGCGACGCCTTACCTCGGCTGGCAGGCGCTCTCTCAAACGGGGCCAGATAAGCTCAGCGGGACACGTCAATGCAGATCATGGAGGAGACGTCCTAAAAAGCAGCGAAAGGAAGACGCCGCATATGTTTCACAGACGCTCCAAAAGTGATCTCTTGAGTTCCATCCAGTCTGACAGCACTAAAACTTGCCGGCAGCAACCCTGCCTCAAACGTCATCAGATTTTTTTCGCTTCCTCAATATGGTCAAAGTTGTGAGTTCAGTGCCCAGATGAAATTTAGAGAGTGGTGCCAGGGAGGTTAGGTGGGTCACCTCTTATTAACTCGTGGAGGCTTAATAGTATGGCCTTACAATGCTTTCCCCACCCCTCTGTCATGTGCAGAGACCATGCTCACTCACAAACAGGTCCTTTGGCATGTGTGACCTAAGAGGATATCCAATCGGGTCTGCGCTCTAAGAGATAAGATGCTTTCTGCTACACGACTTCCTCTATCGGCCCATTTATCCAGCGTTGCATATAAGAAAACGTGACTGTCTAACAACAGATATTGTTGATCAGTGTCATATTTAACACTGTGGGTGAGCACTGACCCACATTTCCTTTCAAACCTCGGCGTCGTGTTTGAAGATTTGGTTTGTTTTGCCTTTGTTTGCAAAAATAATTGATTATTACTCGGCTATTGAAGTTATTGTTTGTGCCTGACACAGTTTACAGTACATATTCATGCAACAAGGCAGTTGAGTATAGAAATCAGAAAGGAACTGAGATTATATAAATCAAGCTGAGCCTGCTTCTACGGATTCAATCACTCCGAGGCAAGAACGACATGTTCTGGCATGGGGCCCCCCCCATAAGGCCAGTACCAGTGACAAATCCAGAACCTGCTCACTTCATTAGCCCAAGTGCCTTTAGCTATGTAAAGACTGTGGAATGAGAGGAAGCAAGGTTTCCTCATCTGTGCCATCACATCTCAGGATGGCTACATGTTGCAACATATTACCAGTGTGACTTTGAATTCCCAGATATGGCATGGCTTGTTTTATAGGTCGTAGTAGGTTTTACTGTTCGGATTAAATTGTCTACAGTGAAAGGGGTCCAGCTCAAATTGTGAGCTTGGACAGGATAAGACCCCCCAAAAATGTAGTGCAATGTATTGTTGCTCTATTAAGGTATTTAGTTTCTTCCTTTGTCTGGTTCTTTGGGTTTTCTTGTTACCGGGTTGTTATTGTGGTTACGTACTAGTTGCACCTGCTCTCTGTGTTTCAACCATTTTTAACGTCCCACAGTGTCCTTTTCAGATGTTCTTCATTTTGGTAATCTGCTTGTATTTAGTTAACACTTTGTTTCTTTCAGTTCTTCCTATACCTCATAGTTTCACTTTGTCTTTCTAGCATTTTATCCCCTCCATGGATATATATTTTTAATATATCTTCTTGGGTAATATCTACCATGCAGACTTGCATTCCTACTTCCCTGTATTTGAGTCTAGAACATACAGTAGAATTACCAATGACTAAGTATTGGGTAGTATTTGGAAGCAGAGTTAGGAAGCATAAACTAATTTAAAGTGGATATTGCAGGAGCCAAAGCATGGTATACTGTACATTCAAAGATTTCTCAGTTTGTCACCTCATATCACTCTTCAGCTCTACTTAGGTGAAACATTCATTAACACTCATTGGCTACGTGAGTTTCCATATGTATTCAGTGCAGCTCATTGTTGGAGAAAAAATAAGTCCATATAGCATTTTCAGTGGGATTAAAAATGATTATTTTAGCTAAAGACGGCTCCTACACAGTATAATAAGCTGTAAGGCGTCATGGCGCACGTTCTCCTTCAACGTGCTACCGTTCATTACTGCTCCTCAGCCCCCAAAGTGTGCCGCATGCAGCTTTTCATTTTACGCGAGTAATGCATGATCTTAACTGGAGTAGGTTGGCAAAACAACACCCCGCCGCGCGAGCGGGAAAGCAATAAACGCCGTGCCGCCTCCGCAACTTGGACGTGACTGAGTGTGATTGCGAGGCAGCCGACGTAAAGACGCGCTCGCGGGGCAAAAAGTCGGTGCCAATTACCTTTTACCCGCGCTTAGGTGCACGCGGTGCAGATGCAAGGGGAGTAAATCACGTCCTGATGGACTGAGAGGCGGCCAGGTCACGCGCAGAATGTTTCCAAACTCAATTAGCTAAAAGTAAGGAAACATCCATTCTGTTAAAGAGGCTGCAGTGACAGCAAAGCTTTCACCTTTACAGGGAACCAAACCAATAACACAACAACACATGCACTAATATGCTTCGCAATGTGTTTTGCAGCCTGTCTTGTCAATGAAATGCCAATTTTTAAAACATCACTTTTGATTTAGCTGTAAATCTCCATTGGATAACAAAAAATGCGGCAGAAAAGTTGTACTAAAATCTAAATGCAGTTCGACATTGGAGGCCTCTCATTCTTTTTCAAAGGAAAAGAAATATGTTTGTAAATAGTTGGAATTTCTGTAATTTTTGCACTAGGGAGCCTGAATATTAGCCTTATAAATTTTAGAATAAAACACTTTTTGTTTTTTAAATATATTGCACTGGATAGTAAAGTGCAGGATTGAAAATTGGGTTAAAAGTAGCTGTTTTTAGTCCCGACCTTATGGTAGTGGTTAAAACATAATCACTCCCTTTTCATCAAGGACTCCAAAAACTTGAATATATTCATCGTTAAGAGCCGAAGATTTGGACAATATTTGGTGAAACAATGTTTTATAAACAATAATCGATTATCAAAATACTTAATACTTAATTCATTGAATAAACGATTATATGGTGAAACGTGGGAGCTCTATTCACTTTATATTTAGTTTCCCATTTTCCTTTCAAAATGCTCATGGATATTAGTTTCTCTACCTAAGTAAAATCATGTGTAGGTTAATTGATTCTATCTCCTAAAAGAAAGGATATCTTTGCATTTTAAAGTTGAAACTTTTTTTTCAGTGACAGCTTGGAACTAAAATGACAGATTCTGTTTAACATTTGACATTGTACACATTTCATCTCATTTTTGCTTACAATTACACAATATAATCTCCATCCGGGGTATAGAAGAAAAAGGGAAATGCATTGAGTCGTTCAAGAAGTTACAATTTACAAAAGCTTTTTGTGGGCTGTTTTGTGAACGAGCCAGGCACATTTCTGCTATTGCTGGGATTGTAAACGGGACACAAAAGGAGGACCGCAACATAAACCAGTGGGCGCTACAAAGGGGAGCTATGATGATGTCGGAAATGACAGCTTTTGGAAAGCTTCCTGATAAATACGTCGTTTGCATGAGATTTTTTCTTCAAGGCTTGCACAAACACATTTATGTTTATACACACAAATTGGACTCTCCATTTAGTTTGGAGCATTTTAAGTAGCTGCTTTGTGTTTGACAGACATCTAGCTACACAATGCTTTGCTGTCATAATGTCAAAAACTACTGCAATCATGTTTTTTAGTGCAGAAACATCGTGATAGTATCACTGATTTGAAAAGCCGTAACTTTGAAAAGCTTTTTAATCATGTTTCCCTAGAAACATAAAAAAACACCAAGTAATATTAAAGGAATTTAAAATATTTTACAATAAAATAAAATATATCCAAGCTTGCTAATGGTCGTGTGATGAATAGTTGACAACCCTCATATAGCCAAATAAAGTAAATTGTAGTATTTTCCTAGTTATACTGCAACCTTCTTGTTTGTAGAAATGGACACTAGGTAAAGAATGAAAGTTACTACAGTAAGAATAGATTGGAAAAAAAGCGATTAAAAATGAAAGTTGCTTAAATCTTACCAACAGCAAAGTAAGACTAAAGAGGGATTCAAAAGGACACAGCGTACTTTTGAACACAGTACTGAAATGGCGGAGTCGACTTCCTGCCCCTTAGTGGTGCTTTCAATGGCAATCTCTTTTTTGCAGGCGTCACATTTCATCTGTGTGACACTTTTCATTGTACAGTATGAACAAATACTCCATTAGATGTGAAATACCGCGATGGTCTTTGATCTGGCCGAGCACAGAAAATGTTAAATGGCATTATCACACTATATTACAGCAAACCCACTATGGACCTTTTGTTGTATGTGTACGTGTATGTGTGTGTATGTACATATTTATTTATTGTATACCCTGTACCTACAATTTCCGCAAAAATGGCCACGCCATAGTCTGGGGGAAGTAGATGTCGGGACTTGGGAGCTGTTAAAACGGGAGAGGTGATGCGCCACTTTGTACAGGTGCTTTGAGAGCTGACCTTGAAGGGAATAGGGAAAATTGGCCCGTTGGGACAGGGTGGGGGTGAGGCACAGGGGTATGGTAACAAGTAACAAGAAGCTGCCATATATCAGAGAGGCAATTCGGAGCAGTTTATCCGATGAGGGTCAATTCTCGTTTCTGTGCCGTAGATCAGAGTTTTCTAAGTCTAACGCAGGCATCGGTTTGGTAACAAATATTGGGACATCTGACCAAATACAGGTCAATTTTTCTATGTTTCAGTACCAAAACCCTGTCCGTAGAGGGGGAAAAAAAGTATCCACTTCATGAATATGCAAATCCTTCATGCCTAATGTCTTTTTTCTCCCCATTTTTACATTCCCCACTGAGTACCTGACCCGTTTTATTTTGGATCACTGTCGCCGAGCACCTCTGAGAGAAGCCAGATGGCCGCTGTGTTGAGTGATACAATTTGAGAGACAAGAGCGCCGTTGCACTGTGCTGCCGCGGCCTTTTGGCTCCTTGCCCGGAGCTGAAAAAAAAAAAACAGCACACGGATGATGTGAAATACTTGAATTCTTTATCACCATCATAAGTAGGCTCTGAATACAGCTAATACAGGCCTGGCAAGTATAAAATGAGCAGGTCAGGGGACTGCTCTTGAAAGAAATTGAAGTTATGGTAGCCTTCTGAGTCTTCCTCCATCCTCTAAAGGAATTGGGCCATCTTGTGGACAGAGTTAATGTTGCGCTTCAGTCTCATGTTAAAAGAACTCTCCTTTCGAAATAGATATGAGATGCTGGTTAGTGTGGTCAAATAACTTCTTGCGTGTCAGGCATATCGATCGTGCTGGCTTGACATGGGGATCAATCAGAATTACCTGAAGAACATCAGGTCTTATCTAAGTGTTGTCGGGTGCTCGGTTGACTGTAAACAACTTAATTTGCACTCGCTGATATTGTATTTCTGTTCCTTTTAGGCTTTGAATTGATGTAGTAAATATCTCCGAATTTAAACTTTTTATTTGAATTCCATTTTGGTCTGTTTGAGAGGGATGGGCGTGAAATGAGTCATTCCCTGGTGACGTTTAGGATTGTTGGAATAATTTGTTAGATGTTAAAAATATCTATTGAATATGGCAACTATTCTTCCCTTAAAAATGTTGTTGCCCAGAATGTGAAAAGTTATCAAAACTAATCCAAATGTTCAACGCTGTGTCGTGAATTACAATTTTCATCAAGGTTTATCCTTTTGAGCAGTTCAGGCATTTAAAGTTTCGCTAAAGTATATCAGTATCATTGTGTATTTGTGCAAAAGAAAATCTATCTTCTCAGGAAAAAGCTAAAGAGCTAAAGTACGTTACACATTCACATTGTCATTTTTGGTGGTTAATGAGTTGGGGAGACAAAATATTCAAGGCCATTGGTTCTCCAACTTCAGTGTTTTAGTGTTTTAAAACAAGAAAAAAATCTTCTTTGCTCACTCTGTGCTCTGGACTAGTGCTTGTGGAAGCTAAAACTTAAAAATAAAAACTGTTAAGTACTGTAAATGATTGCCTAAGCTCGGTACATTACCCTGGAGATCATGCGAGAATATTTCGATCTGGTCTATAGGACGTTCGATGTTTTCCCCCATAAAGCCGATGTATGCGACGTACCCCAGCGGTGCTTTTTTGCATCTTATCCGCGCTCCGCTCATTTTCCGCTTGGGAAAGTAAGCAAAATTGACTGGGAATTGCTCAATGCAAACTAGCTGTTCTTGCTGCGTTGGTAGCATTGTGCAGGTAAGGGCAGGCTTTTCAATAAGACTCCATCCCATAACAGGAGACCGCCCGAGCGTCCATCCTGCAAATAAAAGCCATCAGCAGTCACGCATTTACGATGGCGCTTGTGTCCCCCGCAGGGACGTTATAAAAAAAAAATGCTCTTCATGCTTGGCTACGATAATGGATTATGTAGTCAAAGTGCCACCTTGGTCTCCTTTGAAAACCAATTTGTTGTGGTTGGTGCTGGAGAAGGTGATACTATTGTTTGAGCTTTTCCGTTAAATGTGTTACTATTAAATGATGACAGTCATTTAATACCCTTCTACACGTTAAGCAGCAAATTTGTGAAAATACGATCACTATAAATAAGAAATCTGTTTTTATTGATTGGACTCACCGATCATGAATCAGATTATACTTCACTATCACTGGTTTTCAAATTCGTCATTTTTACTTCAGTGATCGTCACTTCTTACTTATTCTTGAGCATTTTCCGTTGATTTTTGTTTTCATTAAGTAACTACATTTGGTGAGATGAATGGCAATCGAGTAAATCAACTATGTCAGTCTTTCCAGTTAAATTGGACTGACAAAGAGGAACAATCAAAATAACCTAAAAACAGTAGGAAAACCATTCAGAAATCATAATTGAAAGCAAAAAACAAATCAATGAATCAAAGAACTGTCCTATAAAGTACTACAGTTGTGTGTCACGTATATTGTAAACAGGGTGTTTCACAGCCAAAGGCCGGAATACTTTAGAATGCAGGCAGGAAATGAATTTGGGACAAACTAATGACCTAGCATTGTCCTTGTGATCTGGTGTGTTAATTACAATTGCTCAAAGGTGTGCTCCTTCCTACGCCAGTAGCCATTTAAGAGCGAAATAAAAGTAGGATGAATCACCTTGATTCTTTGTTGTCGAGTTGGTAGAGACACTGGAATGTCTTGAAGTTACATTAGGTTGTAAAAGCCAGTACAGTCATTTTCTTGGTATGTAGTCTACGTAATTGGTTAGTTCATTTGTTTCATATAAACACGAGACTGCGTGATTACATTGCACAGAGCAAGGATGTTTTTTTTTTCCTTCCCCAGTAAATCGAATGTTCCTCTAAGCTTAAGTGTGTTAGCAAGCACAACATATCCATCACAATCATTTCTCAATAAAGCTGCAATCTTAGTCTTGAGTTTAGTAAACAAAGCTACCGAGTAGAGGGGCTGTTATGTAACTCAATTTGCAGTAGATGTACATGAAGTCCTGCCTCCCAGAATGCTAATGCTACAACAGAGGCTTTGTCAGAGAAGCCCAAGATGAATAATTAATAGCCACCACAATTAGGATGTAATTTACCTAGACATTATGCAGTGATTTTATTAAGGACCGTTGATAGGTTGGCAAGAAACCAATGCAAAATTCATGGGGCCGTTGCACACTAGGAGGATTCAGAGTAAAGGGTGGTAATACAGGGATAACAAATCTCTCTTCTCAGAAAAAAAAATGTTTCAATAAACAGCTTCTTTAGAGTATGTGGGTGTTGGATTAGAGAGGAAACCTCTCTGCAAGGGGTCTCCTGAGAACATGATGCGCCAAGAGGCAAACACGCTTGGGACGTAATGTCCATAAGAGCTTACTTGGTGAAAAAGTTACCCAGCAGTATTGAAGGAGCGGTCTATACTGAAACCTTCACCAAATTTTATTTCCTAAATAAGAATGGTTCCAAAGCTTTTAGAGATGTAGTCAACTGTGAGCAATGTTGTAAGGCGACTAAATGTGAACACCGATGACAAAATTCATTGAGAATTATAAAGCTGCAAGCTTTTCATATGAACTTTCTTACTTAGTCAAGTTTGAGCATTACACTTGAAATTATTTAAAAGCAGACATTTGGACTTTTGGTATTTTACACTTTAAGTTGCTAGGCAACACGAATTAAAATGACCCAAAATGTCATGTTCCTCTGTCAGACCAAAATTTGAAAGTGAGTCCTTAATTTAGATCAAGATATTCAAAGAAATCTGAATATGTTATACTAGTGGGCAGCACAGTGAACGGCATGACTGCCTTCTGATTTTTGTTTGAACACTGTTCTCTTTAATTGTCTAGATTAGGCTATCTCATGCAATATTTGCAGTAAATGTCTATAATTCATATCCCATCTTCCTTATCCTCACAAAATTGGGTTACCCCAGCTCTTGGAGCTCCTTTTTATGAGCACCCTTTTTCCTTCTAGTTATATAGATTGTTTTTAATATGCAGCAGTCTGCGACCAACCTCACGGACATCTGTAAAATCGTTACTCTTCACCGTAATTGTGTAGAGAAACTTACATATTCATTTCAGCCATTGCAGACGACAATAAACGGATGCCCTTCTTTGACAAAGCACTTGACGAGACCGCTCGAGCCTCCTAAACGGGAAACATCGCCGAGCCAAACAGCTTTTTAATGCGCCTAACATCTGTATGCAGGCGGCGAATGTGCAGCGCGAGTCGGAAATGAAATATTCATTACGTTCTGTTTCTTGACGAAGAAACAATGCGACGGCCCTCCGATATATCCGAATGCGAGAAGCCGCCACCTTGCGTTCGGTCTTATTTTTGGTTCAACAAAACGTAAAGTTAGTTAATCAACAATGTGAACAAACTAAAACCATGCCCTTGAAAGAGGATAACCTACAAAGAGCACATTGTATGTAAATATGGTGCAAGCATTGCCATGCATATTTAAGGCCCCGACAGTGTAGCACAGGAGATAAAAATAATTCTCCCGTCAAGTGAGGACCTCCTTATGAAATGGGGTAAAAGCTATTCTGTGTTATCAGATTTTTGTAGCGAGAGCGGCGTTTCTTTCGGATTGCATCATCTTTTATTTAAATGTTAGGACCCGGTGCTAGATGACGACTGCTTTTCACAGCTTGCCGAGATCAGCCCGATGAGACGGGTTTCGGAATTGGATTCCGTGCCGCTCGCCGTGCAAAAGGTCAACGGAAAAACAAAACAAAAAAACAGAACGACAAAACAGCGGATTACACACTTTTTAGATATTGAAGATTATTTTATCTCTTGTGGAAATCCTCTCAAGGGGATTGTTTCCGTCTACAAAAAAAGATTTAGCCTCTGACCTTCAATTCATTTGATATCGATCAATAGCAAGATTAACCAATTGGATTGAGTGGCCAGACGCTGGATGATCAATCTCTACAATTCTGACCTAAGGCACACAATAATGTTTTTATTTTGGATGTATTGAGCCAACTGTGCAATCCAAGTTTCTAGACAAGTTAACTCATGGCCTACCATAGTCGGCATTAAAAAATTACTCGCCGCTAGTGGTTTACTTTGAGCCAATCGGCGTTGTCTCGTGATTGCAGCCATAGCCTGGGTAAATACATGTGTTTTTTTGTGTGTGAGTAAACAAGTGTACATACAGAATGGATTTGTGTGATCAGTATAAGTACACACAAGAGTGGATAATTGACCGCGGTACACAGTGTGCTGACTGTTTCCATTGTTTCTTGTAGATTGGGATTTTGTTTGGTGTGCGTATGGAAATTGGCAAATTGACATGATTGAGTTGCACTTTAATTTAAATGCTGAAAACTTTTCTGATGTGTTGAGCAAAGGAAACTGACACTTCCACATGCATCCAAAAGTTATTTTGGGTTATCTTAAAAACAAACAGGCAGACGGTATGTCTATAAAACAAACTTTTTGGGTATTCCCCATAGAAATTAGAATCTGTTACATCATAATCTGCAATTTCCACAAAAACTATACTACAGGAAGAGTCTTGGGGCTAACCCTATCAGTTCTAATGAATTGAACGTCTAAAGCTGTCAATGTTAGTGAATGACTTTAACACACACATTTTCCACGTGGCACTACAAGACCATGACATGTGATATCCCATAAACGCAAATTTAGTCCGAATGAACTCTGTGTAGGTTATCCAGTTGATCATGGCCACTTCAAAAAGTCCACGATGCAGATCCGGGTGAAAAGGCCTGCCTAAGCGAGATACAGAGTTGTCCGATTCAAAGCCAGCGCCTGCTTGTGGCGAGATTATGTTATCATGATAACATCTGACGCAGTTTATTGGATGTCCGCACTCTGCTAAAAGTCCAGAGTAGTCCAGAACACCCCGGGTTGTGCGGTACGGCCACTGGATTAAAAGGCAACACGCATTAGGGTTTGTGCATGTGTTTATCTGCCAATGCAGATGGGGATGTTCATGGGCAGCTACAGTGACTGTTTGTGTTGCTCAGTGTACTGGCGGCAATTTTATTTGCTGTGTCTTTGGGTGATAATAAGTAATAAGACTGCATGGTGATGTGGGGGGTGTCTTTTAGAGGTCGTGCCTTAGCTCCTTATGTAGGGTGAGGCTAGGCAAGTTAATGAGTTAATGCTGAGGTAATTTACTATAATTAATGGATGCATGTAATTTAATCACTATTAATTTAATATATTTATTTAATGCACACATATGAGTTAAATATAGGCTGTAGTTATTTTATTGTTTGCGCTGTCAGGTTTTGACTTTAGACATGGACCGTTTTAAGGTTTTAGAGGGCAAGTAACTAAAGAAAGTAAAGATAAAGATTATTAATTGTGCTTTAACAACTTAATTAATAAAAGCTAAATGAATGATAGACATCAAATTCATTTAAACTTGGAGGATTGCCTGCTTTGCCCCGATTTGACGTCTTGCAGCAATTGAATTAAATGACTGCCTGATAAAAGGTTAGTTTCAATCATATGGCATTAAAAAATAAGAGTGCTACACATTACTTTTGAATTTGTCTGCATAGAATGCAAGTAACCGTGATTAATAGCCACTGCAAAAATAATCACTACCCAGAACTAATTTAAGATTTCATTGATCTCCAAGGCAGAAATTGAGGCACTCATGAAGCAATGTTACATTTCTCTCTCAAAACAAAAGCTCCCAACACATGTCCGGACACCCCCATTTAGCAAAAGGAGTGTCCGCAGACACCCATTTATTGAGGAAATGAATTGTTAGGATCTGAAAAATTACCATGTTAACTAGATTAGGCAGGGCAACTTATCAAGTAATCTCCTGATAGGCTCTCCAAACGGCGTGATGGATGGCGTACCGCCTCGACGCACCGGGAAAGAATTCCTGATTGCTCGTTGCAATTATGTGTTGCCACAAAATAATACATATTAGTAGGTGTTCTATCTCCTCAAAGATGGGCACATTTGCATGAAATTCACTGTAGAAATGGAGCATATCCTCATTTCTAATACACTCAACAATAAAATCTCTTATTTCATCGTTAAACACTAACCAAATGGCATTTGAGGGATTGATTGGACCACACCTTGACGGCAATAGATTTTTGCATTAGACACATTAATGATCTCCTCATATCGATGTGTAAATGTTTAAAAAGGGGCTCGTGGACGCAGTGTGTCAAACTGCTCCATGAAATGTAAGATATTACGTCTTCAAATAGGCTCGGATCGCCTCGGAGAACGTTATTAAACATCAGCATGATTAATGGAAGAAAAAAATCATTAGGTGAATTTATAGTATGGATTTATAAGTTATTATGTAAATCTATAAATAATCATTTATATCCATTGTAGAAATAAATAGCTTTTATTTTGTCTTGTAAATATGACATAGTAGGACTGGGGGGGGGGGGGGGGGGTAAGATTGTAATTATCAGTACTATAATAAATAGACTGCATGGATATATGCATATGCAAACCGACTAGTTTGGCAGATATTGAACAGTTGCTCATGGTTTTTAAGTGTTGGTTCATGGATCTTGGCTGATCTAATGAATTTAGGGTTATCGGTGATCTATTGATTGCAAAAACATTAACCAATCTTGTCCGCCAGAAGCTTAAGTTAACTGGTCTATCTAATAAGATTTTATTCGTGGACTTGCATTACAAAATAGAATTTTAAAATGCATGGTTGAGGAGTCACTGGTTCATTAAAAATATGGGGAGGTGAAAAAAAAAGTCAGTTACAATAATTAGTGAATGATTAGGTACTGTAATCAAAGCAACGTAAACTAGGCTGCCCCTGGTGGGTAGATGTTGAATAGGAGCAGAAAAATGTGCACTTGGGGTGACATCATATTATAATGAGTTTTCATTCAAATGAACTTTCCTTTTGTGGGCTTCCATGTTTTATTTTAAATGGAGAGCGAGCCACAGACAAATCAAAGTGTGTTCTTCCGTTTATTCCTCAGAAATAGATTAAATCTTGCTTTTGAAACGAAATGAAATTGCAGCTTCCGTCGGAGCGACCCGAGAGAAGATAAAGATTATCCTTGAGGGTGTAAAATAAAAAAATAAAGTGATATAGAAAAACCTGACATGTGCGCGTTTGAAGACTAGCCAAGCGATTGCGACTCTTCTACTTAAACGCCACGTTAGGCATATTAATTTAATATGACTCTTGCTTCCCGAGAACGTGTTCAACCCGCTGCTAAATCAATTAGCATGGCTGATTGGGGGTTTAATTGCTCATTAGTATGACCCGGCGATGCTGTGGTCCCACGGGTGTACGCAGCTCTCTCCAGGGCTTTGAAAGTCAGTTCGAGTAATGCTAAAACTCCTTCTTACTTACTCACTCTTACATATGAACCTCTGTTTTAAAAAATAAATCATAAAATTATTACTCAGACACAAAAGTCTCCATTCCCCTGTTTAAGTGCCTGTTTTCTTGGAAACTAAATTCCGTATTTTCACGACTATAAGGCGCACTTAAAAGTCTTAAATTTTCTCCAAAATAGACGGTGCGCCTTATATATGAAAAAAACAGAAAAACAAAAACAAAAAAACACCACTGTCGGATATTAAAAAAACACAAATGCCTGAACTGAAACAATACTGTTAAATATGCAGATGCCATCTTAGTTTACAAAATCTTCCATCATATAGCTCCTCCCCACTGCAAGAATTTATACAAAAAAAATCCAAAACATCAACAATGGCTGGCTCTAGAGGTGACTGTGTAGTGAATGCTTCATACCTGGAAGTCAATAGCAATCACCATATTTTCACAACTTTAAGGCGCACTCAAAAGTCTTAAATTTTCTCCAAAATAGACAGTGCGCCTTATAATACTGTGCGCCTTATAATACAGTGCGCCTTATAATACAGTGCGCCTTATAATACAGTGCGCCTTATAACACAGTGCGCCTTATAATACAGTGCGCCTTATAATACAGTGCGCCTTATAATACAGTGCGCCTTATATATGGAAAAAATGTCATTCATTGAGGGTGCGCCTTATAATGCGGTGCGCCTTATAGTCGTGAAAATACGGTACTTATTATTTACAAAGTCAAAAATGCTCAACGTAGAGGGAAAAACTAAGTTTTTCACTGGAATATACGTCTCACTTTTAAGTGCAACTTATTTTATATGACACGCAGCAAGAACATAATACGTGAATAAATAAATCTCAGTATAAAAAGCGTTGTAACAAAGTATTTTTACTTTTATTACCTCCGTACAGAAGCCCGGCTACCATCGCACACACACACACACATACACATACATACGTCCACACGGGGAGACTAATATTTAATTTTCCAGCTCGCAAGGTTAACAGCGTCGTTTGTCTTTTGATGATGTGGCCGGCACATCGATTTTTCTTGGGGTTTGGCACTATGCGCTATTTCCCCACCGACCACAACATAACAGCAGAGACACAAACAACCCTCACGCACCTTGACCCTGTGCACCACAATAAATAAATAAAGAAACGGGGGAAAAAAAGCCTAAAAGCTCCATGGCCTTTAGTCGGATGGCGCCACAGCTTTCTTTTTTTTTCTTAAATCAAAATCCAATACACTCCCTTGGCATGCTCCCCCCACCCGCTTGCCTCCCCTTCCTCTACCGTTACTCAGTTCTGGATTTCACTTGAGGTTATTAACCTTTAGGCCTAGCGAGCATGATTTCGAGGTCCCTGCAGGCAACGTGAGTTGTTGGAGAAGGAACAGGTGTACGAAAAGCGGTGAAGCAAGAGATAGTTACAAAAGAAAAACTGCCGAATACGTCTAACAATAAGACAACAAAAACACATTTAAGTCAGGATATGGATACTGTAGCAGAGGGACTCTCTTCTATTTTTAATGCGGCGCAGCGCTTGTTACAGAAGGCAAAAATGCGCCCGCCTCTGCCAGATAAAAATGACATCCAACACAGTTTTATGTTTGTGTGTTATCAGGATGACAAAACATCGTTTTCATTGGAAGCTGCAGTCCAGTGATTGCATGCAGCACAGTGAGGAAGGTGTGGCATCTCCATCTCCTCTTCCTCACACTAGCATTATGTGAAGGGCTATAGCCACAAACATATGCTTAAACTTTACCTGACAGCTTGTCAAAGCGAGAAAGCTGGCATCATCAATGGCAGCCATTGAGTTAACAGAGAAAATGCAGAAATATGCTTTATTACTATATGTAGTACTCCAAAAACAAATGCTGCGTTTGACATACTACATTGCTAAAACAACTGAGCAAATAGTGTAAAGAAACTTTTTCAATCCAATATCAGAACATTTCAATATCGATAGTTTGATACACATCTGTACTTATAAAGAAAATACTAGAGTTTTATAGTCTGAAAACTATGGTCCCCTATTAAATATTCTCATGAATACACATCACTGAAAGTACTAAGACAAAACCTTGTATAAATAATGTACTTTGAAATACGTTGAAGTAATCTCCAGTGAAAATGTACCAACTGAACTCTGCACAAATCAATTAGAACCTAACGGGGTTTCATCCCTAACATATTAAAATGCTCACTTTACACATTTTGCAGTCAACAGAATGAAAGCCAGCCGTGATCCATAACTTGGTAACAAAAGACTTTTCATCGTCATTTAACCTTCACACTCAATTTCATGCCTGTGCAAAAAGCCAACGCTACTGTTTTCTTTGGACTCCTGCAGGCGCTTCTTGGGGAGCAACAAAGGGGAGTTCCACATTAAATAAAAAATGAGCAAAGCAGGCAAAGTTTCATTATTCATCTGGAGCTGGCGACTACCCAGCTTCCCATAGGGAACACAGTGCAATTTCAGTTGGCGGGATGTTGTGGTTTGCATTGCGTTGGATTGTCAACGTTGCAAACTCTGTCTTCCCTTTGGGGTATGGGTGGGAAAATTTCAAAGAGCAACTAAATCCTGGGCTTTCTGAATTGTCCACCTTTCAATTTAGCAAGTTAACAATCAAGGGTATTGACGCAAATATCTTTTGACAGCTTAGAAGAGAGTTGTTGTTAACATCTGCTTTTGTACCAAGTGGTGGACAAATAACAGCCTTTTGAGTGCTTTTAAAATATGTTCTTTTTGGTATTCCCAATATTAGCACATTTCTATTGGCATTATGTCCATTATGTGTGGCTTGGTTGCTTGTATGAGTACTTTTGTGATGATGTTACAAGGATGTTGCTGGAAAAAAAAGTTTTGAAGTGCGAGTTAATGGATGTCAAGAACGTAAGTGGAGAAATAGAGAGAATCATCTTTATACGCTGTGGATGTTGGGAAAACCACTTGAAATTAATTTACATTTTTTAATTAAGTTTCATCCTGAGCATAAATGCAGACAGGCGCATTTCCTTTGAGGAGAACAGGGAAAACAAAAGGGTAAAAAAATAGTTGCCAGTTTTGTTGTTTGAAGTTAAGTAAGACGACTTTGTATAACTGAACGATGCACAAAATTGTATTGCAGGCAGTATTCATTAGAATATTTCGTTATAATCATGTTTCAAATTGGTCATAATGTTGTGCAAAAGTGAATGTGCATTCACTCTAGTCCTCAATGATACAGAAATCAGTCTCCCAGTTCATATGGATTGGACATCTTTGGCCGTCAATGGTAGGCGTCGAACTAAAAACCAATGTGATTCTTTGTGGAATCGCTCAGCCTCATATGTCACATGCTAATGGATACTAGCAAGTACTCAACTTGCAAGCCAGTAGACCCAAGAAATGAAAAAAAGACAGCAAAAATACCTCCCAGAGCTTTAGGAGGAATCGCGAGGAGAAACGTTGGCAGGTTCTCTTGTTAGATTTGACATGCCGCATAACGGATGACAAGGCCTTCTCCAGTGGCTACAACATGACTATACGCCAAAGCCCAGCAAACGGCGAGAAAACTTTGCGAGAATCCCGCGGGGTGATTATCTGCTGGCTCTCTTTGTGTAGCCTCAGGATGGAAAGAGGAAATGTGTCTCTTATATACATTTGAGTCGAGAAAAAAATGTGATTATTTGCAAACAGTGGCAGTCGCCGCTGAGGCGGCTGCCTTTCCAGCATCGGGTGATGAGCGTGATGCCTTCCGGGGGTTTTGAAATCCATAATAACGCTGCTAAACTATGAGCTCATGAATAATGCATCAGTTTAGAGGAAATCATTGCTGCTCCTGAGTCAATTACAGCTATCAATAACAACGGATGAAATACTACACGGTGTGGAAGATTTTTGGTATTATGAGTCCAGGAGCTAACGTACAGTGCAATTATATCAGACCGGATGGAACTGTATTTGTGAGCCACCTCGTATAGTCAAAATAAGATATGTTACCGTTTGTTTTATATATTCAAATGTTTCCGACTCAATCCTCATCTCAGAAACTCTGTTGATGGTCGGAAGAGAATTTCAGATCTCAGTTGAATCTTTTTAAATCAAGGGTGTCAAACAAAATATTTGTCCTTTGCCACATAGTAGTTTTGTTTTTATTCGGGGGTGCATTATGTTTGTCCGGTTGCCAGAGTTCCTCCATTAATTGTCAACTAATGGATTAGCTATTTAGTTGAGGGTCAAGTTGTTGTTCACCTTTATATTGTCCAAATATTCTCTTTTTTTTTTTTTATTAAGAAAGAAAAAGCCAATTTTGATACTTTATAAACCTGGTGGGCTTTCAGGAAAAAAAATATTATACCATAGGGCATATTCTGAAATTTTTAATTACTATTTATTTTGATAAAAGGAAGGGAAAATAGAAGCAAATATTCTCTTATTTTGGAAAGAAACATGAACCCGATGCATTTTCAAAATAGGGGAGGAACAGATTTGACACATTGTTACTTAAATTAAACGACAGGCATTCAACGTTTGCAGAAATCTTCATTAAAGAAGAGATTATTTATGGATTTCTCCAAAAATGATTTAATTTTCATTTCTTGGCTGCTCCGAGCTTTTAGACACTCAATTTGCTATTAATGATTGTGAGCCAAGCGAGCTTGGTGAAAAATAACCTCCTCTGGAGGTACCCACCCGACATAAATCTGATTAGATGCAAGTGTGAAAAAGTCTCACCGGATAAACTTTGAATGGATTCACTCTGTGTTCAATACACACTTCATAATGGAGGAGCCAGAGGTAGGCGGCAGATGTAGAAGAATGTGTTTACTGCTGTGTGCAAAACGTAAAGTCTCTGCACGCGAATGAGAACAAATGTAGCGCAATGGAAGAGCATCTCTGGTTGCATCCATCATGAAAGTCCTGATGATACACAATCAGAAATTCTATCGAGCAAGGGTGGCCCAACTTTTTGTGAAATGAAATCACTGTCGCCTAATACCACTTCTAGTGGTAAGCGTGAAGGCCACCCGAGTCATCTGTGGCAATTTACAACATCCTAGCCAAGTGCCAATGATCGGACAGAGGGAAAAGGCAGACATTTTAAGGCGGCCGGCCAAAAGCGATTGGCTGTGCGAACAATGATTTGACACCAGCAGTAATTTTAGAAGTGAGAACGAAAAGGGATATTGACAGCGAGGGAGGGCCCGTGTGACAAGAAATCCCAGCGAGGGGCAAGCGAGGGGAAGATTGGACCCGTCACGGGTGAAACAATTGGCTTTGACAAGCAGATTTACTCAAGTTGTTTACTAAATTTTGGTGTTGGGAAGGTTTTCAGAGAGTAAAGAGGTGATGCATCCTTCATATTTATCAACTTGCTTTAGAATTTGTGCATTTGTACTGTTCATACTCAATGCACAGAAAAAATGTAACGCTCCGCCCAGTGCTCGCAGAGACATTACAAAGAGTTAGTTGTGATTTTGTCTTGCGTAATTTGACAGAAAACTTAGTTCTGGTACCCTGTCCTCACTTGGATGTACTCTTTTTACAAAATATTAAAACAAATACAGTCTAACAATTGATTAAACAACTTGAAACTTCTTTTTTTTGATTAAATGGTTACTATTTTCTAATCTAATTTATTTTGTTGAGTTGAATTGAACTTATTGCCATCATAAAATACGAAATTGCCTGCTTCAAAACGGTGAAAAAAATGCAGTTTTCATTCATTGACTCAATGACAAGTCTGTTTTTTATTTTCTTCATTACCGATGGTTTCACTATGCCGAAAAACAGGAATTTCCGTAAACTTGACGATCTTAGTATAAATATAATATATGTTGACAATACTCGGGAGGCAGACAAGCATATCTCTGACAAAGTTTTATAAACTCCCCGTTTTGGCAGTCATTTAAGAGTAGAAAATAAAAAGAAATGAGAGTCGTATTTTTTCCCCCTGACTCTGCAGTAAACACACTTTCTTTTTTGGGCAAAGTTTTCTTTTCATTGTTGTCTCACAGAAGGGAAGCAGCAGCTAATTTCTACCATCTAAAACCTCCATTGTAAGCAGTGTTGACTCTAGCTTTTCATCACAGGCAAATACACACCGTCACCTGTGGCGGTGCGTTCACGGACACCGTTTATATTCAAGGTTGATTAACAGCGGGGTGTCATTTGCATTATTAGAGACTGGGCTCTAATGAGACTTCAGCTTTTGGGCCTTAATTGGATTGCTTCACCGCGGTCCCTTATTGATATTTGCATGCCACAGTTCATCATGATAAGTAATGAGAAGATTATTCACTGGAGGTCTCCAACTGCAAGCTCCATCTGGGATGTGTGTATTTGTGGGCTACTGTCCACTGTGGGGGGGATGACAGCACAATGACAAAAGGGACAGGAATGAAATGTTTTGTTTTACTAAAAGCCGTTTGTCCTTGTTTGCTTATTTTAATGGTGGTGGAGAGTGCTGACTTGGAGGGAAATCTCCCAAAAATATGTTTACTTTAGGGATTAAGCCTTCTATTTGTCCTCATTTGTACTAAGTTGACATTTGAAATTGTCTTTTTAGATGAATTTTTGTGACATTCATGGTGTTTTTATTTTTTTACCTCCCAATCCTTTACAATAATTGTCTCATTTTTCTATACTCCAAAGCACAGGTGCCAAATAGCCTTCCACATTTTTTTGTGCATCGACTTTATTTCTTTTTAGAATTAAATTGCAAAAAATGGTCCTCACTAAAAGATATTGGACTACAGGATTCTGATAATATTTACTGTTCAAAATAAATGAATAAAAAAGGATAACTAACTTTCATTAGACATATTTTTCAGGAAAAAAACGATTTGTACACCATTGTACAATTTGTTCCCCTTACAAAATAACAATCCAATCTGCCAAGTTATTTTTTAAATATAATTTAGCATTTGTTTTAATGGGCCCTGATGAATTTGAGTGTGTTTTTAGAGAGAATAAAAATATGAGAAGCATGAAGCGAGGCGGCGCGAGTGGTTAGCACTTCGGACTCACAGCTTTGTGGTCCTGAGTTCAAATCCAGGTCAGTCCACCTGTGTGGAGTTTGCATGTCCTGTGTGGGTTTTCTCTGGGTACTCCGGTTTCCCCTCACATTCCAAAAACAGGCTGATTGGACAGAGGATCCAGGGTGTCCCCTGCCTCTGGCCCAAAGTAAGCTGGGATAGGCTCCAGCACCCCTGCGACCCTAATGAGGATTAAGCAGTTCAGGAAATGAATGAATGAATGAAACGAGGCGAAAGTCATACTAGATGCAAAATATGGTAAGAAGCAAATAGCGCATACATTTTGGCTGTTTGACACCCTTGCAATAAGATGCCTATACGTAGTCATTCTCAGCACTACATTTGTAGTTCTTATTAGCTAATAACCTGTCTTTTGTGAGGGGTGGAGGGGACAACTGTTCTTTCATGGCTTTGCGGTGTATTGTCATTGAAATATGTCCTACTACAAAAGCAGAAGTCATGGCGAGGACAAAAAGCTCCCGTCTCATTAGCAGTGAAAGCAACCTGCCGGTGAAGAACACCTAAAGGAGAACTCGGCGCGCTTCGAGTGTCCTTTGGGTGTCGGGTTCCGAGAAATAGCATTAGAATCTGATAATTAGCCAAGAGGCTGTGCACCGTAATTAGTCGTGAATTGTAGCAATTATAGGTGGCCATTTACGTGAGTGCGCAAACAAAATGTTGCTTCTCTGTCAATTTTGAAATGGTTTGTGGTGGCAAAAGTTCAATTCATGTACTTTTGCTGTAGTGCAGGGCTTTTTATCTCGGTTTTAATTGTTCCACTTTGCATAAGGACTCACAGACTGAATATTTTTCAAGAAAATCGTTTTTTTTTGTTCATTACTTTAGCTGTTTTACTGCCAGTGTTATCATTAGGTTAAAATACATTGCTTTTTCTTGAGAAAATACATAGATTTTGAAGAAATTTCTAATTTTAAATGGGACTTCATAGTGTGCTCTATCTTACTTATCTTAACAATGATAGACGTCCAATTCTGCTGTAAAATTGAAATTCGTTTCTCAATAAAAATGTATTTTTAAAGTGGTAAAATCTGGCAGCAAATGTTTAAAAAAATAATGGTTTTGTAAGAATAATCAACAATACCTTGTATAAAAAAAAATTATTCAGTCTATCCCTTGACCCATGCTTTTGAAAGACAGTTAAAACGTAGTTTATTCTCCGTCCACGAGAGGAGACATACATAGCCTTCATTTATTTTTTTTCAGTGTTCCCGAACAAATGTTAACAAAAAGTGCTGTCGCTCTCATTAAAGTGAGGTGAAATCCTTGTTACATGCACAGCATTAAAAATGCATTTTAGAAAATTAATTGTAAAAACAGTCATGGTATAACTTTTAAATCTATCATTTAACTTTGCTCGAGTTTTACCCAGTACTGCCAACCTTCAATTTCATTAAGGGTGTACCTAATAATATGGCTGGGGATGAGATGCAACTGCACTAGAGCACTTCTTCCTCATCATTGCCTTCACGATTCCCCAGACCTTTCCGCTGTGGTCCATTGCTAGCGACACTGTCCCACTGGAATCCCATTAACAGCAACTATCACCCCCCTTCTGCTTGATATTCATCGGTGTAAAAATGCAACCGGGTTCAGGAGCTGAATTCGCATCCATTCTATTGTTTTCCTCCAACTCTTGCAGTTTCTAAACCAAATGAATGCCAGCCCTGGAGGTTGGATTTGATTTAATGGATGGATGGATAACACGGCAGCAATGGGGCCTCGCTCGGATAGAAATATGTCCAATTTAAATGAGCCTTCAGCCTTCCGTTTGTCTACGAGAGGGTCGCGCTGTTCAAACCTGGGTGTCATGTATGACATGATGATGCTACATCGACAACTGTGGAAGCCGCCCTCATCTCAGACATTCTCTATGGAGAGGAGATGTGAATATGCCCGTAGCCATGTTTGACACTTAGCTGAATGATATTAGCATAAAACAGCATCTGGAGTTTGGAGGTTTAACTTACACAGCATGAAATATAAAAACGAGGACCCCTCATCAGCAACAGTTAAATGGTTTGTCTCATGCATTGAGTTCATTTAAGCTAAGAATGGCCCGATACTAGTTTTTGACTTATGATGTAATCCATTTTTTTTTTTGCCTATTCCGATCTGATGCTTACATTTTTACACCAGTAAGAATAATGCAGTCAGTCAACGACAGCTAAGTAGAAATAAAAATAATAATGGTAAAAAAGAACAGTTCAGTAAGGAAGTTCAAATCAACTTTTCCCATAGAAATGAAGTAAATACAAAAGTTAATTCGTTCCCACTCTCTGAAAAAACACCAAAAAACAGGATATTACCATTGAAAATTATTTTCATTGGTTCTAATTCACCATCTACTAACAGAGAGACAAATTACTATCTAGTGGTGATGATGTTCAACACTAAAATGAGACATTATTCAGTACAAGAGGAGAGAGATAGAGACACACATTTTGCACGGCATTGCGCTCGTAACATGACATACATTTCACTAAAATAAACTAAGATTATGATACAGACACACTTTGAAATGTTTTAATATTACCTCTCACTAAACTTAATTCAAATTTTTCTTTCATGTTTTTCACTTATCTTCTTCCGGCTTGGCTCCTTTTTTGCCTGGCTTCCTTCCACCTTCACTCTTACCCGGAGTTTTTAAAAGGAACCTAACCTAGGGTTGTTTGTTTTTGTCTCCCCTTTAAAATGAAGAGCCAGCTCCGTCACGGGTACACCACTGTCATATTTTTCGATTAGTTTGTGCTTAATATTGATTGCCTTTTCTTCGCACTACCCTTCATTGCAATTACAATTATCATGCTCCTTAGGACAAAAGGTAATCTCACTGGTTGATTCGCTACGACCCACCATCTCAAATATGTCTGCCTCCGCTTCAGCTACAACATTGCAGTATTCTGCTTTAGCTAGTGGAGACGTCCCTCTAACAGGGAAAGCCAGAAGGTTCCGGTGGTGCACAAATCCATATTTTTATGTTTATTTGGTCCTCTACTTGCCAGGTCACCAAGCATCATCAATAACATCAGAGTGGAATCTCAAACACTCGTGTATTAATTTAAAAAAGAAACCGTTTGGTTTTCAACTGTATTACGACAATTCTTGAATCTGCTCCTCAATTTCAATCCAAATTTTTAATATTAGAAGGAACTTTAACCAAGCGTCAGTCTCGCAACCCCTCAGTTTTTAGTCCTTAAGATTTAGATCTCGGCTCTGGTCATTAAGGGCAAATAGTGTATAAAGCTGATGCCCTAAGGGAAGAAGCATGTTTTATTCGAAATAGCTGAATAAAGCCTCCCAAAAATTGTAATTCTTATAATTCCAACATAAAAGTCAGCGCCGAGCAAAAAGGCTCTCTCCCTCTGGGCCGATCGTTTGAAATGGTCACGAGCGAGGAAAGGTTGCTCGTGAAAGTTGAGCGTCCGACTTTGTTCCCGTGCCCCGGAGCACATCAGCCAGCCTTCCACTCGCTTATGTTGCATCAGTAATCCCTCCGCCTCTCTTTGCGCCCGATTGGCCGTGGCTCTACGGAGCCATCAAAGCGGCGAGAGGCCTCTTTCTTTTTCTCCTTCTTTCTTTTTCTTTCTAACTCGCGGCTGTGGGCACAGGCGGTGCCTTCAAAGCACCGAAAAAAAAGATAACAAAAAATTAGGCAGGCGTCGAGGCTGAGTGGCATTTTTTCCCCCCAAAAAAGAAGCACAATCATCTGCATCTTGCTGTGCACCTCATTAAAGGCACGCCATGCCACCTTTTAAGCTGTCTTTTTGACTTGGGCAACTGTGGTGATGAATGAACTTTGACTTTGCTCCTTTTTGTTAGAAGTAGTTGAGTTATTTTTCAAGTTTTCATTGCTTTTGCAATATACGTAGTTAGCAGTTATTAAAGAGGACTTTAAGACACCCACCCTCAGATTCATAAATATTGGATTTTTTTTAGACAGTAGCCATTTGGCTTTCAACACCCTGAAATTATTGCTTGAAGTTTGTATTGGAGTGAGAGAACATTATCTTTGTTTTGATTTCACATCCATGGTGGCTCGTGTGCCAAATCTGGCCTGTTAGATGTTTTTTCTATGATCCGTGAAAGTCACTTGTATCTTGTAGACTGTACAATTTTGGAGGAAACATAGTTTCCCTCCCCAAAATACATAAAAAATGACTGACAAAATATACCTTTTTTAGTTACTTTTTGGTCAATTTTGAGGTCAACAATGTCTTCAAATTTTGTATTGACTATCAAAAAAATGAGCCATACTTTACTTGAAAATACTCTTTGGCCAAATCAGTGGCCAAATGTTCAGTTTTTGCAGAGTATTGGTCATTTAAGTCTCAACAAGCAACTTTTAACAGCAGCACCCCCCCCCCAAAAAAACAACAACAGCTGCATGCCAGCAGGAGTCCTAGCGTGTTGATGCCAAGTAAAACACATTTGATACCACCGTTTTGTTTGGATCCTTTTGACAACGTATCCGATTCTTCTTTTTCAACTACTGAGCTCAGACACTATTTCAGAACCCGCAGCAGAATGCCTAAATAATCTCAGTGAGAAATGTTTCATCATGTCTGCTTGGTGACAGCATACGGCAAAGATTCCCGTGGCAAATTGTTTGTTGCCAGCTTCGTTGTGTGGGTTCGGTCTCACATGTGCATTTGGGCCGGATTGCTTTATCCCCTCTTCAATCTTGCTTTTTGTTTCGCTCTCATCATGAAAATAAATGAAACTGCGCAAGTCTTCTGCAGAGGCGAGCGGGGCCCCCTCGACCGGAGGCCTTCGGGCTTGGTTGGTCGAGCTCTCAGCAGTACGTTGTCATGGCAGTGCAGAACGGGAGGGAGAACACGGCAGCCCGCGCTCTCGCGGAATGACAATTGGCGAGGCCGAGTGGGGTGGGGGCAACAGCAACGAAAACCGCAAAAGTGATGTTGTTTTGATAAGTCATGCCATAAAAATATCCATTTGAAGTGTTAGAGTTAAGTGATGGATGAATAATCCTCCTACCTCAGAAACTTTCAGATCAGATTTTGCATCCGTGTTGATTGTTTGTGCAGTTTTTGTAGAAGACCCATCGTCAATATTGAACAAAAAAAGTTTTTTACATGAACTCAACACCTTACACATTCTATTGGGTTAAAATATTCCTAATGGGTTGGGTACATGAAGCATATCTCTTCCAATCAGGCTTTTAATCCAAATAAATGTGTCCATGTAAATATAACCACCGGCAAAGTTCATTTGGCCCGCCTTCTAACCGAATAGGCGCTTTAGCTCAAAAGTTCTGCAGAGTTCTGTGGTTGGTGTATAGTTCAGCCTTCTTTCATGGCTTTATTTGCTCAAATGCTGCAAGTTTAGTGGGATGAGGGATCAAACCCCAGGGAAAACCGGTTGAGATCTTAATGAGTTGCGCAACTTCCTCTGCCGCCGCCCCGCATCCTCTGATGTAGCGCCGAGGCCAGCTTCGGAGGGACTTAAGTGTAATCCAGAGATGGAGGGAGATTTGCAGGTAGACAGGACGGAATTCTGATTTGATGACTTTGTTTTTCCAGACAGAGTGAGATGTCGGCCGATTGCACGTGTGCGGTGATGGATGGATAAATTCGCTCGGAAGCCGCAGAGGCTGACTGATTTCACACAGTCTCTTATGTCAAATAACTTTATACATGCTACTACTTAATCAGGACTAGATTAAGTGTGTCACAGCTGGCTTTGACAGCAGCCTCCGACCTGACTAGAGTTTTTGTCGCAAAAATTTGAGAAGAAAAACTCTTTGGTTGCAATTGCAGACGCTATACTTTAAATGAAGGATTGGAATTGGCTTTCAGAAATGGATTTTTAAATATCTCATTTCGTACATAACAGGGCGGAATTATTTTGAGGCTGACTGTTGATCCCATTACAGAAGAAGTTTAAGGCTAGCTTGACTCAATTCCCATTTAAAAGGATTTATTACCATTGTGTGCATCAAAAAAGCGGCTATACTAGAGGCTAGCTAGTGGCAGCTTTTAGCATCTGATCTGAAATGTCCATAATTCGCGACAATGGGTACCAAGGGGTTAAAGACGAGGTGTTTTATGGCTTCTATTTTAGCTATCAAAATGTGCAAAACCTTTACTTTTTCATCCCCACTAAAGGTGTTACTGTAGCTTCAGCCCATTTTAAAAAGTCATGAACTCTTGGGGATTATTCATAGCGCCAAAGTGTTAATGGAGGAAGAGGAGGTGACGGGGCGCTGAGGGATGCTACACACGTTGGTCCTGCCAGGGTGAATAAAGTGCTCCCGATCGCGCTTGGGTCCGGCCGAGTGTGTAATCAGTCAGAGGTGCGGCCTGTCTATCAAACTGCCGACAGCCCGTCGGCGCCGCTGAACGCCACCCAGATCAGTGGCCGTCATGTGACAGCTTCCAAACGAGGACTTTAAATTAGTTCCTTGGGTGGTGGAGCGATTCCCGTGAGTTCTGTCCACACAAACACACACAAACACACATACACATACATGCCACAAAGCTCCATTTCCTTGCTTAGACTCCCACCACCTACCCAAGTGTATGATCACAAACCATCAATGTTTCCTTTTCACAAAATATTCCAGCTTGTTTGATACTTTTGACTTCTTTTGCCCTACACTGGACATTGGACACATCTACGCAGAGTGTAAAAATAAAAGGGCCTGAAGTGTTTTCCTTTGTGGAAGTAGCCTCAAAATTGCTTTTGTCGAAGGCTAAAGGGGGAGTAAACACACAATATTTTTAGAAGGATCTGTATTATGAGCTATAGTATGTCAAAACACCACACTCTGATAATACTGCATGCATGGAATGATAAAATATATTGTGTGGTAGATTGAAAGTTTAAACCCAAAGTAAGGTAATTATATTCAAACACAGACATTTATAATCTTTCATGGAAAACACTATTTTAGATTCTAAACCTTTAATCCAGTGCATCTCAAAGCCGCACTATTATTAGTACAAAAGTTGTATTACAATACGTTAGTCTTTTTGATCTTGTTCATTAAATCTTTTGCTTTGTCATTAGAAATGTAATAACTATACAGAAAACACTCTTTTCATTTTTTAATATTTATTTAAATGTTTTTACATTTCTTGTTAATTAATCCATCTAACTTTTTCAAGGCCATAATAAATATGAGACTTTAGCCTGCCAGTAATTTCCGCGAGAAACGTCAACATAAAGTAAAGGGAGCTAATATTGGACTGCCTTCCAAAATGAATGATGATGCTCGTGAATATCACATCAAACATCAATTTTCTCGTAGTTTTACTGGCAATACTGCCTTTATTGTTTTTAAGTTTTCCATTTTGCAACGTGATTGCTGACCTTCTTTTAACAACCTCTTAAAGGATAGTGATTTATCATCAGCAACTGCAAAGTGAGTAAAACACAAAGAGGATTGATTACATTCTGTTCCTGTAGGTAAAGTTGTGTTATGGCACCTCCCTCCAAGAAGAGCATCTTCATTTGACGGAGCGGCTTGTCGATCTTCGCAAATAGTTGCCACCGCGTCGTAAATGCTGTTCAAATTTCTTCAAAATCTAACCCCATGTGATCTCCATAATCTAGGATTACATCGAGTAGGAAAGCAAAAAGAGGCAATCAATCTTCTTTAAAGGATTTAATCCCTTATGAAATAGACTAGATTATTTGCTTGGGTTAGGCTTTATGACTGAGATGTAATTCCCTGGGAGTTTCAATGCCAGTTTTGTGTTTGCCTGGCTCCCTCTTACTTCCTCCGGTTCCCCACTAGGGGATTCTTGATTTATAGATATCATTTGACCTGTTAAGGCAACAGTCTGCCAAAAGTCCAAGATTAAGTGCCAATGTCTGATCTGACAGCGGTTCCTGCTGCTAATTTTACATGATCTATGGGGCTAATACCTGTTCTCTATCCACGCCCGCGCCTCCTGTCGTGCCCTGGCGAGAAATCGACTGTATGTCAAACCGTCGCGCAATTATTGCGATGAGTTTTGGCACTGGGCTTGAGAACCTAGAAAGCAGGTTTTGGAGTTCATACTGCCGTTGCCCTCCAACAATGACTTTCTTGCCCGAACATGAGGGGTCGTCTCGTATATTTTTTCGAAGGTTTTCCATGCCTAGACATTCTTCAAAGTCTCCCTATCCAGTTCTGCTCTGGTCTGAGGTCAGGCAAAGGATGTATCAGTATCTCTAAAAGGAGACAGAGTAATGAGTCAAGTGGATTAAGAGGTTGAGAAAAACAAAACATCCATCCTTTTTCCGTTGTGCTTATCCTTTTCAGGGTCACGGGTGAGCTTCCCCATCCAGGCTGACTTTGGGAGAAAGGTGGACTCCACCAAGGACTGATGATGATAGGTCAGTGGGACTTGTTTCTACTATTATTTGAAGTATCAAGGACAGAAATCTCTATCGTCTTTAATGCTTCAAAATATTATTATTCCATATTTATGTGCATTTAGTCAATGCTTTTTAATTTGACCCCAAATCCGTTTTTACTGGGAGGGCTATCACCTTTGTTTGGACAAATATTTTTATACCTGGTCTAATCTTCGTGACACATTTAGTGCATGTGCAGCCTGTTCAATTCCGATAAAATCAATTCAACAATTATTATTCTGTCTAAAAACACAACAAACAGAACTTTAGCTGTCATCTCTAATGAATAATTAAAAACCTGTCAAGTTTGCCACATTTCTTTCTGAAACTATACTTCAAACTGTCACTCACATATAAAATGCATAAAAAAGCCACATAATCTGTATTAATGCTTGTCTAAAAATAGTTCCACTAACAAATACTCAATTTACTGATTAAAACACATTTTCTAAATATGTCAGTACCATCTGTCTTAATTCATCTGTACAATGTCTAAGACATGCAGTAATTACCAGCGGATTACAACACTACACATGCTACTGTGAATTAATTAACTATGATTTTGATTAAAATGTCTTAAAGAAACAGAAAGACCTCATCGCTAAATTTGCACTGTCAACTGTTGGTATGGCAGAGATGCTGAACAGCGATATAAACAAAATATTTCTAGATTATTTCATGGCTGCAGCACGTCGAAACACTGAAGCTTGAAAACCCCGTAGGCGTATCTTTTAAAGTACATAAAGAGGAAAATCTGTCATGCTGCCGTGTCCAATTCATAGAGATATCTTGCACAAGTCCCTGACAAAACCCATTTAGTCAAAGACATACAGTACATGCTAAATCCATACACGTGCAAGACAGTTTTTGATTAGGGAGATGGCACTTTTTAATGAACATGGTGTTAACTTAATCTTTTTAGCCCCTGATTTTACCACCTTAACTTGCTGGCTTCCATTAACCGCAATAAATGTCCAATCTATTTGATCCATGAACTGACAATTTCGCTTTAGTCCTCCGGTAAAATGCCTTCTTTCTTCTGGATTGACGGCAATAGATTTCCAGTTTGTTGGAATATGTTAACAATGACTTAGGTGTGCCACAGGGCTCAATCTTGGAGCCCCTGTTAGTTGTAAACAATCATGTTTGTAGTATTAACTCGCTTGCTGCCAGTCATTAGCAAACAATGAGTTAATAGTCTCATTATTTCATGTTAAACTCGAGTTTAGTAAAATCATTGTAAGATGCTATCCGTGAAGTTGTCCGATTCAACGCCATTTTTCATGGCTTTTAATCTGGACATTATATTCAAGTTTCCTTGCTAAGCGAATTCAACGTACCATATCTGGAAACTCTCTTATATCTGTTCAAATTGGAGGCAAACTTAGATCCTTTCATCCTGATGGGCTACGGTGAATGTCAGTACGACTGGAGGTTGGCCATGTGAGGGAAGATGAAGAGCCAGGCTAAATATCCCTGTGATGGATGCGGATAGCTCCGCCAAATCCAGATTGAGCCTCGCCAGCCGAGGGATGCCTTTGATATGCGAAAAGGGCTAATCCCCGCGGTGCTGGCTGCTGCCACGTCTTCATTCTCCCAACCACGTGCCCTTTCATTAACCTTTGACTCGCTCTGGCACTGCGTTGGGAGAGGCCAGATTGAAGTGGCTCATTTGATCCTGCCACAGTATTTCTCACAGCTTGCCCACTCCTCTTCAGGAGTAAGCGTTGTTGATATTTGTATCATTTTGTTTTCTCCATTTAAGACCTAATTATTACACACGGATATATGCATCTCAATCCACTACAGGGCAGCAGAATTGTGCCTAAGCAATCCAATTCAAATCAATGCCCATTTTCTGACCTTTGACCTATTCTCTTCTCTTCTTATCACTTGAAATTTGAGTGAAATGGGGTAATCCATATCATTTTTTTGGAAACCTATTCGAAGTCATTACCCCTGAATTGAGTCACCTTTTCTGTTTCATATTAAAAACATGCTGTAAATTTGATAGTTATCCCTTCCTGCGCTGTCAATGGCTGCCAGTGAGTCATATCCTCGATAGCGTTTACTCCTTGATTATTTTACACGCAGTATATAATTCAACTTAACATTAAATGGGTCTGCAATCACTCATTAGTTGAACATTTTCTCCTTTACTTTGAGATTTCCTAGTATATTGTGAGGCAATTTATATAGTCATAGTAGTTTGGTCCCAATTTTCCCTCATTAGAATTTCATTTGAAAATGCAACAAGCACACCAAGTCCACTCCAACCCAATCCAATATCGTGATGGCTGGATAAGGTGTTTGCATAATCCACGACCTCATTTCAAAGATTTTTATTTTCTAGGCAGTAAGAGGATAAAATAGATATTTTTGTGCATGGATCTGTTGGGACAGCCAAAACAAAGTGCTTTCTGTCCATGTTCGACAAAGTGGGAACAAAGAAGAGGGAGGAGGCCTTAGAGTGAAGTCGCATCATTAACGTTGAAGTGTTTTTAATTGTTTTCATGCTCCGTGCTCCTCTGAGAGCGCACTTCTACTCAGCAGCAAGTAAGCACATTGGACGTGAATAATCAGCTACTCGCCTTTGAACGGCAACACGGTAGCCATTGAGCACTGGGCCCTGAAATGACCATTTTGTTGTTTAATTATCTATGATGCCTCTGAGTGAAGCATCCTGGCCTGCAGCCTGTGTAGCCAACAACTTAATTAGAGCTGTACCTCCTCCCACCACTCCGTGCTCTGGGAATGATCCATCCTCGTAATATTGCCTCTGCAATGCAACACGTTATTTCAATGAAGACTATTAATATGATTTGGTCTTAACGTTGCATGCTGCTCATCTGCCTTTCCTCTGAAGAACTCTTATTTCTTGAAGCTTTGCTAATGTTGGACAGTTACACACTGTAGAATTCAGCAGTAAAAGAAGTGGGAATGGAATCATCGGAATCTCATGGCGCATATCAGAATTTTATGGGGATGCAGCTATGGATACAAATGAATTGTGAGGTGTATACTGTCTATTTCAATGTTGATTCGAGAAAGAATGGAGATATCGATGAACGTGGATTCAGTGATGAATGAGTTTGAGATCTGGATGGCATGTTACCGATCCGATCACCGGAAATAAGGCCTTGTCGTGTCTTTTTTGGAAGATCGGAATTGGGTAAAAATGATTGGTGGACTGGACGAAGAGTTTGTGAGTTGGCGTGCAAGAATTTGTTTTGGAAAAGTGATCCGAAATCTGATCTTTACAGTTTGGGCTCCTGGCGCTCATTTGATTCATGTTCTGCAGATTCTTTTTGCGTCACAAGACTTTTCAGTCAAGCAGTTTTAGTCGAAGCTGAGAGAAGAAAGTGCCAAAAAAACATTTTCCTGTCTTCCTCACCTCGTGTGACCATTCATGCCACCGGCTTGTTGTAAGCACCTGCGGTCGTCCATCACTGCTTCGCTCCGGGTGGATTGTAGACGGTCTCCATCCACCTCGGAGAGATTTGGCCCTGTATTTCAACTCCAAGCAAAACACACAGCACTTATTTTTTAACATCTGGCAACAACAGATAAACAAAAAGCCTCACCGTTTGCCCATGAAATCCACGTTAAACCACCCGTTAAAAATAGCACATTAATTAACCTTCACAGTTCTGTGACAATATCACGGCAATGCCAACTGGGTCTGCATCCTAAGCGGGAAATATCCCAACCGTAATAGGTGATTACTGCCAATGGCTCACCGGCGGCTGCTTTTTAATGAAATACAGACCCTGGTCTTTAGATGCGCTATGCAGTAGGTTGTGGCTGTCAGCTTACTGCTAATAATCTCAGCCAAATGACAACAGAGACCAAATGCAAACATGCCAATGAAGATTCAGGAAAATGTCATCTTGTTTATTGCGTTAATCCTGTAAAAGAAGCGATTTTGACGTCTGTGACCAATATTAAATTGAACCCCTTTGATGTCCAAAATTAGATTAGATTTTTTCTCCCTCTTTAACTCACTATCACAATATGAGTTAAGACTATGATTGCTTTTGTACAGATGTGATGTACAAATAAACCCATCTTTTTTATCCAAAGAATAACCCAGGAAAAACACAAAAAGATTTGGATGACAGGATCAAAACAAATATTTAAAATGCTAAGCTAAATTTAAACGCTTCCAATGTCTTGTCCTTCAAGTAAACCTTGTTGGTAAACCTCACACAGACGTTAGTTTGACATTTTTAGAAGGGAGCTGCTCCCAGAGGACCAATTTAGGTGAAGCAGAGAGCAAGGCATGCCACATTGACATCCTTAGCGTCTGAAAAGTGACACTTATAAAGAGTCGGAAAAGAAGACTGATACTCTCTCACTTACTTTATAGCTGACATCATGTTTCTATATGTGAATATTCTATATGAACTAGTTTAATTTTGTTTGGACGTCAATCCTATTTGAGTTATACAATTACATGTTTTTTTTTTATATAATTCAAATGTTTTAAGTAGCAGCCTATATGTTAACATCCACAATTACTACTTGCACTTTTTCGGGTATGAAAGATTTTAAGTGCAAAGTCTTAAAAGTACAATATAATAGCTAAATAGCCACCTGGCAATTACCCAAAATCAACAGGACGTAAGCCTAAATCAACAAAAAGCCATGCAAAAATCCCCCAAATAAAGAAAGTGACCTAAAATGAACACGAGTGCTTCAAAATCAACAACATTTGACCCAAAATAAAGAAGAATTTACCCCAAAAAATAAACAATATGGCCCGTAGATGCCCTAAGATCAACAGGAGACGAGTTAATCAACAGGCAGAGCATAAAATCTTAAGCAATGTCACTAAAAATTGCATTTTCTAATTTCCATGCACACTGATTGGCAATCCCTAGTGAGGTGAATGCTTTACAGAATGGATGCTTGCATAGATTATACTTTGCAATAATTAGCCGCCATAATTCAATGATCCCGCCTCTTAGGGCCAAACGCTGGCATCAAAAAGCCCTTTTATGCTTTGGGATGAACTGTATTTTAAGTCCATCTTTTGGCATTTGCAACCCTGCACCCCTTGAGTGCGCTTCCCAGTCGTCTCTGCTTCACTGGGGCATGTGATGGGGGAGCTTCCAGCAGTGTCCCAAGGTAGCCAATCTTTGAGAGATGACAGGCCACAAGTTCCATTTTTATTATGATTTATTCCAGTCAGCCACTTTTCTGTAATGGAAATTCATCGGGAAGCATCCCGGCCATCTGCGAGCGCCGCCAGACGTGTGCGTCGGCCCCATTTGGCCAAATGAAAGTGCACATTTTTTAATGCAAATATTTGCCAGACCATTTTGCACAACTCTAGCGTTGTGTACATTTCCTTACGATTGGATTGGCGTGTTTATTGGAAACTTTCTGCATACCGTTTTGCATCTACATAGTATCTGCTCATATCGGGAAGAATAAAGAACCACATAGTCAGCAGCAACAAAACATATAGTGCACATTCCCTCTATATATTGTCATCTCACCCCCTTAGTTTTAATGTAGAGTACGCAGAGAAACTATAAGTAATCGCTCCTATCATTCATCTTTTACATCCAGTCTGTAAACGTCCATATTTTTTACACTTTATATTTGGTTCACTTATTTTGCTGGAGCCATATCGGTGAGAGAAATAAACTTTTACTTGCCCAGCTATATTTTCTTATGGAGTGAATCTTCCTATTGAAGAAGTTTCGCGCTTTGGAGATTTATGAGGGAGGCAAGCCCACACCGTAACGTACAGTGTAATTCATGCCCGATCAAACTAAAGCGGAAAGATGTTGGAAAATATGATGACTTTAAATGGAGCCGCTCTGTCATGGGGACAGCTGGTGCCGTTCCTACATCTCACTTCCATTGTAGTCCATTCTCAATGTGTGGTAATGCGCCAGTCTGCATGGAACAATAACCCCTTTATGGACCCTGAGTATAAAATAGTTCAAACAAAGAAACCATAGTTTTGGTTGGTGATTGTATTTCGATCTCTGACCTGCTAAAAAAACTAAATTTGGGGTTTAAAAATGAGCCAAGAGTAGTAAATATTTTATTTTTATTGCTTTTTCAATTGAATGTTTTTAATAGAAGAAAAAAAAACACTGAACTGTAAACTTCACCCATCCTTTAATTTATTTTAATAAACTTTAATTAAAAAAATAACTTTCATTTATTAAATTAAACTATTAAAAGAAAAAATATATATATACACATAGTATGTGTTTATATATATATACATATACACACAGACATACACATACACATGTATTTTAATTTAACTTCAAGTTGATTTACTTCAGCGGGCCACCCAAATCATCCTGGGTTTCACTTGGCCTTTTTGGCCACTACGTTCCACACCTGTGGCTTTGCGACTATTATACAGATTGTGTACCCACGGTCAAACGAATGCAACGTCAATCACCAACCAATGTTATTCCGAGTCGGAGGCTCGCCTGAGCGTGCTCTGTCATGTTCTCGTCCTCCGCGTCAATCAACGTCGGCATCGGCCGAGCTGACTGCGTTGACATGCTGAGAGGTTTTTCCTCATTTGTGCTCCTCCGCCAATTACAGCAAAGATGTCGACGGCAGGATTAGGTTCAAGGCAATTGTAGTGTATATAATCTACTGGACGTAGATGAACTCTGTCAGTGCCCTTGACGTTGATAGACGTCCAGTCATGCTTCTGCTTTGAATTTCAATGTGTTCCTTTTACAAGTAGAGAGCCAATGCATTTCAAGTGGGAGGCCTGGCAGCCTGGGAAGGAATTTGGCATCCAATTATCCTTCGGCTGTGAATTTAATTTCCTTTCGGTTATCACTAGTAGTCGCCCAATCCGTTTTTAGTGGAAGGGCACGTTTGCTGCCCACTCTCCCACTTTAAATGGATTGGGCATCAATTGTAGTCCAGGTCAGCCAGTGAGTTGATTGTCAACTATGCTGCCTCCTTGCTCAACAATTTTGATAAAATACTTTATAAATATTTTAGGTCATAGCTTCTTGATTTTTTTTTGTCATTTTGCGATATGATTTTTTTTAAAAAATCATGTTATAACCAAGCAATCTATCTCTTAAACTACTTTTTTTCTTCTTAAAAGCATGACTTGTTTTCCTCTTAATATAATTCCTCTTTTTATTTTTTTTTAAGTAACACTTCAGCTTGGTGAAATTTGAACTTTTTCTCTCTTATTATATTAACTATTATGACGCAAAATGAAGTGCTCTTTTCCCATCAATTATAAATCCTCCGAGTATCCAAGAGGCATTTTAAGCTCTCACCTGCAAAGCAAATGATACCTTTGCTGCACGCGTCTCTCTTTCTTTAGCAGCTTAAGTCCTTTTTAAGTGGCAGCTGGATATGAAAAGCAAAGACAAAATATGAATAAAACATAAGTATTTGGAGAACATATGGATACAGAGGGTGTATCTTATGTAAATATGCTAAACAAATAGCATTCCGGGGGTATATTTAAATATATCCCTGCTAAGACTGGAGAAGGTGATGGTGGATGGTGAACTGAGAACGGAAATCTCATTAGTTTGATATCAAATAAAGGCTTCCTTCTGGAGGAAGACACGAGGGCATGTTTGTCTTTGAAGTGCATAGGATTTACACCAGAACATTTTGGCCTATTTCATGACCAATCGTAAGGGCACGGAGTTGGCAAAAGGAAGGGAATATTGACGCCTTGATTGCATTTATATTTGATTTTATATTCTATATTCTTCAGTAGTGCCATGTTTGCTCGTAACGAGTGTTTGGCTGAGAAAATTTTTCAACCTAAAAATAGTGAATAAAAATTGTTGAAATTGTACCTGCGCCATGAGGACTTTCATTCGAATAGGAAGTATTTAAACCGTTTTTGACACGTTTAGTGCTCATGTTCTATGGAGATTGTGTTGCTCCTGCAGGTTTGCATGAAAAGGTCGCATTGTAGGCATTATATTACATGGAACAAATTACATTTTTGAGGAGGAAAATGTCCAATCATATTTGTGTAAAGGGGCTTATCAATTGTCAGTCATTGTAAAGGAACAGACATCACTTTGTGTAAATGACCTGCATGAGATAGTTGCCTATAATATGTAAGTACGGAAATGCGTCCTTTCTTCTAATATCTGATCAAAAGTAAAAAATAATTTTACTCATCTATTTACTAATATAATTTTTGTCAATTGATGACATGTCAACATATTTAAAAAAGCAAAAGAAAAGCTACCAAATGGAAAGCGGAAGAATTGCTTTTTAATTCTTGTTGATTCTACTAAATATGAATTCAGTGGCACGGACTACATATGAATTGAAAGGGAACCAGGAAGTGTAAAAAATGCATCAGAGAGTTGCTCGATCCAATCCCAGTTACCGCTAAGTAGCCCCACATAAATCAGTTTGCAATATTTCTTCTTTGCCAATGGCCTGTTTTATCTGTTAATGATCAATTCCAATCACAAGTCGTCCACACCAGCGCGCATCTCGTGTAAATGTTTTGCCGCAGATTAACTGTCACGCTTTACCTCATTAAGCTCGACGCGTCAGGCCCGTCGTATGACACGTCGCGAAAGGAGGCAGCCGCACAATTAAATGGAAAGTCGACATCATGCAAATGCAACGCCTAATTATGATTGTGTGTCATAAGGAATTATTTGCCTGTTATTTGATCAGTGGAGGGCAGCGCTGTGGTGGGGAGAGGCACGCCTAACGACAATCTGATGGCTGACGCAAAATATTAGCGTTAATTCACAGACAAATTGTGCAAATTTGGAGGCTATTTAAAACCGGTCATACTTGGAGTAACACTTTAAGGATCAATAATTACAGCAGCCCTAAGAGACTGCTATATTTATACAAAAAAGATTTACTATTTTCATTTCTTCCCTCTTACCGCACACTAAACGGGCTAACCAGTCAATCATCAGTGATCTAAATATATTAAACAAAACGGTGCGTCATAGCTGCTGTATAATGTATTATTCAGCCATTACTGACACAATTGTAAATCAGTGTATCTGTTCATTTATTCATCTAAAGTATGTATACATCAAACTTCCATAAAAGGCCTAGAATCCATTCATGAGACCACCGCTATATCATAATAACCATCATCACCCACCACCAAAGCTTGCAAAAAGCCCAAGGTGGGATTGCGTTGATGGATTTGGGGGGGCTAGGTGAATCTCGATCAATGTGAGGAGCTGTAGCCGGTTCGCAGGGGGTCTCGCCGTCATCCTCAGATTGAAAAAGCAACACTCCCTGATCCATAACGTGCTGTTCGCCCCATGCAACATGGGCGCCGCCGTAAGACCATAGTGGGATTATGGCCATGTTTGTTATTTCAGAGCTAGAGAAATAATTAGTTGTTGTCGTAAATATCCGGCAGTGTATCGTAAAAATCTTCATATAACTGACAGGCCAGTGAAAAGGAGCAATTACAAGACTCCATAGGTATTATTATTATTACTTCAATTAGCACAATTCCTAATGATTCATTTTAAAGCAACAAGTATTTTTACAAGACTCCCACACAAATGGAAAATGTGGAATACAATGTTTTCAAAGGAAGCCAAGGGGGGGAATCTAATGCTGTTATTTCTCCACTGGCAAAGTCCTTCTACTTCATTCCACTGTATGTCAAATAAACAAGAATCATATAAATTTTGATGCTTGTGAAACCATTTCCCTGTTACCGTACCATATATTTTTGGAAACAGTTTATAAAAAAAAAGTCCTATTTCCCAGGTGACCTGCGATATGGGAAACAAATTAAAGCCTCGGCTAGTGCAAACCAAGAGGGGCCACCTAGAAGCACGTCCTGCCGTTCAAGGTTGAGCTTGTCAATAGAATCGCAGCCTCATTAAGGCAAAGCGAGAAGTGAGTGGTGAGGTCCACCGTAGTCCCAACTATTGTCATGAAAGTCATCTGGCTGGCTTTTCCCGCTGGTTCGCAGGCTGAGATAGTGATCTAAGAGGCAGCTCCTTGATAAAGATCACACATTGAGTGACTGGGACGCCCCCCCACACCCCTTTCGGCTTCACTCCTCTCCAAGGATTTAATTGAAGTCATAGCATCTTTGATCCAAAAGTTGACCCGAGTTACTCTTGTTTCGGAACCGCGCTACACCTCCCCGTATGTAGTATTACTAAAGCACTCAACTGCAATGAAATCCTCTCTGGGTGTTCTATTGATAATTCTGTTAGCTGCTATTTGTTGTCATTCATGCCCTTTGGTTAATAGTTAGCACGGCCTTACCCTAATGCCTGTGGCTCTGGAAGGCTAATACGTACCAATCGGTGTGTGATTTCAGCTTTGATCCACACCACGGTCTGCTTGGAAACCAACCGAGACCACTTGGCCCAGCTGTTTGGTCTGCATTAAAGGTTGCTAGTTTGTATTCACTCCAGCCCAAATGGTGGGCACCACCAACATTTTAGGTTTGGACCAGACAAGGCAGATGTGAATCTGCCCTAAAAATCTCTACATTTGAAGTCCCAAAAATGGGACGTTCAACTAATAAGGAATTTTCTATTTCCAATCTATCTCGAAATGTCTTCTGTTTAAGCACCTGGCAGGTGCCACGCCACCAGTAGATTCATCTAAAATCCAGGTGCACTCCGTTGCCAGATCCTAATTCCCGTCTCCACTCAGGCGTAACATAGACAGCCATCTTCATCCGTCGGTATTGTCGAGCAAAGTAAAGGCTGGCACTCACTCGGGCTGATATCAGGATTGTCGTGTATTCTCTCCCAATCTTAATTACCAAGTGTTCGCAGCACCCGGCCCCCCTGGCCCGATCCCCCTTGGGGTTCAAATGCAGCCCCCGGTAAGTGGGAGAAGCGTCTCGTTGTCTGCAAGCGTCGCTGTCAGGGCGGGACAAGGACCCGGTGATTGATGTGTTTCCCTGAGTGTTCCGCCGACTTGCCCCGCGCACCAATAATGACACATGATGGAAACGCTTGTCAACGAGCCATGAACGCGAATGAAGACGGATGGCGTCTAGGATGGGAAGTGAGTTCTGTCGGCAGCCAAAGTTGCCAGTGCTTTAGGGAGATAATCGGCTTGTGTCATTATCAGGTCGCCGTGGATTCCGCATGGCATTTTGGAAAAAGATCACCGTTTTTTTTTCTCTTCTTTCTTTAAAACTACTTGTCAGAGTTGACCTTACAGTAGAATGCTTTGGAAATGATAGAAATGCTCAATCATCTGTTGACCACTGAAACTTGGATCATTATCCATTATTTTTTCTTTATTATCATTTTAGGCAACATGGCAATTTCATGTCTTGTCATTAGATTATTCAATACAGTAGCCAATGAGTAGCAACATCATATGGAACAAAAAGTCCAGTTCTGGCCCCTGGGCCTTGAGTTTGACATCTATGCTCATGTAACGACACCCTGGACTGGTTGCGTCCAATCGTAGGACACTCATGGTCCAACCATTTACATTAAAATCGATGAACAACAGCCAGGATTCAAACCTCAAGACTGTGAGACGCAACTCCTCACCACTAAAGGCATTCTGCTGCCAAGTGAAACTCAATCACTCTTTTTGTCATTTTTATCTCTTTCGGTTCCATTTTCCTTGCGTTCCTTACATATAGAAAAAAAGCGTATTTGTGTTGCAGTTGAGACGATTAATATTTTTGTGTGGCTCTTATTTATGGATGGCATATTGATAAAAATATACATGTGTCAGATGAAAGGCTAGATAGCAGAAAGTGGTCTGAGGTTTTTTTTTTCTACCCCTGCTGTGGATTTGATATGCTGCTTGCTAACACGTTTTTTCAATGTTGAAAGGATTAATGATGTTTCTCATCATTAATGGATTATTTTCTCCATCTGTGTGACACAAGAAAATGTGACAAATTTCACACAGATGTTCACACAAAAAATACACGCACATTGTTACTCATAACTGTCTCACACTCTATTCATGTCAGCGTTTAGTAGGGTAGGGGTGTCGAACTTAGTATGTTTGTCGCAGGCCACATGTTTTATTCTTTATTTTAGTATATTTCATCAAGTACCACAGGAAATTTTATTCAATAACTGGCCCTTGGGCCTTGAATTTGGAACCTGTGTTGGGAATCTCGGTCGCCATTGACAATGACTTTTTCAACATTTTCTACTTCTGCTAGCCACGGCGTTATGTCCACGCTCTGGCCACCGCCACATTTGAGCGAGCGATTGTGTGTGGCTAAGCCTCCGCCAGAATGATTCATTGTGCATCACATCAGGTGGGGGCCCCGACGCCTCGGAAGACGGCATGAGCTCGCCTTCCCCTCTCTCTCCGTCGCAATTTTACGGATAAGCCGGATGATTTTAATTTGTCAAAACTGTTTACCAACACGCCACCGAGGCTATTACTGGTGTGTCACTGGGGAGCAGATAGGTAATGAAAAGCATACAAATGTTAGATGGGGGGGGGGTATAAGGAGGAGATGACGAGCCAAGTCGGGTAATGTAGGTGGACCTCTCATGTAAGGAAAGAAAAAGATGGCAATGATTTATTATTCCATCTTTTCTTTGGAATCAATTATGCGGAAATGCTAATGGCGGACATTAAGAGATTCTCTCGATGAATAATTCAAATATTTATTGTGTGCAAAGAGGAGGAAAGTCAAACATGGCGCCGTCCTCCACTCAATGCAGATGGAAGAGAGCGAGCTAATTGATTAGATGTAGCATCTCGGGGCACCATTGTATTAGTTGTTGGAATGATCAGACATTCATTCATCCATTTTCCAAATCGCTTATCCTCACAGGGGTTGCAGGGGGTGTTAGAGCCTATCCCAGCCAACTGTATTCAATTTCCATAAACATCCAATTTAAAATGTTCCAAAAGTTGTGTTTCCTAGTATTTTGTTGAATTTATTAAATTCACACACCTAAAAAAACGCACTAAACAAAATCAAAGGGCAAAATTTTCCCAGCCACTTTCTGGCAAAATGTACAATTCCACCAAAGTTTCACACAACTTCCCTATACATTTTAAATTGCCACATGCATTTCCAAACCTCCATTTATATCTAATTGCACCTATACCGTATTTACTCGCATATAAGCCGCTTTTGTCGGACAAAAAAAAAATGATGACTGATTCGAGGGTACGGCTTATATGCACATTTAAAGACCACACATGCACTAAACAGAAAGTGATCAGGAAATCCCTCAGAGTTAATAGCAAGTGACCCAAAATCTACAGGAACTTACGGTAAAGGGCCAAAGTGACAAAGTCACCTACGGTAGTTTACTGATAAGCAGACCATAGCACCACTACGGACTCTCTCCAACTTGAAAAGCACTTCGACCACAGATAAACGAGCAACTCCCAGGCGACCAATCGAGCACAGAAGTAGGGCAAAAGCCCAGTTTGAAAATAATCCATCTGAAAGACAAGACCCTGACGAATCAATCCCAAATGGAATGCGCGAAGGAGAGAAAGAGAGAAAGTGGGAAGAGGTGTCAAGCGCCTGAGAAGTAACTCGGCCACACAAACACACACCGGAGGACGACAAGGACGCGTCTGGGCCGCGGTCGTCATTTAGGTCCCGCTGAGAGGAATCCGCCACACAAGTCGAGGCGCATTAATGTCACACCGGCCCCATCACCGCACTTTAATTACACACCTGTTAATAACGCTGCTCTTGCACACATACTCTTGTTTGTGCGAGTGTGTGCGGCATGACGACTTATCGTCCATCTCGATGCAAACTGTATTATGACATCATATCCAGTACACCGGAGACTATACCAATATAGACTTGATTCACTGACAGATCATGTTGATCACATGCCTCTGAACATATTTGCTATCCCTTTAAATACGTGGACATCACAATTTAGGTATTGTCGGCCAGAATATTTATCCATTCACTGCCATTGATTAGATGTTAATTCCAGGGCAAATGAACATCGTTAATAACAATGAAAGATGACTGACTCCATAAACAAAGAAAAATCCATAATGAAATCACTTGATGATTGCAAAAGTAACAATAAATGACATTTTAGGGGATGAAGGAAAAAAATGGTCAAAATCAATCATTAGTTTTGAATTAAAACAACAGACATACTTTTTTTGTCTAGGCATCTTTCAATAACTTTCCTTGAAGCATGCACACAACGTTTATAACCCTAAATAATGTTAAAAAGCAGCGTATTTCGGTTCTGAATTTCGGTAGCAGAGTAACCTTCCCTAAACTGTAGCCATTGACAACATAATTAGTCTCCTTGAGCAGATACATCGGCAGACGAGTGGTTAATGGAAGGTTAGTTGCGGCCTGCCCTGGGGTTACTAAATGATTTGTCACGGAATCAATATGTTGATTGACAGCTTCAGACTGTTAGTAAGTACAGAATTCCCATTTGCGACTGCAAGCCAATGAGTGGCAGATCACGGCCCTGTTCAAATGCCAAGTTTTCATGATATCAGAAATCCAAGTGCGACAGCCCATTTGTTTGGTCACGTGACTCATCACATGACGGCCAACTCCGCAGTGACAGGTGCTCGGTGTTAATTAGACGAGGCTCAATGCGTCGCTCCGACAGCCGAGTGCGGCGCGGCCCCCACTAATCGCATTGATGTGATGGTCCCGCGGGCGCGGCTTGAAAGCAAAGGCTATCCCGCGTATCCCTCTGAAGTCGGAACGAGGAGAGAAAAAGTCATCTATTCCTCACAGATGTAATCTGGGCTCCTGTGGAATTTCTTTCCAGATGCCAAGAAGTGTGTTGAATGGTCACCAATAGATGACGGTGGATTTTAAAGCATTACAGCATCCTATTCGCTGTTGGGGCTTATGGGAAAATAACAAGCTTTCAGAAATGGTCAACATTAAATCGTACTGAACCGAACCCGACTAGAATTGAACGGATGGTTGTTGGATTTATTTATTTATTTTTACACCACTAACGCTCAGAGGCGGCAAAATATTGCGGACTGACACGCATACTAACAGGAATTCTTTATCCTCTGCCAGGAATTGTAAATCTTATTGTACCGCTGCACATTTTTGGTTGTCACAAGACTACAATGTTAAATTTTGGACTAATACAAGGCCCTGGCGTCTACTTATGATGTGGACATCATTTTTCTCAGAAACTACATCATGTAAAAAGATAATTCTTTGTTTTTACACTCATCAGATCCCAATTAGCCTAAATATCAAAGAGAAAAGAAAAATGCTTGCCTGGGTCTTAGGAGGTTTAGAGGAAATATTGTAGATGGATTTAGTAGTGCATCCCAATGCAAATAATGTTTTTTTTTCTCTACCTGTCTTTATGCTTCGTTGCATATTTAAAAAATATATATTTTATATATATACATATCTATATATTTAGAACTTTCCAATTTTTTCGTAATGTATTTTCCGATTGAATTGACTATATTTTCCATACTTGGTATGTATTCTTGCAACCATTTTTAATCTATGTTTGTTAAGTCATTGGCGATAATAGATGTGTTTTCTGTACTTTCAAGGCATTATAGTAAACTTAGGATCCTCCATGTTTTTCTGACATTATTTCAATAGCACCAAGATGTTAGAATTTGCTTGCAAGCAGAATAGCTGAACGTTATTACAATACATCTCACTCAGGGCGCTTCAAATGTCACCCCTACAAAGTTAGGACCTTTTTGGCAATATTGCCCGCTAGCAAATGTCAGCAAAGGCGCAGTGCCGTTGAGTGTCGCCCGGCCACCTACGTGACTCCTATGCGCAAATTCTTTTGATAAGAGACACCACCTCGCTACGCTTGTCGACGACACTGGCGCAGCCGATTCCTTATCGAGCACGCGTGGGATGTGTTCCGACCGTCATCGTCGTACAGTTGACGGATGAAGACGAATACGGTAGCCGTCTGCCGTGACCCCATTTGCGAGATTGACTGCGGCATCGTCCGACGGATGTTGCCGCTAAATGCAAAGCGCTGCTTTGATACGTCATTTATGCACTCACGATCCATAATGGGACTATTTCGTGGAAATACTCGGAACCTCTGCATTTTTTCGTAACACTTTGGCTAAATATACTTACTTTTCTCTTGTTAGCCCTGATGGTTGTACACAGAAATCCATATTTTGCAGCAAACACTGGCGAAATCAATGAGATTTTTTCTTTCTTTTTCACCGAATAGGTTGTCTGTGAATAGAGAGCACAAAAAGAAATCTTTGTTCGCACCTTTTTAATCTGCAGCTATCAGATGGTGTCATTTCTTACCTGGGAGAATAAGGAAAATAATGATTACTCCACACAAGTAGAAAAAAAACAGCGGGAACGCCATGTTCACCAAAATGACAGAAAATGAATGAGTGAGGGAATGAGGAATGGGATCAGACTTGAGTTTAAAAAGCTGTTACCAGATGCATTTCAGACAGCAGGTAACCCAACAGGATGGCTTTCCTGTTGAGAGGCCGTCTTGACCTTTTCAGTATGCATCAGCAGATTGCATTGCCCGGCCCTAAGCCAATCAACAGTGTGGAATTTCCAGGTCAGCATCGTTTTCTCCAACTAAAAGGTCACACAAGGAACGTCCGGGGTCTTGGTGGGCTCCAACTAACCAATTGCGTCATCACCTGGCTTGGCTTCCTTTTAGGAAAGTGTCGACTGTAACATCCGTCATTGTGCTGATAAACTGCAAAAACACATTAGTTAGGCTTCTAGATAAAATTGATTTTGTAACTTTTATTGTTCAGAATATTGTATTTGAAGTTTTACAGTATTTTATTGAATGACCTGGGAGGAGGGGGGATCTAGGGGTCGATATTTTAGCGCATTGGCTTCACAGTTCTGTGGTTGAGAGTTCCACAAGTCAATCCTCACTGTGTGTAGTTTGCAGGACTTTGTGGATTTTCTGTGGGTACTCTGGTTTCCTCCCTCATCCCCGAAAAAGTGCATGGCCGGCCAGTTGAACACCCAAAATCGTAAATAGGATTGGAAAAACACTTTAAAACTGTTGCATTTCTTTCTCACTTGTTGTTGACAAAGTGGGGTTGCTTCTTGTTTATTAAACAGAGCCAAAAAATGGCATTGATGCAATACTACAAGGAACTAATTGGTGGCTCACCCCTTAGTATTTAATGTCTCAAGCTTCCTGATGTAGAGATCACAATAACAGAGGCTTTGACAATTCCTTAATGCATCCCCTCTGCCTAGCAATAACGGTCAAGAGCGCTTACGAATGCTCTCGCCGCTGGATATTTAATCGCTCGATCAATCTTACCTGCGATGAAGGCTCCTTATCCGCTCTTTGGCAAGTGCACAGCCGTTTCCTCCCCGATGGGATGGCGAAATAAGACTAGCGACGGGGGAAGCGACATGGAAAGCGAGGGGAGGGAAGAATGTTTAATCTACACGTTCGATTGCTGCCAATGGCTGCTATTCTACTGCTCTGTCAGCAAATGAAGCGTGAGGCCTAAAGTCCATTTTATTCTCCGTACTTGTCAATTTTGCACCATCTCTCCTGCTTGGTTGCCTCCAGTCGTAGGTTTGAAAAAATATTTAAAAAGCAGTGTTTTAGAAAAGGATTTTAGATAGGTGGTACACAGCTCTAAAACATGTGATGATGTGACATTTACCGAGTGATAAAAAATTTTATTTGAAAAATGTTGGACCGTGAACCGCTTATTCAGTGGAATGGCATTATTATTATTATATTAAAGTGAAGTTAAAAGCAATGTGATGGAACAGCAAAAACAGGGTGAACTTTGGTTTTAAGGTCATGCTTTGGGTTGAGGTTGAACATCAAAACTTAAATGCACTGCACTTTTGTATAAACAGGAATGGATGCTTGGAGTAGAATCTCCACTAAATAAAGTGATCATTTCTCAAGCAAAACATTCTTGCAAAATAAACTTTTAGTCATGGTATTTTGTAAAGCTTGTTTTGACCAAAGTGACACATCATTAATTGGTCTACCTTTTAGAAAATTAAAAACTACTTCATTTTGGCCTTTTGCTCCACAAAAAAATCCCTTTTAGCAAGTTTGAATTACGACCAAAAGCATTTGTGAGCTTTTCCAACCAAATCAGACACATTTTTAAAGTAAAAAAAGAAAACAACAAATTTTGCTTCTTCTTTGGGGCCATCTTGTGAAAAATGGAGGGTGAAAAATGCAAAAACAAACAAGCACTAGCGCTAGTTGAGAAGAACCTACGGCTTTTATTGGTGGACAAGACACAGTCGTTGTTAGATCGAAACGTCGTAGCTCGAGCAAATTGTAACTCGAGGACTTGAGGTAAACAATGAAAATGGGTAATGAATTGGCCTAACTGCCATTCATGCTTTGCCTCACAGCAGACAGAGGCCTCAATTTAATTAACTTTGAATGATTACGACCACAAGCCCTGCTCAAGTTGCCACAGTTTAGCGGAAAGCTCTCTAACACTTCAATCTGTGAAAATAGTATTTAATCAGTGGAGTCTTTCATCCAAGAAATGAAGAGTTTCGCTTCTAAACACCTGTATTCATTTGCCAAAGACCCAGACTCAAAACAACATTGTTCAATTTACAACATTCAGCTTAATATTTAATCACATATACTACATTTTTATATAATATATGACATCCGATTATAAAACATCCTCTTGGATTAAGATTCCAACCCACGAGTGATTCATAATGTCACAAGCGGCAGTTCCAAATACAAATACGCCATTTGCACACTAAAAAAAACAATAAACACATCAACATTGATGTTTGTGTAACGATAAGAATACTTTAGGATTTTAAGACACATTGCTGGTTTAGACGAGGAAGGCTGCAAGGGTCGACAAGGATGCGCTTTTACTGCACTTTGTGTATCATCTTGCGTTCGTTGATTGTTCACTGAAGCATAATTTCTTTCATTTGTAGATTTACGGAGATTTGCAGGATTCCCATTATGGCTCCTGAAAGACGCATATAGTTGGAATGAATAGCTTTTGGTGATTTTATGACTTTTAAATACATAATTCTTGTGCCTCTATCTCAATTTGTTTTGACACTTGGACTATAGATCACCCAAGCAGTGTCAGACAAATTTACGACAAACTTTAACGGCAATGTTTGAATGCAATTCATCAATTTTGCGGGTTGAATTAGTTTTATAGAGACGAGTAACGTTTGCAGACCGATTAAACATTCCCAATTTTTGAAATGTCAGAGTTTAGTTTATTTTCAGGCCGCGCTGGGTGATGTGGAGGGCCGGATCTGGCCCCTGGGCCACCGCTTTGTTTTGGAACACTCTTGATTCTTTAAATATCTTTATGATAGAATCTCCAATGTTATTAAGATACTTTCAAATTGTTCATCGACATCACAAGACTCTTCAGAAGCTGAAGTAGTACTTATGGACAGAATATAAGCAACTTGTCATTGCTGACATTCAAGCCACACTACTTGGAGCATTTCCACTCATCCCTACCATTTTACAGATTGTAAAATTGCCCTTTTGGAGCATTATGGCTGATTAACAGGGAATTGTTGACCATCAAAACTTTTCCCTACAGACATCTCACAGTTAACCCTATTTTCCCTTGACAAGAACATCAAACCTATGCTCCTATGCATGCCTTCCTATTCCCTTTGAATATGTGATGGCTACTGAGAAAGCGACCCCGAGGGGTGAATGTCAAGCTAGAAAGAGGAGGACATTGCGCCTGATTGAAGGCGAAACGTCCGTCAGCAGGTGGCTAGCGTCCCAGTGTTTTTTCAAGGACAAGCCAATGGCCCTCCGAGTACGACGTCCATTGCTGGGTCGGATGGGTTTGCATGATTATATGCACAGTGTGAGAGCCATTTCTGGCTTCCGTTACAAGAAAGGGATCACACTGAACTGTGGGGGGACGATCATGTTCGAGCCACAGGAATAGACCGTATGGAGGATCCCCTGTGAGCACAAATGAGGATCATGAGTCACTGCACGCCTACATGCAGACTCTCACGTGTCCTGGATGGGCATAGAGGACACATCTGCTTTTGAAATTTCACTCCTGTCACATTGTGTCGCTGTCATCTCTCAGCAGCGTGTATCACACATGGTGTGAAAGAAGACATGAATGCAGTAGGCTTCTAGGCTCTTGATTGTCATATTCAAAGATACACTAACTGTGAATATAGTGACAAGGGTTTCATTTCTTGGGGAGTCCTTACATTTTCCAGATGTCTTGAATCAATTCTTGCTTCATGGTGAGAAAGTAGAGAACCCTACCAAAGTCAGTTGAGAGGCTGTAAACAGCCAATTTCAAGGCATGTGATTACAACCATTTACAGTAGCTTGAGTATGATTAACTTCTCACTCAATCCTATTGAGGATAAGCACTGTCATATTTGTATAGATTGTCAACATTATTAATTTGGGTCCTCAATGTGTGGAGTTTGCATTTTCTCCCAGGCTTGTGTGGGTTTTCTTGGGGTACTCCAGTTTCTTCTGCTTGGTAGGCTGGTTGAACTCTCTAAATTTCTATCATGTAACAGTCAGAATCGAAATCATTGAAGCCTCTTTAAAGTGTCGCTGTCACCTCAGGGGGTGCTGAATTGGATAGGTTAGACTTGACTGAGCCACAACTTGTAGCCCTTTTTTTTCCTGTAAAATAAACCAAAAGCGCAAAACGCAGTTTAATCCCGTTTTGCTGTTGGCCAGGAAGCCAGAGTCAGTAACTGGAATTGATGTAATTGAAGGCAGGCTTTCTCATCCGTTTAGTTTCATTGCTGTGATGGCCAGCATTTTAGTTGTTTTTTTTTTCTAAAGAAATTATATCGTTTCATTGGGAAAACGGTTAATACAACACAAGCCTTTTACTCTCTGTCTCTCACTGGCTTGTGCTGTGTAATGCCGATTCTACCTCCGGTTTCAACTTGTATGCTAACATCTAGAATCCATTTAAATTTCGCACAATGAAGACAAAACTCTAATTCTTCCCATTTTGTCCCACAACTTCTACCGAAATCCTTACTTTTGATTGCAACTTTGGCTTTGACTATACAGAGCCAAACTTTTACCTTAATTATTTCATTGCATAGTTTCAATGGTGAGTCTGATGATGATGAATCAGACTTTGAAATATTATGATGATGAATACGACTTTAAGGATTTAAAATTGTAAATTCCATTTGAGATTTGTGTTCATACTCGTAGTTTTTTTACCAGGTTTCCCATACCATATGTTAGGAATAAAGGTTTTGTAATGGCGACATGTGTCCACCATTTTCCAGTTACCAGTACTCGTGCAATCCTTGGTGTGAGTTGAGAAAAAGTGAAAATAAAAAATTACACCAATTTTTAGTCACAAATTATGGGTTCACATTATACACATGCACATTATCCTCGAGTAAAGCAATGTAGACTTTACAGTGTGTATTAGAGATTAGACATATGTCGACCAAGAGCCCCTTTCGGTATGTTGACCCCCGGCTCGTAGGACCAAAATGAGTAAATTGTGTCCTTGCTCCATTGACCAGCAGAGCTGGGTGTGCGTAGGTGATGTGTTAGTGTTTTGTATGTGTTGTGTCTTTGGCCCATCAACCAAATTTACTGACAGTGTTGCTTTGTTCCCCCACCCCACGAGAAGCACAGCGACCGTGCGCTTTCCCAGTGAATTTCTTTCCGTGATTTTTTTCCATGTTTGTTTGTTTTCACCCAGACAGCCGAAGAGAGAAATAGCGGCGGGTCATCATTCTTTACTGGTAGGTCTTTGTGCTTTTTGGTCCTGCAGTAGCTGCTTTACTGTGAGGGCCGGAGGGGGTGGGTGTCAGAGGCCAGTTGGAGTGTTGAGTTGGAACTCCCAGATTCATGGCTTGTTGCTGCAGCCTCTGCGACCTGCATCACACAGCCGCATCGGGGTAGATTGGGTGCACAGGGATGAATGAGGGTTGGACTGGGCACAGCGAAAAAAAATAAGACTCAACAGGGACATACACACTTGTGCAGTAATGGACAGGGATTGACAGAATATCCCGGTGGAGATGGAGTCCAATTGAATGGAAAGTGTTGAATACGTGTTGTATTTTCAAAGACGTTTTATATTTTGTAAGGCTGTGTTTATAGTTATATTTCAATTTTAGATTTCATTTTTGTTTACCTCTTGTACTGATATCAATATATCAAGAAAAATGATGATGTGCTGGTTTTAGTAATGGGACGGTAGCCATAGGTTTACTAATTAATGTACACATATTAGGTTTTGTTTTTGCTTGGACACAGATGTCATACATTTTTGGACCATTTACCTAGTAAAGTTTAAGGCACTTGGATCAATTAATTAAAGCGTGGGTGTCTAAACTGGTCCTCAACGGTCATAGTCCGTGGAGGTTTTCAATCCAAGTAATGAAAAAGATGGATAAATTTTCAACAATCTGGCGAATGGACAGTTTATGCAGGGATGGACAAGGATTGACAGATGGTAGCAGTATAGAAACGGTGCCCAGGGATGTGCAGGATGTGCAGTGTCAGACAAAGATAGATAGGCTTCACAAATATAGAAAGGGTATCTGTGGTTTGATTAGGTGCACTAAAAAGAACAAGGAATGACATTGTTCGGCGAATGAGGTACAAGTAGGGTATGCAGGGATTTGCTCCAGGTGCAGCAGAGTCAAAGGGTTGAGCAAAGATGGGCAGAGATTGACAAAAATTTATAGGGTGTGGACAGATACATGAGGTTTTGGAAAATGCATCAAGATGGAGGGGGATTTCGTTCTCCAGAATTGAAGGACTAGACTAACTGCACGTGGATTGATTGGTTGTGGTGTGATAGATGAGGATTTACAGACCAGAATGGAAAAGGTCTTCAAGAATGGACTGGCCGGTTGCGTCGGTTTAGACAGAAATGAACAGACACAACAATGTTTCCCAGCAATAGAATGGGATAGACAGAATATGCAGAGATGTACCAGTTGCACAGGTACAGCTGTTAATGAAACTCTGGAGAGTTCATTTTACTTTCCACTCGTATAAGTTGAGGGTAAAATAAAATGAAATTTTAACTGCTAGTGTCTCAGCAAGGCAAACATGCCAGTGCCATTTAAAAGCAATACCTCTCAGGAACCTTGAAGAAGAATAACAACAACAGTGGATGATTGGTGCATGCAAAGCAATGCTCGCATCGTCTGCCCCTTGAAGGACGTCCCAGGCTTTTGGGAGGGTGACATTTACAAGGTGCCAGGTTCAACCTTTAGAGAGCAGCTGTGGTCGCTTTGAATTCACGTCAGATACAATTTACTGCTACATTTCCAGTCATTACTGCAGGGAAACAAGGCAACCTTGTGGGACGCTCTTTATTTCGCCTCACGCTCTGGTCACAAAATAATGTACCACTACACGATAGCCTGATTGTATACATGTCACAGAGTAAAATGACAGCTGGTTAAGTATTAACACCTGCATCCCTAACAAAGCCTGCCTCTTTGCAAATACATCACTGCGGATTGAAGGCCCTTGTAATGAATAATTACGGCGCTGTGGAAAGGACGCACACGGCACAATAGAAAACAAAGAGATGTGTGCGTGGGTGGATAAGCATGGTAAAAACAGGCATGTGTCATGAATTATGCATGGGACACTACAAACGACACTATGAGAGAAGAAACAAGAAAGGATCCTTTCGAGAAATAAGTTGGATTTAGTCAGCCAGTTCTACCTTAAAGGTGTTTCTTTAGTCATGCTTACTGGAGATTAATTACCTGGGCTCATATGCACACTCGCTCATGGAGGATAAGCATGCATTGGATTGTAGATTCACCCTGTCTGGGATGTTCCACACTCAAGACCGGTCTTGGTTTAAGACGCTAAGACTTAGTTTTTGTCGTCTTGACCTCGATAAAGTCTTGACTTTGACTCGGTTTAATTGATTTGTGCTATTGTCTTTTAGTCAATGTAACACCAGTACCCAATAGAGTTACAGAATGGAAGTATTCTTCAGATTTGGTGGGTTATTTTGGAAATGTGTCGTTGATACATTACAGATGATTATTCATATTTTTAATCACATAGAATGTCAAGGCACTGTTGTTTTTTCATGTTCTATGCAATGACCATATTCTTTTTGATTGGTAGCCAACTAGTGTTGCAACAATACCATTTTGAATACCTAAAAATGGAAACAATACATAACAAAAAAATAACTTGATTTTTTTTACCCTATCTTTACGCAATCAGACCCAATTTCCTACAAATTCTAATGGGTTTTTTTTTATTGGGTACATCCCTAGAATGTACACTCACTCTAAATCTCCCGGGGAGTTTTACATTTTCATTGGAAAAAGGCAAAATACTTCTCCTTTTAAAGTGCAACTGTACATTCTGCTATTATGATCCGTCATATTTACCACAAACATTCCCCAACTGCCATGCGACCAAAGCTTCACGATATTGTAATTCAGTACAGCACTGCTGGGGACATTCCTCCCGCGCGTCGCATCTCATCGACCATGAAAATAAACCGTCAATTTGATTGACTGATTGAAATTAGTCCTGTAGGCAATTAGAGCCCCTGACACGCACTTGGTGAGCTGTTTATGAACTCTTACATTAAAAGACGTCAAGCTATTTGTGTCGCAGCCTCCGGTACCGCGAAATAATTGCGCTCTGCTGCAATGTCACACCCCATTGAAGTGCCGCCTCGTCCCCGCACGCACCGCAGGAATCGTCAAACGTGTCCAAAGTCAGTTTTTTTCCTAACTCGGTGCCTCCACCCGGTAAGGGATCGTGATAGGTAATGAGTGGCGAGTCAAGTGTTCAGGACATGACTTGGTGATGATCTGTATTCTCTGCAGGAGGCCCGGGCGCCAGGCCCTGGCGACCACCTCGCTTCCTTTCTCTTCGGGGGGTCACATAAATCGCAGCCTGCGCGCTGAGCCTGAAGCGTCATTATTAGTTGGGAAAGCGGCAAGGTAGACGAGTACTAATGTTATGAAGGCTTTATACAAAAGCTCCATTAACAAGTGGGATTTCTCATTGGGGTGGTTTTCTTGGGAGGAAATGGGCGAAGAAGCTGAAATCATGTCTAAGCATAATGTTCGAGGGAATGAGGCATAGAAGACAGAAGCTAAATCAATGCGCCTGCTCTGCTTCCCCGAACTAATGCTTGTGCACTGGCTCCCAGCCACAATAAGTCTAAATACCTTACCTAACGTGACCTATGGGAGCCTTCTTGTCAACATACATGGGAGACTCTTTCACATTGCCTTGAAGAAACATGGCTTAAACCTATTTAGTACTGCAAATAATGCTTTCAAACTAGAAGATGCAGTTTCTGGAGGATTCGGGTGGGGATGCTGTGCTCTATGGGTCACTTGTATATATTGAGCTATTTGCTAATAGTAATTCAGGTGACAATTTTGGTGGGATTTCCGGAGTTTAGGGAGTTTGTCCGGAGTCCCGAAGTTTGCATTGCATTTTTGGGGTTATCTCCTGAAATTCCAGAGTAGTTGGCAGCTCTGATTAATTAAGGCTGCAAGCAGTACTCGTACGAGTCGAACTTGACACAGCATGGGATGTTGCAAAATCAATCATGCGCATGAAGAAACGTGAACAAAAATTTCAAGACCATTGAGCTGTGTGGCCTCACCCACCTCCAAAACCCACATAAGTTTTTTATTTGGTCGAACAAAAGCATGAGTGCTAAATTTTGTGGCCATACGTGTTTACTAACAACCTGGAAAAAACTACATCCTCTCCATGGCCAACAACAGGTCACCATGGCAACAGGGACACACCTGTAGGACATGGGCTTTCAAATATTGTATGACAAAGGTCTTGTGACCATACTGACTGGAAGAAATAACCTGCTAGAAAGTAAAGAGACCCAATTTTTACTGCCACTGGTTGGCACTTATAATTTATGCAAATAAACCCTACTCTAGTCTTCAGTAACTGACTGTCTTCAAGTACATACAATTTTGTGCGAATACATTCAAAGTACAGCCAAGTTATTGTTCGTGTGTTATGAGTTAGCGGTTCCAAAAAATGGCAAAGCCCATTTTCAACTTCTTGTGTGGACAACTCTGATCATTGTTTTTATGGCACAAAAAGACCAATGTCTTAAGGCTTCTTTGGTGCAGGTTTGCGGTCAATAGGTCTTTTGTTCATGAAGGAGAAGCTTGTCCCGTAAAAACAGAGTATTTCCTGCTACCACTAGATTATTTAATGGAGGTGTGTTGGTGGAGGGAAACATAGAAAACACACTGGAAAGGGGTCCTAGATGACTGGAGTTGGGCAGCCATGTTGCACAGGATTCTTCTGAAATCTAGGGGCATAATAATTAGACTTTTTTTCCTGTCTTTGTCAACTTTTTATTACTTTGGCCTCATGGTAAGAACACGTCATTTTACTGAGGTATTAGAATATTAAATCCCTGCGAGAATGTTCTCGGGGTCCCCCTTTCATCAGATTTCGTTGATGCTTCACACGCACACGTGCCCCTTGATTGAAGAAATTAAATCGAATATATCAGTGTTCAAACGGCAGTGAGATAAAGGAGAATTGATTAAAAAGGGATGGCTGGAATTACTTGAAAAGGCGGGGTGGTGGTTTGGGGACCTTTTGCGGGGGCACGCTTAGCATATAAATAGTCAAAGGAGCAAGGAAGAGGAGCTTAAGTTATCGCTGCAATTATTCAACTCTTCTGGGTTTTGCGGTCTTGAGCTTGCTTGTCTGTCAAGATGATTCCAGGACACACCCACTAGGGGAGTGACAGTATATCCATATGGTGACATATGTCGATGCTTTGTATTGGGAATTGGTCGTTGAAATCCCTCCACCAAGAATTAATATGTCCATTTAAAAAGATTTGCCACCAAATATTTCCTCCAGACCAAAATGTTCTACTCAATAGTATCTATGTTGATTCATTGGCGCTTATTTGGATGGGGCAATTGAAAATTTGCTGATTGAAAAGAAAAATCACCACTCTCAGACTTGAATTGGATTGACATCTTATCACAGTCATGGCAACTAATCAGATTTTTAAAAAATAGATCTGTTTTTTCCCGATGCCAATTGGTCGAAAATGACACGATCGGTTTTCCCAATTTTCCATCTGATTGTTGACTTACCTGAACAGGATCATACTAAATTTAGACTGTCAACCCTCCTGGTTATAATGAATTGGACATCTACCTTGTGCTATTTAGGAGCTATGCTAGAATTGTGATGGAAAATCCATTAAAAAAACATGGCCTACAAGTTCAAAGCAAACGTAAGTGCTTTAATCTTCAGAGTGTCAAAGGATTCCAAATCCAAAACATTGCACGAGAAATTGCGCTGTTTCTTTCCCAGTCTGCATCCCCTCTGCAAACATTGGCCACCATGACACTTTTAAAGGTCCACTGACAACTTATGTTAAGCATGATTTAGCCTGCGGTGTCGGATGTACCGCAGAACTCACGCCGCCTTCATCTCTGTTGCTTTCTTGTCCGCGCTGGTCCTCAAGTTAAATAGATGAGAGCTGCTGATGTAAATTTCAAGCCAGCTACTTTTTTTTTATTCCAGGACCACCCCCCCAAACCCTACTTCCACCCCACTCCCACCCCCGCTATTTTAATAGCGGCGAAGCGCTTTCATCTTGACATCTCTGCCCGCGTCGTCTCGCTCTCAAAGCAGCTTGCTTGATATGATGCTTTAAAGCACCTTCTTGTTTTTCTCACCTCTACCCAAGCCCACATGCCGCACTAGGGTGCCATGATGGTGTACACCCCCCGTCTAACCTCCTCACCGCCGACATGTCAGCAGCACGCAGCGTTTTTGCTTTCAAAGCTGATGTGAAGCCTCAGAAACCCACTGGAGTGAAAAACCTCCGACAAGGCCAAACAAACAGTCGAGCATCGGGTTTATCTGATTCACAAAATCAGGAGATGTGGTACCACTCCAGCCCTGTAAGAAGCGGTACTTAAAACTCCACAGGGGTTGCAGATCACGTACTGATTTGGTCAATCGCTACCAGACAATGCATAAATAATGGAGTGTGCCCGCCAAACATGCAATAAACTCTGAAATTAAATCTACAAAAGAAAGGAGATAACATTTTCAAGTGGTTTTAATGATGTCATTCCGTAGGTAGATGTAGATGGACTAAAGATTAATTTCTGATATTTAAAATCCTCAGAAAACATCCTACATCCTGTCACTGCTGACATTAACAGCAACTTTTTACCATTTTTTATAGTTTGCCATTAGATAACAATACATATTTATTTATTTGATACTGATATTGACCCGGACATTTAGTATATAGTTACATTGTTTGGTTTTTGATGAGTTCTCCTTTGAGTTAACGTGGCAGTTTCTAGCATGGTGATGTTTTTCACTTGTTTTATTTTTACTTTCTAAAGGGTTTTCCTTTCTAAGTTTGGAATCGGTGGATTTGTCATTTATCTATTTTCGCTAACCTTTCGTCCACCTGGATGTCGCACTGTAGAAACACTTCACTTTAAAGCCACGGCGTGTCTTTGTAGACGCGTCAAGGACAAAACCCAAACAACGCTTCAAAAAGTGTTCATCAAGAACTGCAAAGAACGCAGCCACTGCATCACCATATGATACAAAAGGGCAAATCAAGCAGACGTCTAGGTTAGTGCTCTAATACTTGATCTCTGAAGCGTTGGGTTCTCCTTGAGCGATTGAACCTTTGCCAACACCGTGCAGATATGAAAATTGTCATTAAAAAAATCACATATGACCAAAAATAACACATTTATCTGAAGGTAGCCTTATTCTTAGCAACAGCTGCCTGCCTACAAATCATCAAGTAACTTCGTTTCCAACAGTATCCGCACATGTATCAGCATCAGTCCCAAAACAACATGACCGACATCAACAACCACTAATGAATGGATGGCTGCTGGGATGGAGAGAGGGATCGAAGGGATCGATCCGTGGCCCGGTATCTCATCCCCGTTTTTAGCCTCTGTCAAACAGGTGCCGAGGGGAGACGGATTTGGTCTGCCGGTGGAGTGGATTAATGGCGTCGAAGGGGAGTCTGGATGCAGTGGAGGGCTTCTCTGCTCGAGGCGGGATGGGGTTGTCAGAGGTGTTATTGACAAGACTCTGAATGGGGGAGGAACTGTCAGCACCTCAGGTGGGAGGGGAGAAACGCTTACTGGAGCTCGCTTGGTCGTGTGCCTTACCATGAGCATATACATCCACTCTGCTGTAATTTATTGTAGTAATGGTGGTGAAGGAAAATATTGAAGTAGATCAGAAATGTGTTGTTGTTTGAAAAGGTTGAAACAGAAGCTTGGATTGGTTGAGCCAATTCTGGCAGTCAAAATGGATTGTACGTCCTTTGCCTTCAATGGCAGCCAAAGAAGTTAACACTCAAAAATAGAATTTCTTCACTAGAAATTGGCTCGGTAACTCACTATGGAATGACTTAACACCAGTCTATTTTTTACAAAGTATCTGCACTACTTTTGAAGTACCTTTGCCAGCTCTGTGTAATTGATTACTGCGATCACACTTCCTGAGCATCTCTCGCAGGCACAATGATGAATGGTTGGAGGGCTCAGCCTCCCGTTCACCTTTGCCGGCACTTCCCGTTCTGTGAATTGAGCCGGCTCGCTCATGAATATGCATAGGTTTCGTGATGTGTTCACAACAGCTCGACACTGAGCATGTAAATTGCCAATTGCACCACGTTAATGACCCCAACACTACCCCGTTGTTCAATTCCCGTCGTCTTCGCAGGCAGGAATTAATCGTCCGCTGGCAGATTAGAGCAGACATCGTCGCCGCATGGAGATGTTTTCTCTAAATACATATTGCATTACTCTAATTGAGCGATGAGAATATTTGTCTAGACGATTGCTGATTGTGTGATGTTTGAGCAAATGCACCACACTTGTTAGACATTGTTCCCTCATCAGCGCAATTAGCCACAAGTCAGAGATAGAAAAAACATTTTCTATCAAGCGTGAATCAGTCAAGATCCTGACACTTAGTCTTCCCTCGATTATCGCGACTTCACATACTACAAATTCACATATCGCGAATTCACTTCATGATTTTTTCTGCTATTAATTATTTAAAAAGAATATATACATGTTTTAAAGTTCATCAAAACGTGAAAATTTACGCTGAAACTCTACTAGAACTCAGATCTGAAGAAAAAAAAGTAGTTATAATAGGGGTGAGCCTACTTTGCCTTTTTTCGATTATCGTGGCCATGTCTGGTCTATATTAATCGTCTTTTATCATCTTGTCATCTGTAAATAATATCAAAATCCCATAAAGATCTGTTCCTACAAGAGCAATGAGTAGATTGCAGTCAGGTGCTTCTTGTTTTCTGCAGAAATCTCATTGGGCAAAGCGTTTGTGCTGGATGGGTTGGAACAAAAACCTGCACCCACAGCAGCCCTTGAGGACCGGCTTGGGGGACCCTTAGCCTAAGTGCTCGCACACAGTTGGTATTCAAGTTAAAGTTTGAAGGTCACAGGTCTGGTAGCAGTTTGTGGCTCGTGCGCAGCTACCAACTGTTATAAATTCACCGTGCGGAGGCAAAAAAAGGAGGCCTGCAGGCTTGAGAGCAGCTCAGTATGCCGAGTACGTCGATCTTTCCATCTCTAGCTTTGGGCCACTTTCTTCCTGTGAAACATCATTTCTCAGGACGGCAAAAAAGTGCTGATCCCCCCAATCCCTGACCTCCTCCTTATTTAGTTTTGTGTGTTTCACAAAAGACACTCGACAAGACACCTCAGATTAATGAGCAGCACTATGTAAACAGGCGGCGCTGGTATTAACAAAGTTGCTTGTTTGTTGTCTAAGGACTGATAACTCAAATTTCAATTCAAGAAAATATGCGCCTTTGTCTTTGCTAAGTGGTAGCGATTAAATACATCTTGCAATAGAGCTTGCCGGTGTTTACAAGAGCTATTGTATCCACAAAGTTTTGTTCTCATGCAAAGTAATTAATAGTGTTTTTATTCAATATAGCATCCAACCCAGATGCAGCGGCTATGTTACCTCAGAGCTTTTGAGTAAACATGATAAATTACAACTTTTTAAACCTCATTATTATCAGCTAAAGAACTCTCAGGGTATTTCCCAATAGTAACTTGGCCAATGACTGGTCAATCAACCCTGTTCTGTTAACTACTGCTTACTTTGCTGGCACATTGTCTAATAATAATTATTCAAAAATGCACTAGAATTATGTAGAGAAATGAAAAAACAATAACAATAGAAGCATTTTAGGTGCTTACTATTCTATTGCTGTGTTGTATAAAGAGGAATACAGTAAATTATGAACAATAGTTCAATCCCTGCTGAGGTTAGGCGAAAAAGCACGAAAAACACTCTTTGAATGTTCTTCTAAGATCAAACCTATTAAAAGTCTCGTGTAGAAAGAAGCAGAATCTTTAAACGGAACATATGCCAGCTACACCTTCTGTTAGTCACAGCCTGAAAGTGGCCAGCTGGGATGCGACAGGAGTTATGAATATTGATCATTAGCATGCAAAGTAATGCGAGATCAATTTGCAGTGCTAAAGAAGCACCAGCTGCCCACCGGACGTAACGTAAACTGCTTGAACTCTATTTTAAAGTGACAGATTGAGTTTTTGCCGACCATTTAGGTTCTTTCCAGACCCGGGCTTAGAGTGCCGAGCTGGGATGAATTCAGGGGAGACGTGTGGGCGGAACTGGCATTTGAGCACTTGGAGACAAGGCGGAGGCGGTGGGGTCAACGGGCGCGACTGATGGATCGCCTTATCCGGACCGGCGAGAGGACTAGGAGTACTTTTTCTGCCGTCCCAGATTGTCCCATTTGTCAGTGTCTTGGCCAAATACAGATGAGCGCGAGTGTAAGACAGCAGTTCATTTTGAGAGGAGGGCTGGTAGGAGGAGGCGCCACCCCGAGATGAGCGCTTCGATCTGCTGCTTCAATTCAGAGTTTACTGTCAGCTTCACCAGGGGAAAGTTCTTTAACTTTGATTAGAAGACACTCCTTAGTGGTACAATCACTGGTTTGTTGTAGCGCCAAGGGTTGGAGTTTGGGCTTTTCGGTGTGGGCGTTTTTTCCTTCCTTGGTCTATTGATGGTTGATTAAAGACTAAATTCCCTGTAGTGGCTCTCTTATGGATAGAGTTGCACTGCAGGTCCATCTATCTGTGCTTTAAGTAGACTTTAGTCCTGGCAGACTTAAAGAAAGACAATTGGAGTATATTCTGGGCTGATCGCCAGTCAGCACACCTATTGGAGGATCTTTTGCATGGTCGTTGGTGAAAAAATGAAATCACGGCTCAATTTAAATTGATTAGTGATTAGATGAAACAACAATTTTTGTTAACGCTTAAGCTTTGTGATTTGTAAATGCTAATGTTGCATCTTTTCGTTATGCCACTTCGATAAGCTGCTATTGGGCTTCTAGGGCTGACTGTTCACTCTTAGCAATAATAATAGCATATCCCCTTGACAATTGCAGACTACGTTGCTTCTGAGAGCTCGGATTTTGCCACTCGGGAGCAAAATGGTGTCACTTGAGCCGTGTAGTGTAAATCTGCCCCACGAGAACCCGTTTGTCACTCATAGGATTGACACACAGGCTGCTTCCCAAAGGTTGAAGCGTTCCGGCCGCATAATGGAGCGCCGTATTTACCCTTAACAGCATTTCATTTGAGATTCAATGCATCAGTTCACAATTGTGCTTTTGACACTTGACAGCTGAATTGCGCTGCTCGCGAAATGCCTTCAATCAGAAGCTTGGTTCGCTGGTAATTCGAAGCACAATTTCAACATTGCTAAATCTTGTAATTAATCCATTCATATTGAAACACGCGTCAATGCCTTACACTCGAAATTCAAAGGGAAATATGCCATCAGCTTGTCAAAAGATCCCATAGTACTCCGATTAAGTACTCCTATTAAGGTGTTACTGCTGTGCCATTTTCATTTCTTTTCTACCCTTTCTTCATTCATCTTATGCAAAATGGGTGGCCTCATTTTGAAATTCATCTGGAATAAGAAGGTGCCTAAGATGTGCAAATATTTGCCAAGGCCAAAGCCAGTTTAAGTGACTCTGCCAATGCTTCGTTTCAAGTAATAATGGGATTCTTGAATTATTAGCTTTGTTAGGAACTCTTTAACCCCTTGAAGCCTCAATATACATTACTTATACTACTCTAGTGTACTTATACGTCTGGATTCTTTTGTTGATTTATTACTACTGACAGTGATAGACATCAAATCCATTTCATACTGGCATTGAGAGATCTTGTTTCATTCCTCGATCGACTGCTGCCAGGCCCTCACTCAAATTGAATTGGACGTCTATCTCCATTATTGGACGCCAATGAGTCATGACCTAAAAATAAATACATATAGAGATCTTATTTCGATCTTCTGAAAATGACGTGATCTGGCTCGATTTCTGATCATGTGAAGGGATCACGGACATCCCCGATAATGATGTTTGTCAAGTTGAAACTGACACGCCAAGCACCCAACAGCGAGAGTTCTCGGCATCTGATCACACGTCTGGAAGGAAACGCCGCACACACGTGCACACGCCTAATGTATTCGCATGCAAACACACCGCAGTATGTCGGAATCATCGCTCCCTAATGCAACCATCTGTTCTTCTCTTCACCCCGTTTTTTCTCGCATGCATTAAATGCCCAAGCAAACCTTGGCAAGGGGAACCTCGCTCCTCGCCGCCGTACGTACATCAGCGCAGATTAATGAGTTACCTGAGTGAGGACAGCTTTTGTGGGTCTAATGGGAAATTAAAATAGCTAACTACCCTGAATCAGCCAAACTAATAGGGAGTGCGACAGAACCCCTTTTGCGGGAATGATGGCAGAGAAGTGAGGCGAATTGAAGTTCTTAATGCGCAGTATGGCAGCTAGAAAAAGGCTAGTATTTTGGAACACTCTTATGTCATGTACATTTAGGATCATTTTTTGTCGATTTTAGGGTACCCTGTTTTTCTTAATTTTTCATTTGAAGTAAATGGGGCTTTTTGGTCAGGTATTAAGAACTTTTAGATGTGACATGGTGGCCTGGCAGCTGAGTGGTTAGCGTGTCGGCCTCACTGTAGGAGACCTGGGTTCAAATCCAGATCGGTCCACCTGTGTGGAGTTTGCATGTTCTTCCAGACCCGCGTGGGTAATTCGGTTTCCTCCCTTATTAAAAAAAAAACATGCATGGCTGGCCACCGATTCAGGGTATGCCCCGCCTGGTGGCTGAAGTCAGCTGGGATAGGCTCCAGCGCCCCCCCACAACCATTGTGAGTAAGCAGTTCAGAAAATGAATGAATTAATAGATGTGACATTAAAAAGGCGCACCACAAAAATCTGACGTATGAAACCAAATTCAATCCAAAGGAATGAAAAAAAAACATAAATGGTGAAATTTTACCAAATTACACTAACGTGACTGTTATTACGCCTAATGTACTCCAGTGTAGGAAGACACTCTTGAATCTTTCATGAAATTCTGGTTAGTCTCATAGTTTCCCAGGTACACCTTCCTCCATCTTTTCTATCAGCCAACATGTTTCAATCAGAAACGCGGCCTGGGGTCGCAAAAGTCACTGCGCATTACATCAGGACAACAGTTTTGACTGCTGCCATGACCTTCCCATCCCGCGTGGCCCCCATCGCTGTGTTGTAATCCACTCCACTTTCCATTCCGAGGTGCCACCTGAAGTTCTCTTGGAGAACAAGTGCATTATGGCTCTGAAGGGAGGTGCGGATGACATATGTAGGACGGTGTAGACAGAAGCTGGATTATTATTTAATGCTGTTCTTTGTCAGTTTTTTGTGTTTTTAATCTCTTGACGTCTTCATTTGCGTCTTTTATATTTGATTGTGCTTTTTATAGACTTCTAAATGCAGAATCATTTACAGAGCAGCATCACATCACATTTTCATAATGAAGTAATTCTAAAATATTACACAATCTAAGATATTGCACATTGTATTGTACACACATATACTGTTTATATCTATTATATGGTATATTTTCTAAATTATTTTAAAATTTTCAATCTCATTTCTTATTTTTGTGTTGGTATTTTTACTTTTAAGACATTCTGTATGTATTTTCGTTCTACTTTGTATTTATTTTCCATTTTTAGTATATAGTAGTTTTTATTTTCACTTTTATTTATTTTAACTGTATATATCTTCCAGAGATTCTTACCTGTTCACCTCCCTCCGCAGATGGCAAGTTGAAGCATGAGACAAGGATTTGTGGATAAAAAAAGAAAGCGATGGCCGGCACCTCTACAGAAGACGCCTTGAGTACTCGGTACGTACTACGACAGATTGTTAGTTGAGATCATCAGCTAGAGAAGTAGGTCTTGTAACGGTCAGTCTTACACATCTTTAATCATTTGTTGTCTGGAGATGGAAAGTGAGTAGCTGAAGTGAACTGCTTTGATAAGTCATTAGTATTAATCACAGCGGCCCACTTGAAGATTGTGCCACAAATTTGACGAATATAGACACACTCAATAAAACACTGTGTTCACAACTGGCATTTAGACCTTTAAGAAATTTAGCATTTTCTTTGGTGTGGTTTAATGTCAGAGCCTGAAGTTTTAAATGTGGGACATGCGTAGCGAAACCAGGTGCAAATGAAAGGCACTAAAAGCTCATTTATCCGCTGCCTGGAAAGATTGTCCTGAGTGATGATAGTGTTGTGCGTTATTGATTTCTTTTTCTCTCCCAGATTTGCTCACAAAATGTTTGCTCAGTTGAACGATTATCATTACACCAGGGTTTATAAATCCGTATAACAACATTCTTAGGTGATATCAATTCATCGTAATTCTGAAATTCCTCTTTTTTGCCATACTTAAGTTTATGGTTCACTGGTGTTTTCTTATAAAGCGGCTTACATTGTTATATGATGGCCGTAATGGCGTATTGGTGAATTATTTTTCACCTTTATATCATTAACAATCTTAAATGTTATATATATATGATTATATATAATATATAGTGATATATGACACAAAATAAGTAAAGAATATGGACCATTATGGTACACTGCCCTTTGACGTTTTGAATATAAATCAATATTCACACTATTAGACATGAGCGTTTATTTTCCCTTGAATTTATAAAACTTAATTTTGATCTTTTGACATGGTATTAAAATCCAAGGTTTTATATTAAGTACATTCATGATGATTTTATGTGGGGTCGTATATTTCCTCCCTATTTAGAATTTCATCAGTTTTAAGAGTGAATCAACATTTTTCCATTTGGTTGTTTTCATCAGGGGTCCTAAACCTCAGATGCATCTTCAACTGTTGTTTGGGGTCATACCATTGCATACTAGGTTTAAAAAAATCACTTAATTATTCATTAACCACTCCACCATTTCATTTTTTTGTCCTCACAACGGGTCATAAAAGCAGCTCATAATAATATCTTTTTAGATGGGTTGGGGTTATACTCTTGCTCTGTAGGTCATACATCACCCATGACATTTATTTTTGGGGATTTGCAGTAATTATTCTATTGTGAGGTATTAATCCATCTCTCATTTTATCTTTTGACATCAGTGTCATAAAATCCAGATATGAAGGGCAATATACAGTTAGTTTTATAGAGGGTCATGAATCAATAATCATGCATTCTCTTAGCCAAACAGAAAGACATTTGTCAGCGTTCACCTGTATTTCAGCCAATCAGAAGTCCGCACATTTTTACCATCTTTGTATGACTATCAGCCTCCCACTTTTCAGACAGAAGATGCATTGCAAACGCGGTTAAAAGTACACCACATGCCACAGTTGTCGTCATAAATGTGAGGGCAGACGTGTGAGCAGCCGGCGCCTTCGCGTCATCCTTCACGGGCTAATCGCCCCTCAGGCCGACCGAGCCTAGTGCGGAGAAACACGGCCAATGCAAGGCGTCAGGTACACCGGGAGAACTTTGATAGGAGAATTTGCGCGCATCTGGGTTTTAGCCTTGAGCGGGATAATCCCATTCTGCCTTCGGATCCTGAGACTCACTTGAAAATAAACTGTTTGGCAAGGCGTAACATTTTGAGCTGTAAGAAATAACATCCCGGCTCTAACACCACATGAATTAGCACATCCATTTTTGTTTGGACATATAACACACAGGCTATTGCCCGTAAAGCACAATCATTTTCTTTCAGATTTTTCTTGTACATTTTGAGGATTAAGTGGTTTTTCATTAGTCTGTCAGCTTTCATTATGACACGAGAAAATCAAATTAGTTTGGTGTATCTGACAGTTTTTCCAAACTAATTCATTCTGTCAAGATAAATGCAGCAGATGGTGTTTTTGTAAGTGAGAGCATGCTCTTCAATCAGAGCACTTAAGTAAAGTGGGAGATCTTTCATGTTTCGGATTCAAATGCTCATTGTGTTTTTGGTTTTGGTCATCTTGTTTTTGCAAAATCCAACATCCGAGAGTATTATCTTGTGGAACGCCAATGCTCATAAAAAAGGCCTGAAAATGTATTGAATTGTTAGGTTGTTTTGCAAAATAAATCCCAACTCGGTTCAATTCTGATGTTTCCCCTCACAGTTTGGTCCGACAATATTATTCATACATCAATAATTTTTACAACATAAACATCCTCTTAAATTTTTAGACATTTTTTCTAAAGAAACATAGGGTTCCCTCAAATTTGATAAAACAAACCAACAAGTAAGTGACCCAGAATAATTTTGCATAACCATTGACAACTGACAGCCAATGACTTAATCAGGGAAAGACCCAGAAATGCATCAAAAGAAATAGAATGTGACTAAAAATCAGACAAAGAAAAACCAAAAACTTCACAGCTCACACAAAGTCAAAAAAGTCATCCGCATCCAATAAAAAACACAAGAAGTATTTTAGTCATTTTATTTCCCAATCCACTCTATTTGGTCTGCCAGGGAATTCATTTTGGGGCAGGAGGAGTGGGAGGATTTTAATCAAGAGCCTGAGAGGCGTCCGTGTGTAAAATCCGCAGTGACACCAGCTATAAACTAATGACCTACACACAGTATTAGAAAGCACTGCAAAGACTTTGATTATCTGGAGCAACACAACACTAGTTGACTGCACGCCGGTGATTGAAATCCAGTCACTGAATGAATTTTGCAAAAAATATTGGACAGAATAGTGATGACACTGGAATGCTTTCAAGTATATTAACACAAGTAGGTTGACTATAATATAGCAACTAGAATATTATTCAAAAAGCTGGAACACAAATACTGTCATTCCAGTCCATATATTGTCAAATATCTGCAATTGGCTGGCCATCAATTCAAGCTGGCCTCCTGCCTGGTGCCAGCTCCAGCACCCCTCACAATCTCTGTGAGCATAAGCAATTCTTAAAATGGATGAATGAATGTCTCAGAAATGATTTTTTTTTGATGAATAAGGAATACATTTTTTTTTGCTATTTGTTCATCAACATCATTTTCTGAACCGCTCATCCTCACAATGGTCATGGAGGGTGCTGGAGCGTATGCCAGCTGACTTTGGGCGAGAGACGGGGGACACTCTGAATCGGCGGCCAGCCAATCGCAGGGCACAAGGAGACAATCAACCATTCAAGTCCACACTCATAGCTAGAGGCAATTTTGGGTGCATGTTTTCGGAATGTGGGAAGAAACTGGAGTACCGGGAGAAAAGTGAGACCACCTTTTCAGCAAAGTTTCTTGCTGGTTTGTTTGTATTCACACCAGCTCGAAAGGTGCGCACCACCAACTTTTTGGGTATTGTCTGAACCCAACGGGGCAGGTGTAAATAGGTCTTCAGAAACCAACTTGCTCCATCCAGTATTGGCTTCCCAGCTTTCCGACCTATGTCTGGATTTGAAGTCGACCTTCAATAAGTTGTCTCGGAACCCAATAAAACCAAAGTCAAATTTCAAGTGGTGTCGGCCAATCAGTCAAAGCAAAGCGAGGCAATTTCAGACTTACCCGGTCCGCACAAACTCCAAACTGAAGTACTCATTTGACGAGAGAGAAGCAAATGACTGGAGTCAACAGCATGGCGCGGCATTACAATCAGCCAATTCTCCAAACTCAGCCGATACATTTCCATTCAAGGTCCTTTTATGACAAAGCAACACAACCCAGAGGAGCTTTGTTACGAAAAGGCCTTTCATCATTAATAGAATATTAGCCCACATAAAGGTAAACGACGGAAGAATTGTGTTTTCCCCGCCAAAGGGCCTGTAAAGTGTGCAGAGGTTAATTGTCAGATCCAAGGGTAGATTTGCATCAGTGTTTGCCAAGAGAAAAGCTTTCTTTCCAGGGGCCGGATCACTATCTTCTTACTGTTACCCCACTCTGATTAATCTTAATGAATTATGCAAATAACCTTTATCTCAAATGATTTAGCAATGTTTCTCTATTGTTTTATTAATGCACTTTTGAATTACTCTGTATAATCATCAAGCCTTTCCCGCCGCCTGTTTGTAATTCATCGCCGGCTCTTTATTAAATCCGAGGCGGTCTCGGGTGGCTCGCATGCAGGAATGAGAAATTAGTCATTACTGTAATTTAATGATTTCTAACCAAACAAGCCGGATCGCTAAACACCCTCCCGTCCCAACTCGCTCCCACCCTCACTCCTCCCTCTTCAGCACAGGCCGTTGGGTTGGATTTGTGGGAGTGAATGCTTAAATGTTTTATTTATTTATTTAGACCAAATGAACCTTGTTTGAAATAAGCATCTTCCTGCAGTCAATGTTCCCATTTCAATTACAGACAGAAATTGTAAGAGGTTCTTTGATAGAGTCAAGACTTAACGAAGCTTACATAAGCGTCACTCTTGGTCCAAGTTTGATATTGGGCAAGATGTGTTGTGCATTTGGGGGGACTCAGATGCCGGTCTTGAAAGATAAACACTGGACGGATGGATGAGGCAGTCACCATGGCAACTTGACTCGTGATAGTGGGGAAGCGCAGTCCTCAGTAGTGAGTCAAAATAGTGACATCAGGTTTTCATTGGATTCGTTTGCCAACTGGAAATGAGATTAGGGGGAATTTGTGATCTCTTTTACTCTCGTTTAGCTTTTCAGTAACCAATAAGACTCAATATGTCATTCACAACCACTCTCGTTCTGTTACTCCTAACCCAAGGGGGTGGCCAAACCGGTTCTGGGTGGCTGCTGTGTGTGCAGGTTTTTGTTCCAACCGATCCAGCACAGACACTTTGACCAATGAGATTTCTCTAGAAAACAAGGAGTACTTAACTGCAATCCACTGATTGCCCTTATAAGACACCAGATTGAAGAAAAAGTGTCCTTTTATTGGTTGGAATGAAAACCCGCACCCACTGCGGCCCTTTGTGGAGTATTTAGCGCAGCCCTGTTCTAACCACTTACGTCACACCAAGACAGCAAATTCGGAAAAAAACCTTGCAATACGTTCCGCACAAGCAGATAAAATTCAGCCTACATTCTGTCGTACTTCCTAGTCTAAATACTAGATGGGGGTAGTCATTTTAACTGTTAACTGTGCCTCTCTGTTATCTCAGGTGTCAAATCCTGCAACACATAGAATTCAGAACTGTAATAGTGGCAGTATTTTTTTTTTACATCAATACATTTATTTACAATTTTGTTTGGGTATCCTATTCGAAATGTTTGAAAGAAAATCAGTTGAGTTTTTGTTGCTGTTTTATTTTGGTCAAAAGGAAACCTTGCAACTGGGTATTCAATAGATTATTTCATGAAAAGAGTTTGTTTCTATCTCTAGTTATTATACTTTGATCTGGGGGGCACTTTTTATGTACATACTCAACAACGCACCTATTGAATTTTTTCCACTACTCCATTCATCTATGCGTGTGTCTATCAATCCATTGCACAACATTTTGTCAGTCCCTCCCTCAGTTATTTCGACTGTCTGCCCATTCATCTGTCTGTCAGATAATCCATCCATTCACCCATTTGGACATCTAATCAATGGAATCTATTCATGTTTCCCCTGCAGTCCATCCATCTTCCAACTATTCACTTACTCATCACAGCAATTTTTCCACTAACTCTTGCATCTATCCATTCATTCAGTTGATCTCTAATCAATAATTTATGTTCTTCTCTTCCATGCATTCTTTCCACATCTGGCTATTTTTTTTTATGTTCATCTGCCCCCTCCCTGTCGAAAGGAATTGCATCTATTAGCAGCTAAAGAGTTAACATGGACACTTTGCAATAGAAAATTCAGCTCTAACGGAAAAAAAGTGGGTATTTACCTGTTGCTTCCTTTAATAAACAGTGAGACGTTTTTAAAACAATATCTCGTTTATTAGAGAGGGCATACTGATAACTTATTGGGAGCCAAAACCTCACAGTGGGGGTCCTGTGTTCAAATCCAGGTGGGTGCACCTGTGTGGAGTTTGCATGTTCTCCCTGGGCCTATGTGGGTTTTCTCTGAGTACTCTAGTTTCCTCCCACATGCCAAAAACATGCATGCTACGCTGATTGGACATTTTAAATTGTCCCTAGGAATGTATATGAGCATGAATTGATGTTTTTCTTCTTTTGCCCTGCGATTGGCTGGCCAGCAATTCGGGATGTCCCCCGTTTCTGGCCCAAAGTCTGGCTCCAGCACCCCCACGACCCTAATGAGGATTAAGTGGTTCAGAAAATTATGTTGATAAATGAATATATCGTCTCAGCCCTATTTGCCGACCAGTCTATTTTCCGTCAGCAAATCCATTCAGCCTTTTCCTTCAGTCCATCATCATCCTCCTACACATCTGTCCCACAACTTCATTTTTCGACTAATCAAATCATCCATCTTTTCCTCCACTCCATTTTGGCATCTACTTCACCATCAGTCCACTCATTCTTTTATCAAAATTACCATGCATCCATTCATCATAATCTCCTCCTGCTGGTTAGTTTAGTCATCTGGCTAGCCATTCATCACATCTTCATAATTGGAAAAAAAAATATTTCCATCCGTTGTTTAACTATTCATTGTTCATACATTCCATTTCCCCAAATCTTCCTCATGTTACCAGCCTGTCCAACCGTCATTTTTTTCTACCATCTATCCTTATTTTGCTCCCATCGTTCAATCTGCTAATTTGTTTGTCCGTCGTCCGACATCTCCAAACTGACACTTTTATTGTCTTTGGACCGGCAACTTTTATCAATGGGGAGACGCGGCGCCCGTAGGGAAATCATTTGGATCCAAAACAACAAAAAAAGAAAATCCCCTTTGTAGACATCCGGACAAATTATTTCAACTACGGCTCAAAACAAACAAAAGGCTTGTGAGATGAGGACCACCGGTTGAAAGCTAATCAAATAGAAATGAAGTCAAATCAAATAGGAGAAAATCAAGGTTTTTCAGGGTAAAAAATAATTATCAATCTCTCTCTCTCTGGGCTGGATTTTACTCAGTTTACATTTCAATATAAAAAAAAAGAAAACAACCTTCAAAAGTGTTTGATACGTGAGAACCAAATCCAAACAGGCCGCATCGTCCATTAGGTTTTATTTATTGAGATAATACTGACATTTTAATCGATGGTGGTCGTCAGGCTTTGAAAACAACAGGTACATTTCAATGTTTTGGCAAAAAAAAATCTAAATCTGTATTTTTTATTTCTTTTTCTTTTAAATCGTAGAGCCGCCACCGTTTCTACAAGTCTTTGCAAAGACGACTTGATCTCCTAACAACTGGATGAAACATAATGTCGCATCTCCATAAGGCTAAAAGGAATGAAAATGCTTATCTCACTTGATCTTCAACACAAATATGCTGTTAGAGTATCGGGATCTCTACGCGGCGAGAAGAAACACAAAGGTAATCACATCACATTTTGCTTCGGACGTTTTTTTTTTTCTTCTTTTTTTTCTCGTCTGCTGATATTATAATCCACAGTCTTTTCAGCTAATATATATCTTCATGTTGGAGTCCTCTGGTCCATAAGAGTCAAACTATATTACAAAGACATTTGGCGGAGAGTCGAGATACCGATGACGCTAAAGTTGGGAAACACTGCCTTGTTTGAAGCCCTGTTTTATCGTCTTTTTTTTCTTTTCTCTTTTGACGGAATGGCCGTGACCGAAAGTTCTGATTGGTCTCTCGTCTCCGACAATGCTAAGAAGAAAAAAAAATTATATCCCAGTGTCCTACTGTGAAATTAACGACGTCTGGCCACAAACAGACGACTATCGTGTGACCTAGAAAGAGAGTGAAAGGAGAGAAGAGTTAGAAAGCATTGCTCATAAACAACAGTCCATAAAATGTATAATAAAGTGCGTCTCTGCACTATCAATCATACGTGAAAGCGAACGCCGCCTTCTTCGAATGGAAGCGGCTTGTATCGATCGCATTCGGCTCTTTCTTCTTTTGCTCTAACAATGATATTTAACCCGAAGGCAATCGTTTTAAACCATCACACCGAAATAAATACTCGCTTGTTACGTCTTTGCTTTTTAATTGATTCTGAATATAGGCTAGCTTGGCGTAATTTACTCGCTCTGTTTTAGGAAAGTTTCCCTCCAGCCGTGTTGCCCACTGGAGAAAAGTTAAGGTTAATTTTTCATGGAACATTGCTGACTCGGTTTGGGAAAGGTGCTTTTCTACTTCAGGATAACACTGCTGGAAGGAGATTATGCTCAAGCTAATCATGAAATTTGAGCAACCGTTCCCCACTTACAGTCAAAGTCAGCCAAAGACTCATTATCGGATCTCTAAGCGATTATGCTGGGCAATTATCTTCTGGTGCGAGGTTTGTTGCAAACGATTTTTCCACAGCGCTCTGGTCGGAAAATCGGAAAAACAATCAAACCTGTTCAAAATTTACTACGGCAAGTACTCATCAACATAGGTTTACCGTTGTGGTCTGAAACGGAACAATAGGCCAGTTAAATACCTGCTAAAGTTGCAATAAATTGCTTAGTTCATAAAAAGGTTTGAGCTTCTCTGGTGGTCTAATCGTCTGCTTTCACTGTGAGTTTAGTTCAAACATTGTGAAAGCGTTAACAAACATTTTTAAGGGCACTTGAAAAAAGATACCATGTTTTATTCATTTTTTTTCTCATGAAAATAATATGACCTAGCAGCCCTAAAATAACCCAAAGGCCCAGAGGCAATCAGTTTGCAATCATTGTAAGGAGGGGAAGAAATCCACTTGACATTTGACGAGACTGGCGTTGATAGATACTTTGGAACTTTTTATGCGTTTGGTGCAGGAGGAATTTGTGATTGATTTTTGATCTGACAAATTCAGTTGACTAGTAAATTCATTAGCAGTTCACTATGTTAAAATTAAATGAAGTGGTTATCGTCGATGAACTGACACCTCTTAGGGCGAGAGTATCATCTATATTATGATTTTTTTTGTTATGTCTAGAATGGCTCCTGTTCTTGTATTGTCGACTCGTTGGCTTCTCATCTCCACCTGTTCTCTGTCAGCCAATTAGAATAGAAAAGCATATTGGTGGCTCATCTTGGAAAATAAAAAATAAATACATAAAAAACTGGCTATGAATGCTAACGTTTTACTGTTAGTTCTTAAGCGGATAATCGTTCCCAGTTTCCCCTTTCATGCGGGTGTTACATTATAGACTCACCTGTGGACAAAACCAACAATTGTTAAGAATAAATAAATAAATACAAATAATAATAATCTAATGCACTGTAGCACAACCGTAATGGGTGAACCTCCGATCCATTCCATAGATTTAATCATTTTGCTGCATTCACAGTGCACACAAGAAACACCTGCCAAATGTGGGCCCTTTCCACGGTGCATTCTTTACCATCTGGCACCTTCGGATGTCTTTTGCTGTAGATAGATTCGTTTGGCAGCCAGAGAAAGCAGACATAATGCCACAGTTTATACCTTCCATCCATAAGCAAGGAGGATTAACAGGATTCGCCTAGATTTTTTTGCGAGGCTGCATTAAAACCTTACATAAATATTCAAATGTAACCTGTTTTGATATACATTGCAAACACGCTGAATTTCATCCTTTCGCTTTAAAATATGCCCCACATACATCAAGATTATATTTTAATAGAATTCTGCAAAAAAAAAAATGTTTGCGCACTCAAAGGCTTGTCTAAGGTCAAATTGTCTCTGCGTCAACCGAAACAAGTTTTCTTTCTATCAATCGACGTATAATCAAAGCCATACTTGTTGAAAGAGATGTATTACATTAGCTCTGCAGTTCCGGCTGTGTAAATATTTATCGTCGTTACAGTAGCAGATGCTGCCCTTCCGAAGGCAATGCACGTTTCTGCCAAAGTGTGATCATCCAAAGCACAAGACAGAGATTGCTGTGTTGGGATGCGCCATCTCATTTTCACTTTGGGAACGGTGCGAAGAAAAAAAAAAAAAAAAAGGTGATTTTTCTCCTCCGGCTGCACTTGCGATAGAAGGCGGGAGATGCGGCAAAGGCGAGATGCGGCAAAGGCGAGACCCGGCGCGATGGGGGTGTCGCTGTGAGGGTTATCTGTGAGTAATCACACAAAGGGGTAGGGCCGAGAAGACCAGAGCTCTTTGGGGTTTGACGTATCTAAGCGGCTTCGGGAGCGCACGTGACACTTTGCACTGGTGGAGGTCCAAAGACCTGGAAAACACCCAACTCAGCAGAGGTGACATGAGTACTGACACTTCTTCTGAAGTACAGAAAATCAGAATGTAAAATTAGCAGTTTGCAGGTCCTGTTGACAAACACCCAACTCTGCAGAGGTGACATGAGTACTGACACTTCTTCTGAAGTACAGAAAATCAGAATGTAAAATTAGCAGTTTGCAGGTCCTGTTGACAAACACCCAACTCTGCAGGAGTGACAGCGTCTTTTAATACTGTTAAATATTGTCAGAGCGTCTCAATTCATATCACCAACGTGAGCCTCCAGTCAAGACTTAATAGGCTATAAAAAGAATCAATGGTGGTAAAAAAAAAAAAGGATTTTCACTAGCAATCCATCATATGAATATCGCCTCCAAGAATGCAGGCATTAGATCCATTTATGTATTTTATTTTAAGCCAAGCCAGATAGGAGAAGAAACAAAATGAATGTTCTGGGATGGTCACGGTGTTTACATGGCTTACTCTTGCTACCAGTTGAAAGGGTTCAAATAGATTAGATGATTAATGCCGCCATGGGCAGTGAATTAGTTTGGTGTTTAGAGAAACTTGATCAAAGATTAAGAAATAAATAAATAGTGATGAGTAGGGGATTTAAGATTGAGCCCTGTGAAACACCGTTGACATTATTCAAGCCAACTAAACCCACACTGAAATATATATATTTTTAGTTATGTTAAGATTTTACAATTCTCAAATTCATAATTTCTATGATGTAACTGATTTGGACTATTCCCACCTTATTTTTGTCAATTTGACAGTTTTCAATGCGTTTAAATAATTTGCATTATCAAGAAAGTAGAAAATATAAAATATTGGTAAAAATACATTTAAAAGATAAATAATTAGAATGTACTATTCATTTCCTCTTTTTTGAATCCTTTAAAATTATTGTTTACTTTTCAATTAAATTTCAATTTTTAGTTGGTAGTGGAGTAAACTTTGCCAGTTTATTATGATTGGATTGCCATCAGTGGGAACTCTGTGTTTGTTTCTGAGATTAAAGTCATTTTCAACACGAAAAGTCACCTAAGCTCAGAATGATCTTGTTTCCAAGGTCTGAGCGTGTGCACAAAAAAAGGCCTGCGGTCGCCTTCACTTCTTGTTAATATTGCTTCCGAAAACCCAGGCAGGTGTGAGAGTGTTGGGGTCCACATATTTTTCCCGCACTTAAGAGCGAAAAGCAATCACTTGTGAGCATCCACACTCACTGAGCGTCATCATTGCTGTTGTCAAGTGCCAAAAACTTGAAGCGTCTTTGGCCTTCTGTGCTCTGATTGATAGGGAGCGAGCACTGGGACATGACATCATTGCCGGTCACCGGTACTGAGAATGGAGTACGAGGGATTCAGGGAGAAAGGAATTTGTGCTTCCCGAACATGCTGTAATGATGATTTTGGGACATGAGGTGAATTGCTAATTTAGACTAAGATGACCTAATAGAGGTGACATTTAGATGGACACAATTCTGTAATTTGCTCCACGGTCCTTAAAAAAATGACCAACTAAACCCTTTAAAAATGATCAAAGTGTTCCAATTTCAAAGTTAAGATGTGATAAACATGGAAACATTAGAGAACATGATTAATTCATGTGTAAAAATGATTACCAAGCATGCAAAAATGTTTTCTGTTCGTGCAGATGCAAGGAAGAAGCTAATGTTAGGCTAAAAAAAAACCACATTGGGAGTTGTTGGGAGACAGCCAATGGGAGGCCAGCGGAGTGAAGTCAGTCAGAACACAATGCTACCGTGACCATTTCAAAATAAAACAACGGATACAGAAAATGTATTGACGTTTAGGGAGATTTTGTAACCTAGGTCTTTTTTTCGTATATTGGAACAGTTTTTGGTATATCAAAGGGTTTTGGAACTTTGAAATTGTGTATATTGAAGCATTTGTAAGTAGAGATAGCACTGTATGTTGTGGCTTTTGCCCATGGGTCTGAGATATATACACCGCAATTGGACCCCTGACTAAATGCTCCCTTACTTATACCATTCAGTGGATCTTGCCACACATTGAAAATGGTAAGCAAATCCGTAACCACATCAATGGTGTCCTTGTCTGCCATTCTCTTGATGAAAAATGTTCAGCACATTCACTGAGTCATTGTGCTTGTGATGAGTTCTTCTCGGGCCACCTTACTTGTCTCCAGCCGTGTTTCTGCTTTCCCCTCGTGGCGTTGTGGGAGAGCCTGAATTATTAACCCGGCTAAAATAAAAAGACTCGGCTCCGTCCGGGTCTCCTGTAGACATGAATAATGGACGAGGCGGCTCGGCGACAGCGTTTGGTGAGTCAAACACGGAGCGGAGTAGTGCGAGGGGGTGAAGGATGGCTAAGGCCGGCCCTCAATCTTCGTCCTAATTCCATTCCAAGTCGCAGTCGCACCCTCCAGCGCTTCCTGATATGTGATAATTGCCTTTCTGTTTAGGAACTTCTTGAGTGTCGCATGATTCCACATCTCATTTAACACTCAAAACACCTCATGAAAGTTGTGATAGAGTCGGATACGACACAGTTTCCATTTTTTCGATTTTGTAAAATGATACACTGCTCCTCTCTGTTGCAAAGTTGTTTTCTTCATGATGAATCAAATCAGTGGCCAGGTGTGCTCTTAATACCTTCTGTGGGAAACTTTCAATCATACTGCGGTAATGTTAAACTATCGTCATCGTTCACACTTCTTTTTTTTTTAGAAGAATGTTATTCATTCAGGTATGTGAAATGTTTTGGGAACTAAATTTGATAAAATTGCTTTAGTGTTTGAATGTTTTGTTTTAAATGTGCACTTGCATAAATAATAATTCGACTAAAGTCCAGTTTAGTGTAATCCATTTGTGTCAGAATTTGATCAATAGATACAAGATTATCTCATTATGAAATTGGTGATTTGGGTAATTTAGATCCATAGTTAATACTGTAATAGAATGCCAGAATTTAAAACAGAAATACATTTTTCTCAAACGGTTCTGAATGAATATTTAGATAAAAACATGAATGTAGATGGTAAATTTGAAATCTAATTGGTGTAAGAAACAGTCCTATAGCTGAAATGACATAAACTAGAATTATGAATCCTTAAACTGCCATAGAAACACACTATATCAAAAATATAATTGGACTATTTAGTGAGGAAAAACGTTAAAATTAAGTTGTACTTTTGGCAGCTGACCAATGCCACTAATTTCCAGTAAACTGCTATAGCAGCAAACTTATTCATATTTGCGCAAAAATCTCTACGACTCATATACAGTCCACAGAGAAAAGCCCACCTTGGTGGTCTTGACTTTGTTGCCCGTACTGCAGCTCCAACCTTTAAAGTCCGGCAGCACTTTGCACTCTTCGCCATCCATGCAGGGATGCATTTGGCACCACCACTTCTGTGCAACAATGGAGGCTGGGTAGAAAAATGCAAAATCTAAAGCTTTTTTTCCCCAGTAACTTTACTGTTAAAAGCATTGTAAGACATGTGAAAAAATGGCCAATTGGGGTTGATTAGATCCAAATTTTTTGAATTTGCTATCGATCTTTTTAATGTGGAAAATGGGACCCTGTAAATGTAAATATCTCAACTTTTTCCTCATAATATTATGTCTTTAATTTTGTAAAACTAAGTTATGTAACTACATTATTTTTTTTCTGGCAACATAACAATAAGATGCACGATATGACTTTTATCTCACTTGTCGTATTACAACTTTTCTCTAGTAATAGTTTTGTTTTGCCATTTTATGACTTCATTCTCATAATATTACAATGCCTAGAAACAAACAAAACAAAATGCAATTTCATTTGACATCAAAATTGATTTACAATTACTCACGTTGCAACAATGGACAGAAAAATGTTAAAGTTAAAGCTTTTGTCAATAACTTTCTCGGTCAACACATTGTCAGGCACATAAAAAAAAAATGTTTTAAATGTGCAGCAAAAGTCGTAAAGGGAAAGCAAGCCGTGTTGGCTGCGAGCCTCCGAGCCCGTCAAAGTGCTTCCCATAGCGACTAGACACGTGTCAACACGGAGGAAGCTGCTGTCAGAGGCAAGTTGAGTTATAGATTGATTCACTTGCAACAGAGGCCACAATTGACTTGATATTAAATGACCCAGTCTGGATGCTGTCTCCTCCGGTGGGCCATTCCAGCTTCAACCAGCAAGTGCTGGCTGAATCAACTGATCTCTATTTATGGCCCGAAGCCCAAACAATGAAATCGAACTGCATTGTTGCGGGTTTTTTTAATCATATCGAATCTTACTCTTTAGCAAGAACTAGAAAAATAGCATTTTTTTTACCATCCACACAAGAGGGAGCCGCCCTCGTGGTTCCAGCCACTTGTCCCGGGAAACAGGAGCATTTGACGGTCTGCGATCGCTCCTCTATCTTGTTCTTGTTGCAGCATCGGTGCGCCGCAATCACTTCGCACGTTCCTGCCTTCACGTGAACTATGACAAAAGCAAATGACAGATATTAGAATTCAAGCTTGGAAGACGATAATAGGTAGCATGTGTACAAAAGATTACAGTCAAGGTATTTGTGATTGACAATAAGTGTTTTCCAAGTGATTTGAAAGGACTCGTCTCCTACAAAAGATGATCAACAACATTTTTCGCATTTACTATTTCTTGAACACAGCATTTCTTTTTAAAAAAGGTGTCATTCTTGCCCAGAATGGAAGAAAAACTGTCTGCTTTGTCTGGAACAGCACCACTGTTATCGCATCACACTGAGACGCTGACCAAGCAGCAGTGTTTGGATCACGAGAAAAGGAAAAAAAACAAACCCTGACTGTAGTGCTCATCTCCCACATGACTGTGCAATGCTTTCATTGTTGAATACACAGAAACGTGCTCAGCAAGACCCCATGCATTATGCATGCACACCTGAGGAGTTCACACGGCGCACCGCAAACACACGTCGAGGAAATGTTCAATACAATTGCGCCATTGAGAAGCGATTTGTCTGTGGACGAGCAGCTGGCGCTACTTTAATCTGCTCTCGTGGAGTGAAGGAAGGTCGAACTTCGACCCCCTTTCGTATCGAGAGACCTCTGCAAGGGCCACCGAGTCATTTCTCGGCACGGTTTTCCAACAGCACAACCGGTTGGAATCCAGGTCATTCCCCGTGTGGGGGAATCCAGTCCGGCTCCCGCTCGGCAAGGTATCCTTCAGTGTCGGCTTTTCGAATGACCCCGTGACCTTTTGGCCAAGGAGATGTACATTCTTCCCTTTAAGGGAGCGCAACAAGACATTAGGGGCACCTGCGTGGTTTAATTAGATCCATTACAAGGGCTTTATTCACAGAGAAGGCGTGTCCAAGATGACCTTCACCAACTGGATTGCACTGTGCTTTGTATTTCAAAAAATTTACTGATATGAAAAATGAGGGGTAAAAAGTCAAGGATAAGACTCAAAGCTTTGTCTATTGCACTTTTGAGTATAATCGTGTTTATTTGGTTCTAAACTTGAGTTACGGGTTACGCGCTTTTCGAGCTGATTTTGCTTATGATTGACCAATCTTCACCAATCTTTGTTATGGGTGCAGAAACAGGGTGTAAATGAGGCAACCTGTTTTGTGACAGTCCTTCAAAGTGTGAACAGTTGGCTCCCAAACACATTTTTAGGCACAGGCAGCTCACAAAAGATTTACTTGCTTGTTTAATTTCACACTTCAGGGGTGGTCATGCACTCCAGAGACACAGCTATTTATAAACAAGCAATTAAAAAGTCAATTTTCCATAATATGCTCTCTCTAAAGTTTGCAATTATGTACAACTTCACTCCTATCATAACGAAAATTATCTGCATCACTGACAACAACTGATAACTAGAGAATTTGATTTCTGGATAAATTGCATGGGATGCTTTGGGGACATTTCCTGTTAACTTATGCTTTATTTTCAGGCATTTCTAGGTCACTTCCTTACATGCCCACGCACCCAATGACAATCTAAGTATTCCAACCATGACATATTGCATACTGACATTAGTTTAGGGTCACTTTCTGTTGCTTTTGAGTCATTACCAGGTTACTTCTTAATTTTTTGATGATTTTGGCAACTTGCAGTCTTCTTGAGGTAACTTTCTGTTGATTTGTGAAGATTTCCGTCTCTTTCCTGGTCATTTTCAGGTGTTTCCTGGTCATTTTGCAACTAATTTTGGTCACTTGTACTTGTTTCTGGCTAATTTACTGTTGATATAGGGGGATTTTGGGGAATTCTTAGGTTACTATGACTATTTCCCAAGTTTTTTTTTATTTTGATGCATTCTTATGTCAATTTCTTCTCATTTTAGGGCATTCCCAGGTCACTCTCTGTTGATAATGGCTCAGTTCCTGGTTTGGATGGACAAATCAATCAATGGCTGTTTTGGTAAGTCCATGTTCAAAATCAATAGAAATGAATGGGGAAAGAATGCAAGTGTTAAACATGCTGTTGTAAATTAATGAGAACAGACTGATGAATCAATGTGAATAATGTTCTTTGGATTGCACTGGAAAAAAAAAATCCAAGGTAAGTCGAGTTGATGCCAAATAAGTAAACTTTGGTTTTATCTGAGCGCAGCACTTTCTCTCAGAGTAATTTAGATGTTCACTGGCAAATTTAAGGCCGACCTGTCCATAATTTATACATGATTTATACATTTACAACCACATCTCTTCCAGTGGACTAACTGCTGTAGGTGAAAAAGCATTAGAGTGTCAGTTAGACAAACCTACTCACTGATGTGTGTGAAATCAAATATCGATACAGCTCTTTTATATTCATTGCAACCCTTGTTTGTTTCCAAATGTTGGCACGAAAGGCTAAACCGAGTCGAGAAAAATGTATCTTTGAGACGTTATTCAAACAGTTGAGAGGAAACTTCATTACACTTGTAAAGATTTTCAATCGGGATCTTGATTTGAAAACGAAATTGCGGCACAACTCCCGTCTTCCCATTAACCGCCAATGGCGAGATCTCATTTGAAACATTAAAAACATTGCGGTCGATACAACGCCCGTTCGCACTCACGTCAAAGGCGGGCGCCTTTACGCCTCGTCGGCCGACTCGCTGATGCGAAAATAAGTCGGCAAATAAATGAATAAACACCAGGTCGGAGTGTTTGCCCTTGCTCTGATTATCTTTCAGCTACCGGCACACCCTCTGGTCAAAGTTAATTTGCCGAAAGTCGCAACGGCGTGGAGGGAATATTCAAATGCGAAGCGGGGGAGCGAGGCGAACGGACGACAGGTGCAGGGAGCAGAGATCGTTGTTGTAAATCACTCGCTGGGGAAAGAAAAACAAATGCTGCCAGAATTAAGTCTGGACATAGACAAAAGAACCCACTGCAGTAGAATGGTACTGTAAAAGAAAAAAAAAGAAGATGACAGCGCTAAAGAAAAAACTTGTAAAAGATAAGATTCATTAAAAAGCATGAAGACAAATCTGCGTTAGTGCAGAAAGCCGCGCCGCATCGTTTAGTGGAGTCAAATAGCTAGTGGGAACTTCCATTTATTTAAATATTCACACATCAAATTCAAATCACTGAAGGCAATTTTCTGGGAAGAAAGTTTGCGAGGAGGTGAAATAAGATTAATGTTATGTTCTAAAATGAAAGCTATTTTATATGTATATTTGCATTTGGTTTGAGTTGTACTATACTGAACTTAGTTTGAAAAGAATGAAGGAAGGGAAAGTCTGAGTGTGGCAAGTACAAACTGTCTGAGTTTCCTAAGACCAGAACTTATTGAAGCATGACCAAGACCATAAAACTACTAGTGACAAACCTATTTAAATTCACTACAAACAGATGAAAAGATATTTGTACATCAAGCATCATCAATAGCACTAAAAAAGTTTCCAGTCATGTATTATGGATCATTCTTTTTTTTAAGGTTGAGGCAAAATCTCATGTTCAAATTGCTAAAAATCTGTTATTTTGTAACAGAATAATGCTAATACTGAGGATAACCTGTTAATGTGTTACACATTTGATCTAAAATTGTGAAGTGAATTCCGCAAGTGCTCTTCCACTCTTAAGTGCTGACACCTGCACAGAATCAACACACATTTTTAGTCCCTTTTTGTCCGAAAAGGTTATTCATCGTGCATTCTTTGGCTGGAGCCACCTTTAGTTGGAAAATATCATATTTTCTGGAATTTAAATGGCACTTTTATCATAGTTTGGAAAGGATGACTGATTTTTTTACTTCTTTTACTCTGACCACTACCTGTCTTTAATGTTTTTTTTTTTTTTAGCCTATAGTTATTTAAAAATACCCTGATGCCTTCTTAGCCTGTGCGTCTTATACTCCAGTGTCTTATATTTGTATTCTCTACCTGCTGCGACTTATAGTCCGAAAAATACGGTACTTTCTTTGTTTATTTATTTATCTTTAGGGCAGGAGGAATTTGTAGGTAGCAAATTGAGAGCATCATTGCAGTATTTGGCGGGAGAGACCTTTGCGATGATGTTCAACGACAAGAGCCATCAATTATTCAAAGGTCTCCCTGGTTTCACACGCACGTCTTTTATTTCCTCTTCACACAGTTTTCCGCGAAACGCGAATACGTGACAACGGAGGTTCATCGCGAAGGTCGATGGCGAAACTGATCGGTCAATGTTTTCCTCAAGGATACTTTGACAAAGCATGGGAGTAAGGTGTGTGTGTGTGTGTCAAAGCACCATAGTGACCCTGTCAGGCTGATAAAGAACAAAGCGTTGGCTCTCAAGTGTGAACGTATAGCACCAGCAGTGTAGGCAGGTGAAAGGTCCGGTGTGTGCGTTAGTGTGGGTGATCAATACGGTTCTATTAAAGCACTTAGGCCTGCCGTGAGTTAGAATCACATCAAGAGGAAGGAGATAAGACACCTCGTAAGGCGAAAGGACATAGACCACTAACGAGGACTGGCATGACGCCCAGCGCCCCCTTCAGACGATCGATAGCGCTCACCGTCGCAAACGACGTGTTTGGGAACGCTGATTAATGACCGCCATGAGATGCGTGCGTCGGTCATTTTGGGCCTCATTTTAAACATTTAAAAATAGAACTGTTGCAGTTCGAGAGTCCAAATAAAAGTGAATTTATTTGTATGTTGCCATTAAGGCTGAATGGGATTCCAATCCATTTTGATTGGGCAAGGGCTGGGCTTGATTATTTTTACAATGAGTTAGTCATTCACTGCGAATTCTTGAGCTTTAATGGAAAAAATATCTATATTCGTTGTAATAATACAACAGCAAAATTGTTCACCTTACATAGTTGTTGTGTGTTCATTTTCCCTTGTACAACCTTGTTTTTCTGTTTCCAACTAAAGATGCAAGGCACCGAAAGGCTAGTGTTTTCAGAGCAAATAATCTTTCTCCAAACAGTAGATTTGTTTGGGTTGTTTATTATTTGACGCTGTCAATATGTTTTCGGTTTGTCAGCTGGAGCTAAAAAGTCCATATTGTTTTCCCTTTTCCTTCTACGGAATCACATTGCTCAAAGTGAATGTTGATTACAGGGAATGAGTTGCTTACTCACTACCAGAATTAATTAAGAGTATTGCAAAGACACTTATTTATTCCTGTTTATCCCTTTTTCTTTAGTTGATTTCCTATATATACATTGGTTTTCCTTCTTTCACCTGAATGATGTGGGTGACGGTTATGAAAGGCAGTGGTAGCCCTTGAAATTTTATTGAAATGTGCCAGTCTTTTTGGTAAAATAAAATCTTTTTCTCCGGCTCTCCACCCACAATCCACCTTCTTGTTCAAGGTCAAAAGCATATACAACCAAACTTCACATTTTAGGTTTAAAAATCAGTGTTGAAATTCAACAAACATACCATCCCTTAGTGTCATTCTCAAACTAACACAGGTCAGTTTGACCCGCAACATAACAGGAACGTTTTAATAGGGTTCTGGCGTCGAAAAGCTTCACTGAATCAACTCTCCTTTGCACCATCCTGTACTAAATGAGATCTCTGTTGGCGATGGGCAATGTCGTTTTGATTGCCATTTCACGGCAGTATCTTTCTCCCGTGGCGGCCAGGTGAAGCTGAAGGATTCAGTGGTGCGACTGACAGCTGGGACACGCTTGTTAGCCATACTGCCCCACATGCATGTTCAATCAATTGTTTGATTGTCACCCTTGCGATTAGCACAGACAATAGGAAGAGGTAGAATATAATTATTATATCAAGGATATACTGGCCTCTCAATACTGAGCCCCAATAGAGCTGGACTTGGATTTCATGTGGATCATGGTAATCCTAATTAGAATGTATGTGTATTCTGAGAAAGACTCTGACAAACATTCAGGTTAAACGCGGGTGTGTGCAACCATCAAGTTGGGATGAAATCCACTATTGCATGAAGCTTTAGTGTAGACGCGACTCTTGTTTTCTTATCTCTTGGAAATTCAAACATGGCTTTTTAGTTGTACTTGATGACAGAAAAAAATGCAAATCTAAGGCATAACATAGGGGAAAAAAACCCAGAAAAAACAATATTCGCCCACTAGATTATATAAACAGCCCTTTTTTCTAGTTGTCTTGCCTTTGAATCATATTAGTTCTGTGAAAAATGAGCGCAATCAAAGAAAGTATGACAGCTACAGTAGTACAAATAAAGTGGAAGAAGGAAAGTAATGCATATGTTTACTTGTATGCTTCAGTTTCAGATACTTGTAGTGGAATGTAGCAGTTAATCAAAATTATTTTTGAACTCTTATAAGTTATTTATGCTTTTGTTGTGTTTTCACTAACTGCTTTTGATTTTCTGGGTTCATTTTTTTATCAACACACGTTACGCTTTAAGAAATATACTTTTGTTTATCACTATACTTTATTGATCCCTCAATGGGGAAATCCACTATCCAAAAAATTATGGACAAAAAACACTTGACTATGTATGTATTTTACCAAAAATACTTTTTCACCAGAGTTTTGATTAATGTGATTATTTTTCATGTGAAAATTACGGCATTTAAATACAAAGCAGGCCATAATTAACCACAGGATTTGTTTTATGTACCATTAAGAAAACACTTTGTTCATTTCCCCTTTATTTTATTTCAGATTATTTTTAGGTCACAAAGATATGATAATAACAGATAATGTTTTGGTTCTAAAAATATTTCACTTCTTGATGAGTGATAACAACGATGTCAGCATTATGAATATGACCACAAGTTAAATCATAAAACATCAATACGGCAGGCGAGTCCGCATTAGAGGAACCATAGATGACGAAAAGGTGAAGAAAGCAGGAAACAGAAATCTTTCATGTTAAGCCTAGTACTTAGTATTCTTTGGCTGGGACTGCGTCGGAATATACGCCGTAAAATTAGAAACTGAAGACGACCTGAAAGTCAGGCCCGAATATCAATAGGCCCGTTACATAATATGACACAGGGAGACTGCACTCGCATTAGACTATTTTATGGCCACATAACGACACTACTGGGATGCTGAGTCATGCACATGCAAGCAACAAAAGGCCAAAAAAGTCTCTTCTTTTTCTTCATCTCATAATAAAATGACTGAATTTAGATGCATACACACTCAGTAGAACTCATCATGTAAAAACTCCTAAGCGCAACTAGTTCATGAATGTTTACTTTGAAATACAGGCTTGAACCTATTTAATGAAAACTTCTATAAGAATACAAATTGGATACATCTACAGAGTTGCAACAATATTCTAGTTTTTATTTATTTATTTACTTGTTTTGGACAAAAAAGGCCCTTCAGGTATAGTAAAGTTGTTTAATGACCACACTCATAACTCAAAACACCCGTATTTTGAGTCCTATTTTTGCCATAGTCCTATTTTGTAAGAATCTATATTAGTGTGGCATATGTCAGGCGGTACAATGCTTGAGTGGTTAGCCCGTCTTCCTCACACTTCTGAGATGTAGTGTTCAGACTCTGGATTTATTGTGTGGATCATTTTTGTTCTTCCCGTTCCCTCGTGGGTTTTGTATGGGTACTGTGGTTACCTAAAAAATCCCCCCAAAAACAGAAAACAAGCATTTTAGGCTAGTTGAACACACTAAATTGTTGGTAGTGTGACTTACAGTCCAGTAAATACCTGACAGTTCTCAGTCATCGTAAAAAGACAACACGGAATGTGTGAAGAAACTACTTGTACTTAGTTGATGGTTATTTGGAAGCAGTTGTACTTTTTACTTCCCCAACATAAGCCCCCACTTCAGTTGCCTTACTTGCCGACTTTAGAACTTGATGGGTAAATGTTTTGTCATTGAACTTGGCGAACGGAGTAAATATCCGTACATCTGTCACTGGCACAGAGCGGTTCAAGGATCCTCAAGGCTACTTCACCATTTGGAAAAGCGATTAAATTCGAGTGATTGATTGAGGTAATTATTAGAATTTCTTGCAGTACGTAACTCTGAACACGGCACTAAAAACAACCGTTACAATGTTGAGGGCTTGCGATTTATGGAACCATAATACGGGGAATGTTTAGTGTACTGTTTGTACGTGAACTGGGGCGAACTGTGCAAATGGGTTTTCAAACTCTTTTGATTCAAGAGACTTGGCTAACATGCACGGTCAACAGATCAGGGATTTGGTTAATTGTCAGAGAAGTCGAGAGTGTCCATGCAACTCAGAAGACCCATCAGTGAATCTGTGTCGGTGTAACAGAGATTGTTGTGTGGGAATTTTCCCAAGCTTCCATTCAAATCATGTTAGGGTACAGTCTTTTTTGATGCACATGAGATCTGCTGTTGCAAAAATTAGCGACTAACTCCCCTCTCCACACCAGAAAAGACTGTTTTCTTCTAAAAGAAGATTCTGATTGTGGCAGCGGCAGTGCCGTCTTCTGGGCAAAAGGCACGTCTCTCCTGGTTTGATTCAGGCAATTGGTTCAAGTCATCTGCATTATTTAAATCTGGCGTTCCTGTGTCACCCATTCATGGTTTCATTACGCAAATAGATTAACAAAACACGCGCAATAACAACCTCGCCCAGGCAGGAGGGCCCCTTTGCTTGTGTATAGCTAAACATGAACGCTGTCAAGATATCTTTAGCATTGTTGCTAAGCACCTAACGCATCTGTTAGCTGCAAAGCCACACTGAGCAAGACATTTTTTCATTAACACTGTAGCAGACCGCTAAATAACATTACATCTGTGGTATTTTTGTATTTCTGAAAGGCATCAGACACTATAAGTGATTCAGTGACTTTTCCCTTCGATAAAACAAGTCTTTCTACTGCACCAGTATATAAACGAACTTTTCTTCTCTCTATTATTATTCTTTATGATTTAACCACCAGCATTTGAAGACACTGGCTGATAACTTCAAAAACAAGCTTGTTTTTTGAACAAGAAGAGGCACAGGCAACAAACTTGTTCATTCTCTCAGGCATGAAGTAATTGCTTTGGCACTCCAACACCCAGATATAGCGTGAATCCTCAATTCAGTTAGACGTGGCGCACCCAAAATCGTCCTTTTTTCAAGGCACCGCACGGAGAACTACATCAAAGAGTTAAAAAAGCGAGTGCGGCAGACATAAATCCACGAGGTCCAGGCCCCTATGAAATTCCAATGATTCATACAGTTTGCTCCACATTTGGGTAATCCACTTAGGTTCAAAGGCGCTATGCAGATTGCGCCTCATAAAAAAGTATATTCCGCAGTTAAAAACCTCCCAGTGATACTAAAAGAAGCGTAACGGCGGGAGTTAAAAATGCGGGGGTGCGTGTCATGCAGTATTAAATAAAACAGACAGGTAAAACAATTCACCAAACATGCAGAAGACAGACGGAACAAAAGCTTTTGCCGATGTCGACTGCTGAGAATACGGACGGCAAATCAGCTTTTAATTGAATTAAAGTATTCAGAAAAGACTCATTTTCGAAGCTGTAAACCTGCTGAGCTGACAATCAGCCTTGTAATTTTTTTTTTTTAAGTTTTCATTAATATTGGCGGAGGGTGAAATGTTCTTGGACTTTGTTCCTTTTCATGCACTTTGGTGTGCAAATCTCAAGTAAAAAGCAGTGGAAGTTAGAAGTGAGATCTTTAGCCCGAGACCGAACCCGGCCTGACCCAACTCGAATTCTAATCATTACTTCGGGTTTGGGTCGGGTCAGGCCAGGCTTCCAAGTTAAGGATAAACTAAAGACAGGAAAACTGAGAAGAGAAACACACCGGTAACAGTGAATTTTTAGAAAAGCTACAAATGGATTGTTGAATAAGCTTGAGAAACTTGCATTGGCACTTTGGTCTCATACGAGTGCAAAAAGATTGGCAGGTGGTCATCCAAAGCAAACAAGAACTACAAAGTGACCCCCGACAAAGATGAGTTTGACACTGTAATTTAAAGAACTATTAATTCATTCGCTATCACTGTCAACGGTAACCAATGAGTTAGTGAAACCAATCAACTATAGTCTTATTTTCCCTTTGGGGGAGACAGAAATAAAAGTTTCCCAACTCATTAGGCTGCTTATCCTCCTAGGTCAGATTACTGGTTGACAGAGCTGAAATGAGTTTTCCTGTTTCGCCCGCTTTGGTTGATCTTTAGAGAGTGCAAACAGATGAGTCAGCTCTGCCGCCCTGCCGAGCGTTGGCGCTTTTGACAAACCACTCATCCACCTATTCATCTATCTGACGCAAGGACAGGTTTCTGTACAAGCGCTTTAAAGGTAGTTAGTATTTGCGTTGACAAAAGCCACGCTGTGCGTTTTTCCTTTTGTTCGCATGCAATTTTACACTCTTAACAGGGTGAGAAAGCGGCAGTGTTTGTCACCATCTCATTTTCTACTGAGCGCACTCGCAGGCACGTTGGTCGTTTTACTGCTGATTTACTGTAAGCACTCGAATGAGCGCTCTTGACTGTTTCCATCCTTGTCACGGTCTAACAAGTTCCCTACTGATGAAAAGTAGTTTTGTGGCATTTAGTTGTCATTTGGCATTATAATGGAAAGAGGAGAAAAATAAAGCCATTCAAGTCTTCACATCCGGATTTATCTTGAAAATCTTAGAGATGTTCATTAAATTTTTTCTCAGTTATGAATATCTTTGCCAAAGTAAAAACCTTGAAATTTAAATGGTATGATAAATAATTCCCGGAATTCAATTGATCAGTAAAGCTGGCGTCTAGAATTTTTTTCAATTTTTTTTTTTTACAGTAGAATCATCAAGACCAATTTGATAAAATCACATTCAACTTCCACAAAAAAAATGTTAAAGTGACTCCAATTTAACAGTGACCAATGATAGAAATGATCCAAAATGACCCAAAGCAAATTGCAATTAGCTTAACGTGACCTAAAATGAATCGTGACTCATTTAAACGTAATGAACTGACTTTGAATGATAATATTTCAGTCCCATTCCTTCTAATGTGATTGGATCTCTAATTTCCGTTAATCATTAAGTTATTCATTGATCCAGAAATGTCCCAAAATGGATAGGAAGGAAGTGACTGACAATCTAGAGAAAGTAACCCAAAGTTTATAATTTCCTTAGAAATGATATTTTCTACTTTCTGTTCCCTGCCTAAATGTTTTTACAGTACATTTGAGTTCTATTTCTGCAAGCCTGGTGAGCTTAGCCGAGTTGTGGCTGCCAGCCAGTAGAGCACCACTAACGAGTGCGCTCTTGAAAGGCTTTTCAAGGCACGATCGATAGGCCACCACGCCGAGGCCAGCCACACGCGTGCCGAGCTCAAACCGCACAGCGCCGGCGCCTCTGTCCGCCGCTCGTTTGATCTTGACACGCGCGGCTATAGCGCTTATCTGTCATGTCTGGTCCGTAACGGCCGCCGCCGCCGCACGCCAACGCCGTGGCCACGCTCTTCATCTTTCAGCTCCTGCGGGTTTGACTGACTGACAGAAAGACAGCGTACGCAGAATGCACATGCCTCGGAGGATTTCAGTTACTGTTGTTGAGATGGAAAGTCTCACTATCGCAAGTTTCGAAAAACTGATTGAATGATTGAATCTCGTCAAAAATTTAATTATTTTTGTAACGGTTTGCTTCTACGTAGTTGAAACCGATGATGTTTTTAGAGGTCAGGATTGCAGCAGACTCAATGGAAAACAGTAGGACAGACTTGTTTTTTTAATTTTTTTTTATTGTTCGACGAGTTGGAAAATGCTTTATGTGGCTGTTTGCCTCTGCATAGTTGAAACCGTGGACGTTATTTAAGGGCGTTACAGGGTATATGACTGAATAGGAAACAGTAGCCGAGACTTGTTTTTGTCATGCGACAAGATGAAAGTGGGTCTGGGGAGGAAGTAAATCTTGAAGAACATGATTCCACTGAGATTTTACTGTAAGGGTTCAAACCGAGGGCATAATCACCCTAACCCGGCGTAAATGAGTGAAGAAGAAAGAGAACGCTCGAGACGGATGCATATAAGGCTTCATTAACATTGAATCTAGTGAATGGTAAATATCTTTCATTTGCATCTCTGGACTGGAAAGGCAATCTCAGCAGTTGGAAAAACAAATAATTCATATTACTCATCTGAAAACACTGATTTTTTACTAGTACACTTTTGGCAACGCCGGCGTCAAAAACAACACCTATATCTGTCGTTTTTAACAACTTTTCATTTGCAAGATGTCATTTGTCACTGGGTCAAAACAGTCTTCTGTAGATGTTTTAATCAACAACAATTTAACATCAGAATAGGCTACTTGCCAGCTGCTCCACTTTCTTGTTCATTGTCCTCAATCCACTAATTTTACCACTTGGTGGGAAGGAAAAAAATAGAGGCTTATCTCACAGTGATAGTGTTGGAGCAATTTCCTCCACAACCACAACCATATCCAACACTTATCAAGCATGTTCCCAATAAATACGATTACATTTCCTCGAACAATAACTCAAATGTGGGCCACCACAGCAATTAAACTTAAAAGATGAAATAGCCCAGCATCACTTTTAATACAATACTGGCTCTTGGCCAACAGCAGAATGGGATTAAAACTGCCTTTTGTGCTATTTAGCTTTATTTTATAATCTTGTAAACAACCCTTTGCTTACTATTTCACATTTTTTAAAATACAATCATACATTTATCACAATCACCTTTGCGCTTGTCCTTTAAAAAGCCTGCGTTTGTTTACCGTCTACCGTCCTCGTAAATCCTAACCTTATTATAATTGCTCATTTGTAGTCAGCACAAGCTTATCAGCAACTCTGCATCAGGTAGTTTCCTAACAAACTAATCCTGTTCTATCTACGGCCTCATAGTTCCTCACTGGAGGAAGACTGTTGAGCAAAATAAGTGAAAGCACAGGCTGTGAAATGCTAGCCTCCATTTTTTTTTTTCCGCCGCGCGCCATGACTTCCACGAGAACGGAGCACTGTGGCGACTTGTCCACACTCGGATAATAAAGCCAACGACCAAGGCGGAGCATTGACTTTACGAGAATGGAGCGCCAGAGAGAATGTAATAGGTTGAACTGCCGGAATTCTTTCGGAATGAGCTTTTTTGTTTTTATCTAAGGTTTCTCGACGTCCTTCTTTGTCTTAGATGGGCTATTAAAACACAGGGCGAGCACTTATTGTCTTTTAATGGTAGCTTGAGGTGGCATGCAATTCCATTTGGAGTCTAATAATAATAAAGGTTTTATTCGCTGGCTGCCATTGATGGCGCCAGGTGTCCAATTCATTTTGACTGGGAGGAGTAGGTGTCAATTCTCTTTTTAGTGCGGTGGATTGGACTCTTGAGGGCTGTCAATGATAGGGAAACTAAGGTTGCCACGATTAATCAAGTAGTTTGGTATTAATCAGTTATCAAATGAACTGGTATTGATTTTGATTTTGGATTTATTGACGACAAGAGCTAAAAAAAATACTAGCAAATAGTTTAATGCTTGCTAGTAGCTGTTTGTTCCCGAAACCCTTTAGGATTCTTTAATTCTTTAGGGCTACAAAGAAACGAGAATTTCTGATCATTTTATCTAAAACAAAATCAATGCTAATTTCCTTAGGCGGACCACTCCAATTGACATGCTGGGCCAAATATGGCCCACGGTCCACAGATTTCACACCATGATCTGAGGCCTTAATTATTAACGCTTGGCTGGGTGGACCGGCAAACAAAAATATGGCGGAATATCAATGCAGTCTGTTAATAGCGGCCGATCTTTTTGATCACTCGTAGCCGAAAATGAACAAATATTGAGCACTGCACAAGAATGAAGCCGTTACAGCCATTTTGAAAAGGGGTCAGCCTTGAATCTCCTCCTAGTTCTCGCTTCCAACCAAGCGTGGCCCATTAACAGCACTACAATTGACTAACTTTAAAGGAGGCCTCTCTAATTGGAAGATAAAGGAAGGCTTTTAGTGTGTAAGACCCAATTACTGCCACACTGTTAGCACTTCTCCCCTGATTGCATTCATTTGCCCGAATCGCTATCATCTTCCTCCTTTGGTTTCTTTTAAAATCGGCCCCCACCCAAAAAAAACACAAAAAAACACCATGTTCCAGGATAGCTGCAAGTAACTCATAAAGTGTCGAGGGCTAATGGGTTTACATTTCAGTTGCGATTAGAGGCTCGGTGCTGGGATAAAGGCGACCGACGGATTCTCTTGGTAACGCCGTTTATATCTAACGAGACACAATAAAACGCGAGAAAATAATAAGTACGGCATTTGCTTGCATGGAAACACTGAGGCTCACAGAGTAAACATACTTTATTTCAGTAATGAGTGGGTTGCAATGAATTTAGTTGTGTTAAAGGTGATCCACATGGCTCAATCTTAGAGGCTTTGCTAGTTTGAAACTATCATGTTTGTTTAATCATCTAGTAATTTTCTCTAGATATAACGAGGGCAAAGTGAATAAAACCCAAAACAAAACTAATTTTGATAGAAGATTATTAAATTAATAAATTCAACAAACTATAAGATAAACTCTAACTCGAAATTATGTCTCGAAATTTTAAAAGCAAATATATTGACAGGGACATGTTAACATTCAATGTTAATCCTAAAAAAAATGCAGTTAACATAATTGAAATATATGATTGAACTCAATCCAGTTTGTAAAAATAACTGCCCTCAATTGAATGTGAAGCTTAGCCAATGGGCAGTTCCTCTGCAGAAAAGCGTTCATTGTTTTCAGAGTTAAATAACTCAATTCTAAACACTAATTTCCGTTAACGCCTTAACAGGTGTGGAAAAGCAGCAGTTTGTATTTGATCAGAATTAAAGACATCAATGGTGTTCCACAGGACTCAATCTTAGAGCCCATGTTGTTTTCAAACTATCTTGTATAAATGTAGTACCTCAAAACTCAACATGTTCTCAACTCTGATAAACTTGTATGAAGAGGAGCATTGGGATTCCTTCCACGTCCGCACATAAAAAGCATCCAAGGCCACACACGGCCACTCTGCGCTCATCTATACAGCTGCCATTCAACGCCGCTCGCCCCGGACGTTTGACGGTTTTCTAATCTAGGGAGCTGCCACGGCGAGGAGGGGGCCCGCCTCACCTCTGTCAACCCCCACGGTGCATCTCAAGCAGCATCCGCGTCTCCGTCTCAATCTCCGGCCACGCCGACACTCGGTAAACACCCCGACCGACTGGGTCGGTAGAAAATGTTAGGCTGAAGGCGAGCCAAGCTTCTTAGGTCATCGATCACCATTGACGGTGGTGTTCGTCGAATCGCGTTGCGCTTTTTATAGTTCTGTTACCAAAAGCTCCCACTTTAAATTGATTGGACATCTATTGCCGTCAATGTTAATAAATTAAACCTTTCAGGGAACGCAATCACTCAGCTATTTGAAGACGTTTGGTTGTTAAAAAAACTTCAATATTAGCCAATTTTAGTAGATCGATATTTTATTTTGTTATTTTTGCTTAATTATAAGTACCGTGTTTTCTCGCATATACGCCATAGTTGTGGGTCAGAAAAATGATGACTTAATCAAGGGTATTTCTTACATGCACACAAATTAGACTTAACATGCACAAAACTGCAAGGTTACAAAGACAAAACGCCATAGCGCAAGACAATGCGGCTCATTTATTTCAAACTCGAAAAAAGGGAAATACACTTAACAACATTTATTTTGACATCTATGACAATCCTTTCGATTCATAGTATCTCAGAAATAGCAGATACGATGATTTGTCTGAAGATTTTCCTTTCAAAGTAACACACTTTTACTCCCTATTAAAACCATGAATATGGAGGTAAAAAAAATTTAATCAGGGGGCATCTTACACAAGAGAAATTGTAAAATTCAACAATTTTAATGCGAGAAAATACTTTATATTTATGCTTTTATGTTATGGTATTTGAAACCGTTAAATTAAAATGAATAAAAACAACTATACACCGTTTTTTTAAAATAATATTTAGCCGCAAAATTTCCCGTGGGCTGCAGTTGATCTCTGGGTCATATGCTTAAGACCCCGACCTTTAAGAATGCAATTAAAACCAAAACATAGAAGGACAAAAAAAAGTGCAAGAAAGGGTTAAGATTCCAACAGCACGTCCACTGGCGCTTGCTTTTAAACAAGATCAAGCATATAATGTTGAATCCCGCCATTAATTTGGGCTCTGGAGGATCTCTCTTTTCATGCGTTAACACTTTAAAATGAATAAGAGGGCAGAGCAGCCCAATGACATTTGCATATGAAAGCTGAAAAATAATCAAAAAAAGGGAGACAAAAGCTCTATGAAGCACAAAGTCTAGCGGGAGAGGAAGCCATTAGGGTGCATCACACACTTTCACAAAGCTTACACCATAAGCAAATATGGAAATATTGCACTGAATTTCAAATGAGAGCTTGTGCACAGTTGCGTGCCATTAATAAGGCCGCCTGGTCCTCCTCCTCCTCGCGTGTACCAGGGTGTGCGCCTACCTCAATATCAACCTGACAAGTCATTTTGATCACAATTTGCAGGAGCCACGCTGCTTAATGACTTGTATTTAAAACAGTAACAGGTTCACGACCCCTAAACGCTACTGCCGTAGACTTTTTTTCTTTTTTTCCTACTAGATGCCTCTAGGTGTATCTCACAGTTTTTCTTTTCCCTTGTCAACATTTCAGCGTTTGCCCTCGCAGTCAAAACAAGCTGCAGCTTTAAAAAAAAAAAAATCACATACATATACACACTTGCCGTTCAGAAAAAGAACATGGTTCAAGTATGGTTGGTCAGGGTTGAATACTCTAAAGATTAGGCTTTTGTTGTCTGAAAAATATGACTGCAATGTTAAGGACATTTAAATGATGAGTATTTCCAGTTATCACAAAGTGGCTTCTTTGAAGTACACAGTATTTTCCATTCAGATTATTTTCTGCACCTATTTTAATTTGCAGTATTTGTGTTAAATGGAGAGAAATTATTGGGGAAATTTTGAATAATGAGTACTTTACAGGGTATGTTTAAAAGTACTGTTTTTAACGTTTACTAAACTTGAGAAATGTCATATTTAACCCTTTCATACATGTGTATGTACAATGAAATGCCATCCAGGTATGACATTTTGCAGTTATATTTAATTTGGTAAAAACTTTCAAAGACTGCAAGAGACTTGAAGGTATTTTTAATAGTTGTCTCAATACTTGCTTCCAAAAGCATGTTCAAATACATCTTAAGTTTGCAAACCTTGATGTTAAACCTTCTGAGGTGAGAGTTTGTTCGTGAGCATCTTGGAATATAAAGTCAAAGTTTCAGATAGAAGATAGAAGTTATACATTTTGTGCAGAGGGTGTCAAATTTCTGTCCCGTATGAATAGCTCCAACTCCAGTTTGATCCCGTTGGTCATCCGAAATCACAAGCAAAGCAGTTCGTACAGCCAAAAGCTACTTGTTAGCGTGCCCACATCCTCTCTAGACCACTTTAACCTTCAGCCCTTTCTTCCCTCGCCACTTTTTAATGACTAGCTAATGAATGTAGATGGTGCTCCGGGGTTTTGTATTAATGCAGCGATGTGAGAGCGCGCTGTGCTGGGGTCATTGTCCCGGTGAAAAGTTCAACAGCTTTGGCCAAGGGTTAAGAGATTGAGTGCTAAAGATGTTTGTTTGTTGGACCTACCTTGATTTGACCTCGCCGGAGGCGGGCCCGATTAGTGAAATGTGATGCTGCGCTCAACACCAATAACCAGAGTGACAGTATGAATGGACGGGCGAATGGCGCCGACATAAGCCAGGGGGGATTAACTGATTTAGCAAATATGTTTGTAGTCATACAAATGGGATTTACAGGAACACTGTCATTGGCAAATGCATGCATCAATGGTCCATTTAAGACTGGATTTATACTACATTGTCCAAGCAAAGCAATCCAGAAATTCCCTCCATGTGGCCCAAGTCACATGTGCATCATGGGAGTGTGAATTAAAAAAGAACATAAAAATGTCAGTACAATACGGGAGGTATTAGTCATTCTGTTTTGTGACTTTTCTGATATATTTGATGTATGACAAACACACCGTCGATCATTATTTCAGCACATTTTCCGATACTTTAACTCGAGCTAACCGTTAACCTTAAATTACTAAAACAATCATTAATGTTAGGTGAATTTGACCTAATAGGCCTCAGATAAAATACCTCCATTTCTTCAAACTTCAATTCCTGTAAAAGTGCAGTACTGTGTACCAAACTTTAGAACCCCCTTGTAAACGTAACACTATACCATATCACATTGTTTTTTGAAAAGTATCGTGTATTACTTTCCATATCCCAACAACATGCATGCTGGGCTAATAGTACGCTAAAATTGTCCCGAGGTATGCGCGATTGGTTGTTCTCTTTGTGCCCTGTGATTGGTTGGCAAACAAATCAGGGTCCCCATAGGTGGCTGGGATAAACTCTGGCACCCCCGCGAAAATAACTAACAAGTAACCTTGTCCAGGGTGCAGATTTCTCCAGTTGGATTAGTCCAATCAGATATTGGTGCAAATCCTAATAAGTGGAATACATTAAATTCTCTAAGAGAAGTCAGTCGTTCACCACACGCAATTCCTCAATTTTGACAAATATCATTTGAAATTGTTTTTACATGAGCCCAGAAAAACTCTTATTACTCTAATTTAGGGTAAAGTCATTTTAAACTGCACCCATATGGACACTATAAATGAAAAAGCAAACCCTATGCAATCTTATTATGCAGAAGGAAAATGAGTTATATTTGTTCATTCTGCTTCTGCTACTTTTACCTTTTCCTCACATAAACACACGCACGAGCCCATATTACCTCCAGGTACAGCCTCTCCGGTCATGGATGCAGGCTTTTTTTGATCCTCCGTCCGATCAAAGTGTTCGGCTGGTGAGGCTTTGGCTTTCAGCGACCGTCGTGCGATGGGAATGAGGCTCATTATTTCAATGTGTATTCACACGTTCTGCCCATCCGCCCCAGGACCAGGCCATCTATCCATTAAAGGAAATCACTTTCAAAGGGCTTGTCCTTCCCCGACCATACACACACACACACACACACACACACACACACACACACACACACATAACACTCAGACTCAATGAAGGAGGATCTCCATTACTGTACTGGCAGACTAAAACTTTTCCGCTGTCGAACTGTTTAATGTGCACGAACGCAACTTTGGGCTGAGCACACAAAGCGGAGAAAGAACTTTCTAAATTGAATGCTCATCTTATTTTCTGAACCATTTTATCCTCACTAGGGTTGTAGGGGGTGCTGGAGCTTATCTCAGCGACTTTGGTTCAATAGAGGAACACCCTGAATTGGTGGCCAGCCAATCGCAGGGCACAAGGAGACAAACAACCATTCACGCTCACACTCATAAGTAAGGGCAATTTAGAGTGTCCAATCAGCCTACCATGCATGTCTTTGGAATGTGGGAGGAAACCGGAGTGCCCGGAGAAAACCCACGCAGGCCCGGGGAGAACATGCAAACTCCACACAGGTTGACCCACCTGCATTTGAACCTAGGTCCCACACTGATGTCGAGGCGCCCTATATAGAAGGCAATATCTATATATAACAGTAAAATGGGATCGACAGTATCAAAAAATGTAGTATTTAAAAAAAAAAAAAATATATATATATATATATATATATATATTTATATTATACATTATACATTTGAGTATGCAGTGATGTAGAATTAAAAGGAACAGAGTTGGGTATCAAAATCAGTATCAGGAATCAAGAAATGGCGTTGCTGTAGCAGTTATAAGTTGTAGAAGAATATTGCCTCAAAAAGAGGAAGAAAATCACGATACGTGGAGTCATGCAGAGACGTACCGATGTGGCTCCTGTGTGACGTTGCGCTGCTCAGTTGCCCCCAAAGAGTCACAATGCAGACACTCAGCAGCAGCGCCTTTCTGCACATTCCCCGCAGGTCCCGTTCCTTCATTCTGCTACCAAAAAAGAGAGATGGGTCACTCACGGTCAACTATTCTGCTTCAAACTAAACCATGTTCCATTTAAAGGCAGCATCCCACGCAGACTTTCTCTGTCAAAATTTCAAAAAACTGCAATGTTGTGATGTGTGCAAACATATCTCATATTGTAGATGTCAAGCTTTTGGGAGAACTTTAGGGTTAAACAACGAGAGGTGGGGACAGTAGCCAAACATTTTACTCGGGTAAACAATTCCGAGACTTACTCCGAATTTACACCATCACGTCTATAAAAAAAATATCTCAAGTCATTCTATACTTGTTGCGAATGTCTGTGAAAATCAGACAAAGGACATCATGAGGGCTATCATATATTGTATTTGTCTTTTTTTCTGCATGGGGACATTACAATCTCAAGAAAAAACATAAATACTTTTCATGAAAATGGAAATTATGGACAGACTTCACCATCCTTGCTGACAATAGAACTGTATTTCGGAAAGAAAATCGGATGTTTCATTGTGTATCGCTACTCAACTTCCTTTTCATTGCGTTTTTTTGCAAATAGTCCACACCGTCCCCCAAAAAATAGACTTTAGCATCAAGCCGACGATGACACCCACCACATCCTAGACCAAAGGTGGGCAAACTTTTCAGCCCGGGGCCACATTGACTTTAAAATTTTTTATAGACTGGCCAGGTCAGCGTAAGATACGATACATATAAAAAACTGCATCCGTTAACAGTACATATGAGACATAAACAGAATAAAAGGACTCAAGTATTTTCATTCTCATCACTCATCATTAAAGTCAAAAGTTTAAAGTACAAAGTAAAGTAAAAAGGAATGTATTTCGAAATATTAAAATGCCATTTAAAAAAAGATAATAGGGCTGTAAAATGAAAAACAAATAAGAGTGGACAGAGCTACTGCCACTGGCCATCTTGGGTAAAAAAAAAATCATATTTGCACGTCGGCGGGCCAGATTAAAGAGCCTAATAGGCCAGATGCGGCCCGCGGGCCGTAGTTTGCCCACCGCGTCCTATACGGAAATGCAACCGGTGAACCTGGTCAGATTGATTAGTATGCTTGAGAAAAACCTGCGACGTTGTGAATGCATCCAGTTTTGTCCCAGCTGTTGGCCGTGTAATCTAGCTTCTAGACCTTGAAAAATGTATCAAGAGCAGTCTCCTGTGTCACAACACAACCTCAAAGTCCCCAGATGATGGCAGAGATACTCAGGAGTTGGTCAAGTGTTTTCAGTCTGGGTTGTCTTTGGACGGTAGTGCTCTCCACCTCTGCGTGAGAGGACCGCAGAGAGTGCAACACAAGCGGTCCAATCAGCATCTTATCTAGCTGCCAAAAACTCGGCCCCGCCGGACTTGCGTGAGAATCAAATCACAGCTCTGACTTTGAACCGCGTTCCAGTGCTACATTTCAAATTAGTCAATTTTTTTGTTCCTTGCAAGCATCAGCAAATGAGCGGATGGTAATTTGTCTCAGTTTTTTGGGGGGGGTTAATTTTTTTTGCTTGTCTTTGTACTGAATGCCAGATACTGTGTTTGGAGTTAGATAAGAGAGATGGGAAATTTTATAGGGGGATTGACGATTGCTGATTTTGGAACATGACCATGCCTTGCTTGGGGGTACAAGTCACGATTTGTGGAGTTTCAGGGTGAGAGCTTTTTTTGTGGGGTTTTAAAAAGTCAATACAATTGTCGTAACATCAAAAAGTAAGTACTTGAAAGCTGCAGATTCTAGAATAGCTCATTAGTGTCGCATTAAATTGACACATCATATGTTGTTGCAGTTTTATGAAGCATGGACACTCATAAGGAACACACATTTTTGATGCACACACAAAATATTTGACACCAACACACATTGTGGGATTTATACACACATCTGACATGAGACATTTGCACACTATATTGGCCAATTGCTTGCACCTAGTTTTCAACTTCCGTTCATTTATTACTGCCTGACAACAAGCAAAATTAGGAAATTGAAACTCTGACCGTATATTTCTAGTTTGAGCCCTCAAAAATATATGTCAATATGAGCCCAGTCGTGTTCAGGTGGCCCGACGGAGGAGGCTTATTAGAGAAATGATTTGGGCAGGTGGACGAGTAGTGGAGATCAGGTGGCTCATCACGAAAAATCTAAACTCATTTACTGATACTTCTACAGCCTGTGTACACGTTGTCATCTCTTCAGTTAATCAAGCCCCTGGTTGATCCAATTACGCTTCTGTGCAGTCCAGATAAAAGTCACAATGTCAGAGCCTTTATGAAAACTCAATGGCAAGAGGATTTTTACCCTGAATCAGACTTGATGCAAAATGAGTGCTGGCTTTGTTAGATATAATCGCAAACAAATGCCAGACCTTTGTCGCCATACAAAAAGTACAATTTTGTTCTTATACCGTCTCTAGATGGAGCTGTAGTAGTAGTAGGGAATCTGGTTATAGTGTAGAAGTAGTAGCAATAGTAGGAGTGGTTATATTGTATGTCAACTAGATGGAATTTCATACAATGATTTACCAATATTGATCCATATATGAGGATTATAAATTGCGCCTTATAGTGCGGAGGTAGTACGGCGTTATAATATATAATAATCTTCACGTCCAAATATCTAGACTTTGTAAGGGAACCCATCGAGTTCCAAGAACAAAAACATGGCCGCTTTAAACGTTGCATTACATTTATAAGCTTTAGATCAATGGTGTGTAGCTGATGTGATATGAATAATAAAAAAATCACAATTAGTGGATTGACGACCCTTGCCGAGGCTTTATTATAGCCCTGGTCTATCTGTGACGCCGTTTCACAATCTTGTTTTATTTTCAATATATGCTTTGTAAATGTATGCTTTATGTCGCCATATGTCCCTCCTAATGCATTCAAGGTCTTGTCCTTTAGCTTTGAGCAAGGGCTCAATTTTTATCTTTTTACTTCATAGACTTTGTTATTTTGGATAACAAGCGGGCACAAGATGGTTTACTGGAACGTTGATGCCGGGGCAAAAACAAACCAAAAAAAAGCCATGCTTTGATCGCGACCTGTTTTTGTTTTGAGAATTCTCGCCGGTACTCATTAGAGATCTCTTGTAAAATAAGATTGTATTTGAAACCAAACTTTTCGTTGATGAAATTTCGGGTAAAAGTAACTTGTACGAGTAAATACATCATTGTTGTACTTGTAGAAGCAACTTGGTGTTTGACCTAACTGTATTTATTCACACCACTGAAAACAGAACAAAGAGAAAATGTACAGGACCGCAAAAAAGCCTGAAAATCTATTGTTTTTACATGTAAAAAAAAACTACTGAAATCCTACTTTGATTGGAAATATTTACTTTTTTTGAGGCAACCTCTAACTTGTGTTATAAATGGGAAATGCATCTAAATGTAGTCTGGAATTAACATTAATTTATAAGTCATATTCAACAACCCATTCATTCATTTTCTCAAAGTCTTATCACAAGGGTCACAGGGGGTGCTGAAGTCAGCTAACTCCGGTCAGGAGTTAGGTTGGGTTTAGACAGACGATCAATGAATTGGTTGCCAGCCCACATTCAATGATATTTTCATAATTTGCTGCAGCCTGATTAAAAACTAGTATGGAAATCCCTATTTTTTCGGTAGAATAAAGCTCGCCATGTCGTCCTCCTCCCCAATTTTGCCGTGCCCCACTTGCGATGATGCATCGGGACAGCTTTCTGATCCATGCTGTGTTTTCGCGCGTGTCCAGTGGCGTGGACCATGCTGAGAGGTCAGTGTGTGACTCAAGCAGACCTGACTGCAACACCATGGAGGAGGGCAGATAAAAAAAATACAAATAAAAAGAGAGAGAGAAAAAGAAAGAGAGCAACAAGGGTGGCAAAATCAGACAGAGGAGCTAGCCAAGTGTGTCAGAGCACTCTAGCAGCACCCAAAAAATCTAACCTCTTCCTCCACATTGCCCCCAGGGGTTTGTCCTTCCAACAGGTCTGAGCCTAATATTGGCTCGTGGAGCTAAATTCTGGGGCTTTTCTGCTCAACCACCTCTAAAGTAGCCACATATGAAGCGAGTGCACCACGGGAATACAAGAGCCAAGACCCTAACACCTGCTCTAGAGTTTTGCACCCCTGTCCGCTTCCATTTAGTGCAGCCAAAGACGCAATGGGAGGCGGCAAGTCACATGTTTTGGCATTTGGGCCATTTTTGAGTGGAGAAATTTTGCGAGTTAAGCCATGTTTTGTGCTTGGAGATGCTTATATTTGTCTTAAATGTTGTCAGATTGAATGATTTAAAAAAATATATATATAGGAAACTATAGTTTTAGCATTGATAATACTTGTGTTTCTTAATGCAGTTAGTTAAAAGTAAACAGTGTCAATTTTTTTAGCTAAATTAAATGGATGGAACGTTTCTAAATCAACTTTCATCTATCATGACTTGTTCTGATGACGAATAAATTAAGTTAAAGTTAACTTCTCAATTGAATCCACTGTTCTTGAAAGGTTTAAACAAATTACTGTCCTCCATAAACCTAGCCATAGTAAGGCCAGCCTATGAATCAAAATACCATTTTTTTAAATGTAAGACATTTTCTTAAATATTTTTGGTTTGCTTTGTTCTTGCATTTGTCAAAATCATCTAAAAGATGAGTGCCCACTCTCTTATGGAATACTCCGCTTTCCCATACCCCGTAGCAGAGGTTGTGTGTGGTCCCACTTCAGTGGGGACAATAGCTGTGATATTTGCCAATCTCTACAATAACCAGCACATACCACGCACATGTACTCCGTGGACGAGCGATTTCCAGCCGAATTGGGATGACTGCGTGATCAGCTAAGCGTGTCGCCTAAATCCCCGGATGAATGCGCCGAGAAAGCCACTATTTCCATAAAGTGATGGAATTTCCCCCCGAGCGTGTTTTTGTACCTCCAAATCTCGTGCAATCCGGCAAGACAGCTGCGGACAAGGGAACAGAGTAGGTGGGGGAGGGTTGTAAAATAAAAAAACTGAGAAAAAAACGAATTCCGTGTCATGAGACGGCACGTCGGGGGAAAATCGAGCGCGGCAAGGAACAGAAGAGCGGCGCGCGGATTTCGGCAAAAATCACAACTTGGGAGGGAAGAGCCTGTGTAATTTGCCGCCTAATTAACAGGGTGGCATATGGTGCGCTTGGCGGTGGGTGTGTATGCAATTACAAAGCTGTCGTACATGCAGGGAAAATGAAGAATCGCAAAACAAAGGTGAACTCGTAATACTCCAAATGTGTTCAAACATCTTTTCGAAACGCTGCATTCATTTAACGAATCTATGCTGTTGCATCCTCTACTATTTTCTGAACTGCTTATCCTCACAAGGGTCGCAGGGAGTGCTTGTGCCAAGCCCAGCTAACCACTGGCATACCTTGAAGCCGTGGCCAGGAAATCAGAGACAAACAACCATTCACACTCATGCCAAGGGTCAATTTAGAGCATTCAACCAGCATGTTCTTGGGATGTTGGGGAAAACCGGAGTACCCGGGCAAACCCATGCAAGCTCAGGGAGAATATGCAAACTCCACATGGTGAGGATCAACCTGGGATTGAACCCTCGATGCAAGAACTGTGAGGGTGACGAGCTAAGCTTTCGGCATGGATCACTAAAAATAATCATTTGCACCTTCAGGCTTGCTTTCACAGAATGAGGAAACAGGTGGTTTCTCAGAACACCTCTTAGACATTTTGAATGGCGTCAAAGCCATTTTTACAGCTTCAAAGGTGTTCTGTCAATCATCTGGCACAGCCTTGAGTCAGACATATTTAGTTTAGTTTTATCTGAACGCATCACACTCCAGTGCATTCACGAGTGCTCGGTGCATTAAAATCAGCAACAGGCAGACCAAGTTAAACAAGTAGGTCCATATTATTTTGCTTCAATATATAATATGTCCCGCGACCCTTGTGTGGATATTAATATGAATATCTATTATGTTGTCAACCTAAAGGTTCCACTGCCACATTTGTATTCGCCTGCTAGAAACTAGCAGTTTACAACGTTAGATTCCAAAGTGATTGTTAGTTCTATTTATTACAAGCACCATAAAATATAGAAAAATAACTTAAAATAACCACATCATTCCATCATCAGTAATCCACCCGGAATCAAGAGTAACTCCCCCCTTTGAGATATGAGCTTAATGTGTTCCTGGACCAAACTCGTATGTCAATTTACTCGTATCTCAAATCATTTTTTCTCATAGAAATGAACTAAATACTAATTATTTTTTTCCATCCTCTGGCAAAAACACCAACAACAGGATATTACAATGGAAAAACATCTTTTTATCGGTTCTAATTAGCCATCTACTCGCAAAATAAGAAATACCTATCTATTGGTTAGGATTTTTAATACTAAAATATGACATGATTCAGTACAATACAGAGTATGAAACCATTAAGCTTATATATCTTTACGTGAGGGAGATTTTTCTCCAATGTTGGGGCACTCGTATGTCAAGGTATTACTGTATTTATTTAATACATTCCTGTCTTCGATTAAACATCCGTCCAATGGCCCCTCCCAGCCGAAATGGATGCGACGTCTTGCCCCATCAACAGCATTCACATCTAATGGCTGCCAGCCCTTTTGGGTACAACATAGCAAGTGTTTCATTGACCTAAGAGTAATATTGTAAACTCAAAATCTTCCATAGCAAATCTTTCACTTGTCGCATATCACGATTTGGTTGCTTTTGATTCATTTCCATGTTAAATATAAATCTGATCAAGTCAATTTGGCGTCACTATTTACCCCTGCAGCAAAAAGTATTTTGTTGCTTTGGCACACAACATTCCAAGGCGTGAAAAGCATCCGACATTAACCGCGGGCCCGAGCACAGCCGTAAGCCGTAATAAGATCAAAGTAATGCTAAGTGGATCTTCAAGCTTTATTACCGGGTTTTCATCCGACAATGTGTCTGGCGGAGCAGAAAATTATCGGGCCGTTTTTTAAAGCAATGGAAGTCACCGGAGAATAAACAGCGTTTCACTCGGTGTCCTCACGCGGGTGCAATTAAGCCGTTGCTGACGGACGCCGCAGATAAGACGCGCCGAGCTGACTGATGGCGCCGTTGCTCGGCCCCTCCGTTCGTTTTAAGACTTTAATTAAAATCCAACTTGCCCGACAACGTCACTTGGTGTGGAGATTAACGACACTGCATTAACATGAATGGTTTTGATAAAAATGTTTATGTTCTACTAAAGCAACACTTTCAAAAGGGTGGTGGTGGGCGTTTGTGCTAAATGGACTTAACAAAGGAAACCCCATTTCATTGTTCCATTCCAGAAAATCACTATGATCCAGTACTTTATATTAATGTAGAATTCATTTGTAACCCATTTAAAAAGACAATGCCACGGTCTCAGGACGTATTTTACTGGATTGGATATTTTAGACTTGACTGAGGCTGGACCAATATAGTGCTTTTCTTTGCAAAAGAAACCCCAAAAATCACTAAATACAGTTTTAATCCCATTTTTTGTATGCCAGGAAGCCATAGTAAAAACCTAAATAGAAAATACAAATACGTACACTTTGTGTACACTTAAAAAGTAAATCACAATGATATTTTTTTCACATAACCCATTTTATTCATGTATTTATTTATTTTTTCAAATCACATTATAGTGTGATACTTTTATTGATATAAATAGTATTTGATTCTTTCCCTTTGTGAACATTGATTTGATACACACAAGTCATGTAACTTGTAAGTCAAGTTCCTTTTTGGTCTTAATCTACTTAAATGAATGCATTGCCATAATATCCAACTCCTAATAGTCCTGGCACAGCGTTAAATCAAATTTTATCACAGTGTTATCAATTATTGCCTTTTTATGATTCAATAATCAACAGCGCGGGCTAGCGAAGCAGCTAAAAGGGTTCAATACTGCCGAGTGAATAATTGAAGTGTTACTAATTACAGAGCTGCATAATGACTGATGGTGTGTGTGTGTGTGTGTGTGTGTGTGTGTGTATATCGAGAAATAATTACAGCTAACAACTCGGTCGGAGGCATTGAAATATGCACAGACGAACCATGTGCGGTGGATTCGGCGTGCGGCAGACGTGATTAATGACAGTGTCACCTGCGCACCTTCAACCTGACACCGATAGAAAGCCAGCTTCTGTTTGCATGTCGCTACTGTGACATAAGTTAGCGCGACACCGGGCGGGTTTTCGTCTGCTCCGAGCTGGCAAATTTAATTGTAAACCTCACTCACAATGTGCAAAAACATGAAGTGGTATTTTAATTGGAATATAGTTGTCAAAATACAACAGAGTTTTATGAATTGTTTCTAATGGGCGCACCACTTTTATTGGGCGTAATGGTGGTTGATAAGAATTAGTGTTCCATTTTATTGTCCAATCAGATGACAGATTCTGCCTGCAATTGTAGCCATGGTCATATAACCACACCCACAATGAGTTTGGAGGGAGGTCAGGTGGGATGTGTCACATTACCAACAATGGGCGACAAAATGAAGCTTTTCAAAATCAAAGGAAAGACTTAGCAAGTCGTTTTTTACATTAGCTGAGGCTGTCGGCACCATACTTTGAATCTGATGAGATCTACTGATAGAAGTACCTTGGCAATGAACTGGTTGATCGCGATCAACGTGATTAATTAATTATTTGCGGAATTTAAGGCTTTTTTCAGCCCACCCAGTGTGGCCAAATGGGAATTTTTTTACTGCTGCCCCTCAAAATGAACCGACTCCACTGTCATTAAACATTTGCATTCAAAGCCTCAGTTTAAATGAATTGGACATCTATTGTTTTTTTAATAACAGGCAAGGAGTTAACCTTTGCGAAAGGTTTGTGATGAATTGGGGAAAATATCCTTCAAATTATATAATGGAATGTTCAAATAACCCCTGCCAAAAAAGCAAAATGCAACTAGTACATGCAGTAAATGTGACATCATGTATTATATAGCCTTCTCCTTAAAATGATGTGTTTCAGCATAATTGAATTTAATATAGCTTCACTACAATATCTTTCATAATTGCATTATGGTTTTCTTTGCTTTTCTTATTAGAAATTGCGTGCAATGCTCATTCACTGCCATCTCTCCCACCATTTTGAGTTACTTTGATGACAGTTTAGGCCATGCATGTGTTAAAAAAACACACACACAATCATGCCTATGTCTATTCAGCAACGCACAAACACACACACACACACACACACACACACACACACACAAACGCACAGTTTGCTTCAGTGGTAGCGGAACAAAGTCTTTCCCCGACCCAAATCTGCTGCAGACAAATGCAATAATAACAGCATTTGCATAAAGCGAGACTCAGCTGTCGTCTCAAGCATTAAATAGGTCAGATTTAAATTTGTGAGCGCCAGTCAAAATCAGATTGGGAATAAAGTTGAAGATGGAAGCAAGTTTTTAGTTGTTATGTTTTTGAGTTTTACTTGTCAGAAATAATATTAAATCAGTCGCCACTACGGAGGGTCATTGACGACCAATCCATTTGAACAGGGAGGGTTGGTAGTGAATGAACAAATGGCAGCGAATGAGTTAAAGGTGCTATGAGATGTGAGTATGTTAAAAAATGTAATACATTACTGTAGAGAAAGATAATGATAGTACAGATAGAAAACGAATTTGGTAGACAAACATGTTTTTGTTTTTCTGGTTGTGACATCACAACCAGAATTGCTAATCATGTCTAGCTGTCTCGTACTACGCTAGCTACTAAAGATTGACAGGATGAGTGTTGATGTGACACACTATCAGACTGCAAAATTCTGCAGCAAATTCTGGATGTGAAATCATCTTCTTTTTTGGAAATTTTTCATTTTATTTTAGTGTGCTGCGAAAAAAAGACTTCATACAATCTACTTTAAATTTTAAGCCTTTTCCGACACTTTTTTGAATTTGTGGCTCTGCTCCCAGTTTAAAGTTACTTCCTGTAGTATTTCACAGCACCTTTAAAGCCAGACAGAGAGACTCTTTTTTTGCATACAGCCAGCCCCATACCTCTGGAAAAAGCACAAGTTTTTAGCCCTTGCATTATTTACAGCAAAGCAAGGTAGGGTTCCCACGTTCGGCAGAAGCGGCTTTGCGTGCATTCATAAATAATAAACGTGTGAGGAGCGTACATAAAGATGCTCAGCATGAGAGAGAATCAGCGAGGGGGAGAGGGGAAAGAAAAAAAAAACGCTGCACTTGAGTCATACAGGAAGAATGAAATAAAATGTGCATATAAAAATAGAAAATAAACATAACATTTGCATATGCGACAAGCAGGATTTTTTTTCATGTAGCATAACATACAATAACATGTGCAATGTGTGACGGTTGATTGACATCTAGGAGGGGGGGGGGTGGATGCGTGAGGGTCCATCTTAACTGTGAATTTCAATATTGAAGACAAGGTTAGAAGATATAAGTGCCAGGTGATGCACTACTTTGAATATGAGATTAGGTGAGTTTGTGAGTGAAATAATGGTGTTTATTGTGAAAGCAGCCTATCCTTTTCTGATGATTACTGAATATAAAGTATTATTATCAGAAGATTACACGATACGATGCTGAAATCCCGCTATGAGTGAGTACTTGTAGATAACACACTGATGCAGTTTATTGATACGAATATATAATTGTGAACACAGTGATTTGTGTTTCTTCACTCACTTTGTGAGTAAAATGGTGCCATTTTGATGAATCTAACCAAAGCTTTTTCGATGTTTGCTAATACCGTTCTGCCAATTCTGGGGTTAATCATCAAATTCATGAATATACCATAAACTTTCACTTCTTTGGACGATGATAAAATCTTTCCCAGTATAACAAAGAGCCTCAGTTCGATTTCAGTCACTTAAATGATATGTACAACTGAATCTGTTTCATTTCAAACAAAGCAATAAACCAAATCATTTGTAGTATTTGAGAAAATTGACTTTTAGTTGTGCCTGAGTCCAGGAGTTACAATACTCGAATTAGACCCCTCCCAAAATGCTATAAATACAGTTTGGTACATCCCTTGCTGGGTTAGATACATGGAAAAACCCAAAAAATTGGGATTAGATGTCAACCCGCTGACCTCGAGACCAATCAAGCCCGAATTTTCAAAAGCCCTGCCTTCATTGCTGCAAAGAGAGAAGCTAATGAAGGCCCCGGGAAACTGCTCGCTCGCTCGTGGCTCGTAATTGGACGTCCAAGCGAGTCGAGTCTACGTTTGGACGAGTTAATTGCGCCATGGACTTCAAAGTTGAGTTTGGTGACCTCGTGGCGATAAATCCATGAAATGATAGTGATTAACCCCCGAGAAGAGATTGAGTTCATCCAAAGAAACAAACATAACGAGGGTTAAATGGAGGCTAAAATGACTTTTACGCGGATACGCATTGCCTGTCAGTAAGCAAGTGTTATTAACACTACCACGTGAGGTTTTTTCCTTTCTTTGCTAGAAGCCTTTGCAATGTGGACTGCAGCATCTTGGCAGGCCCGTCCGCATGCATTGTGGAAGCCAAAAAGACTCCATTTCTTTTCCAATGGAAGCCGGTTTAATTTTTTGACAGCCCGGCTTAATTTCCTTTTCAGAGCGCTCCGTCAAAAGATTTTGTTATGCGTCGCTCATCGGTGTATTTTCAGTAGGGAGTCAAGCGTTTGCTTTTTTATTTTTTTGTTATTTTTACTTTTTCTTGGCCGTCTATCCTGCCTGTTTATGTGGAGCCATTTAGCGGTGAAACGAGAGCCGGGATTGAAGAGTAGTAAAGTCTGCTGTTTATTTGCTTCACTTGCTCTAAATTCTTGTATTGTAAAGAATGATGGACTTTGGAAGCTTAGTGATTTGGAAATTGTCTTCTGGGTAAGGAATGTTTTGGAAATTCTCTTAGTTTTGGTGTATTTTTAAATTTTGGGTCTTTTTTTTAACCTTTTTTAGGCATTTGGTGGTCACTTTTCAACTTACATCCAATTGATTTTGAAGCATTTTGGGCCTACCGCTCTTTTGGGGGCAATTGCATGAGACATTGTTCATTTTGTGATCATTTTTTATTTATTATATCAATTTTCTGTTTATTTTAGGCCATTTCTTGGTGACTTCTCATTGGTGATGAAGCGTTTTCAGGTTGTGTTTTGTCAATTTTGATTTTTTCTAGCTTATTTTTTTTATTATATTTTTATTTTTTTACATATTGGCTGCTATTGATGCAAATCAGATCTATTCTAACTGGCAGCAATCATTCCCTAGAGCGGAATAGACATCATTGGCACTGAAGCATGATTGTTCTCTGCCAATCCTCCCAACTCAAAAGGAATAATCATCAGATGATTTCAAAATAACTCCACATCTGGTTTCTACCAGCACTCTTCAAAACAAAAGCAGAACACACTCGTCCTTTCCAAGCTTGAGCACGGCTTCCTCACTTTTCCGCGTCAGATGGCACCCATAAATCTTTCTTATTGAAAATGTCACCGCGGCCCCACCCCGTCCGTCCCCCTCACCTCGCCGATGAACATCTACCAACCAAACAAAAACAAAAGATATATATTGTCAAAAAAAGATGAATGTTGCAGAATGACATTGGGAAGAAAATGAGGTCCAGAGTTTTATCCTACGGGTGGGGAAGTAGTGTGGGGGGGGTTCAGTGTATTTTATCGTTAAAAATGACAACGCAGCATATATCCACGTTCACCTGACCGGTGGAACGTCGTTAGAATATTCTGCTGCGCTTTCGTTTCGGACCGAACGCGATGAAAGCACTTTTTCCTTTTGAGCTTTTCGCTCGCTACCAATTATTTTGCCACGCTGACAAGTTTGACCCGCCGGCACCCCCCCCCTCCCACGCGACAATGGGTTCAAGTTCGTCAGTAAAGCGGTATCGGGTGACCGATTGGAAGCGACCGGATTAATTAAGCACCCCCTCCACCCCGGAAAGTTTCACGTGTCCGTAATTTGGTCTCACCTTCGCCACTAGAGATGCGATATCATTCGATTCCAAGCAGGAAGGCTCATTTATATATAGAATGATGTCACGGATTTCACTGTTCATTAACAGATCGTCTGACAGTGTAATTAAAAACAACTCACTGTGAGGAATTAATGACTCCGACACTCTGACACGCTCTTCCCGTGTGTAGTCATTTGACACATTTGAACTAGGAGGCCTGGTAGGGAGAATGATCATGTTTCAGCGCCATTGATGGCAATAGACAGTCCATCCAGTGTGCTTCAGTGCTAAGTCCTAGTAGCAACCGGAGGATTGGGGAGTGGCTTCTGCTTACGAGTTTCACTGTGGTTATTAACATTTTTAGGAAAAAAATAAAATTAACTTTACTGAAAATCTGTGATGTAGTGAAGCCATGATATTCGAGGGATTACTGTATTGGGGCTGCCAAAATGGGTTGTTATACATTTATTCCTGATAGTGATTCTTGTATGGTAGTGCAAACCTAAACCCAACATTTTCAGTAGAAAGTGAGTAAGGCTGGTGTGTAAAAAAACAACAATTTTGCGATGTTGTGCGACAACTTTTGACCTGCGACGTCCTCTTCTCGACCCCAGCCGCCAAATGGCCCAGAGTGATGCTGCGTCATGTTCATTAGATTTGAACCCACGTCACACTGCGGCCGAATTCCACTTACTTCCCTATCCCCTCCTCTATCCCTTTTAACCACACTTAACACTCTTTTCCACTTAGCGTCGGGCAGCCCCACGAGAGCCGGTCGTGGCACATATGCTCGGGGATGAGTCGAGTCTGAGTGGACGGAAGAGTGTACGGGCTGTTAAACACAAAAGCGGGAGTCCACTCTACCCCAGAGCTGCGCGTTAATTCCTCTAACCTCCAATCTGCAAAGCTTTAGCTCAAAGTGTCATCCAGCCACCACTTTACGTGTTATTTTCTATGTAAGCCATGAGACAAAACAGGCTAGCAGGACATGCAAATGTGCCTTTTCATGCCAAAAGATGAGAATTAGGGAGGTTTTACTTTTCAAATGGATTGGATCTGGTCTATTGCCTCCGTTGGCAGCCAATGTGTTAACCACAAAGAGAAGCAACATGTGCAGACTGTACTTCAATTTGTATTCCCGATTGATATTTTTTCTGAGAACTCAATTCTAATCTCCAAGATAAATCCGTACTAGCCTTGTCTTGCATTGCAGCTTGTTGATGGATAAAAATAGATTCTATTTATGACTTAAAACACACAAGTCTTTCCTCTCCACAACATTTGCTTTGCCATCATGTGCTCCCCAGATGGCTTTTTTTTCACAGTCAACATTAGACAGTCATTCTTTAGGTATGAACGGCCCAACTACACGGAAAAAGGAAAACAACAGAAGCAATGGGAAGGAAAAAAGGTTTGCTCATCAGGCCCTGATTCCTTTTTTTTTAAATGGGAAAACAAGAGGTAAAAAAATAGCAATACATATCGTCACACTAATTTTGTAGATGATCTCTTTGCATTGAACGTTCTAATTCCTCAGTTGGAAAAGCCAAAATAAGATCTACAATGGAGAAAAATCAACTTTAATTAACAGTGCCTCAGTTCTTCAAATGGAAAAGGGAAAACAAGAGGGTGGGTGTTGGAGGTTCCATTAGGAAACAGCAGGGAGTAAATAAGCAAATCATCATTCGCCACGTAAAACAGATTGGACATCTAAAAGCGATGAACCCATTGCAATTCACAGTAGAAGATTGAAAAGACCATTTTTTTCAGTTTTTTTTACTTGTATCAATAATTGTAGTATCACCTTATTGTAAGTTAATCATTCTTGTGTCAAATATTAGGTAGGAATTTCACAACCCTGAACACTTCACATCCATTAGCTTACTTCTCCATTGCAATTGCCATCCGTTGTTTACATGGCCACTTTTTGACACTACTTCCTCATTGTGTTCCTTTATCAGTTTGCCATGTTGTCTATCTACTCTTGCGTCCTCTCTGTTCGACTTGCATACAGGTGTGACTACAGCTCAGTAAAATAAGCCTATTTTTGCGCCTTTTGAATGCTGATAAGAAAGAAGGGGCTCCTCTTCTTACCATGCAGAAGCTTTACTCTGGGTGAAGTGTATAATCTGAATATGAATATAAATGATTGACAGTGAGGTAGGAGGACAAAATTACTAATATTCAAGTCTACAAAGACTTTCTTTTTCAAGTCAAAGCCTGGTTTATTACCTGGTAGACTGCCATTGACTGCACTAAACGTCCAATCTGTTTGAATTGGCAGGTTGGCAGCGGATGAACTCCCCGTTCAAATGGATTGGGCGTCTAAATGTGATTAAAACTTGTTGAAATTCACAGTAGGAGAAACATGATTGGACTCCTATCATCATCAATAGCAGTTTAACTCTATTTTAGATTGTATATTCATGTTTCATCTTCTAATGTGCAAAATCCTCCTACTTAAAAAAAATGAATCTGTCTGATGACAATAGTACAAAAAGCACAAATTATAATTGCATAACTACATTAGCATGCTGTGATGCAAATGGAGCGCAATTAAAAAAGATGCTAATTGAATTTCATAAAATCAAAGCTAAACACAGGCCTGAGGCGGAGCTCCCGTACACAAAAAAACATATTTTATTACTCAAATTAAAAGTGCAAACTAAATCCACCCAGCCATAAAAAAAGTTACACTTGATGGTTTATTTCGGAATACTTTAACAATATTTATTTAATTATTGTATCATAAATTGGGTTTACTAACAAGAGTGAAAATATCTCGCCGGCAGGAGTTCTACCCTCATTTGTCTCTACCCTTCTCCACCTGTGATTTGGCAATACTAACAGTTACTAACGAGCATTTGTCACAAAGGCTCCTTTCTCTCCTTCCAAACAGACGTTTTTCCCGAATATCTCCCATCATGAGCAGGCAAGCTGGCGGCAAGCTGCGCTCGCGCCGTAAACATTTGATTGCAATTTACCAAGCGGTCGGGAAGCGCCCAAACGAGCAGGAAAATCGATTATTTTGCGAGGTATTGTCAGAAAACTTTACACCAAGGGGATTGTCTAAACTTTTTTTGCAGCTTTGAGAAAAATCAAAGTGTAACATTTTTGAAAAATGATGTTTTTAAAATAGATTGTATTGTAAATGCCACATCTATTGCCGTCAATGGCATCAAACGTAATTATTCAATACCACTCTCCCCAATTGGAATGCATTTGACCTTTACAGCAGCCGATGGCAGTGAATTAATTAAAGGCTGCTAGCATCCAAATAATCCTGAGGTCTCATCTCTCATCTCTGATCTCATTTTCTTCCGCAGCTTCAACAGGGAAGGCCAGACATCCCTCTCCCCCAGCCACTTCATCCAGCTCTTCTGGGAGTATCCCAAGGCGTTCCAGGGCCAGCCAGGAGACATAACATCCCCAGCGTGTCTGAGGTCGAGCCGTGGCCTCCTCCCAAACGTGCCCGGAACACCTCCCAAGGGAGGCCTCAAGATGCCCGAGCCAACTGCTAAGGTATGAGGATTTATTAGTAAATAGTGAAAAAATAGTAAACGCAACTTAAAACATGATTAGCGTTAGGTTAGCGCTTCGGCCTCACAGTGGGAGACCTGGGTTCTAATCCAGGTCGATCCACCTGTGTGGAATTTGCATGTTCTCCCCGGGCCTGTTTGGGTTTTCTCCGGGTACTCTGGTTTCCTTCCCACATTCCAAACACATGCATGCTGATTGGACTCCCTAAATTGCCCCTAGGTATGGGTTAGGCTCCGGCTCCCCCTCCCAAGTCAGGATAAAGCAGTTCAGAAAATGAATGAATAAATTAATGAATGTTTAACAACATGAAATCTTACTGTCTATTTAAAATTATACATATAAGAAAATTACATACAACCATCATGGCTCTTTATCAGATGGGATATTTTAAAAAGAAACAAAACAAAATTATGTAATTCTACACCGTTTCTTAAATTGATTGGAATTAATGTAGAGACACCGTTTAAGTGATTAAATCCGTTGAATGTTTAAGATAAGAAATGCAACAGAATGTAAGCAGGACTTAAGATTCTTTTGTGGCCATATTCAATGCTATTTTCCTCATTTGTACATCCTGTGCTCCACACTTTGATAATGACGTCATATGGCTAAAAATAACATTTTTAGACACTTTCTTTGGGCTCGGGTGAAGGGAATGTCCTGTTTTCCGCGTTCAGATCGATAAAAGCTTTTTATATGTATTTTAAGAAAATGAGAAAGGAAGCTCTATGCCCAGAGCCCGTGTTCTCTTCGAGAGTTATTCCTGGGGGGTGCAGGAGGCAGGCAGGAGCAAACACAGCCACACACTCATTATTTTTAGTCCTGTTTGCTCTGGGCTCAGCACCGAAATGCCCTCTGCTTCCTCCTTCTCCTCCTCCTCCTCTTCTTCATTTTCCTCTCTCAGCGGCAGAGAAAGAAATGGAAGGAGGGCCGAGGACACGGCGTACACATTAAAATAAAAAATGTAGGAAATGACAATCGACAATTGGACGGTTCGTGTGAGCCTAAATGCTCACTTGGTGGAGGAAATGGAACACTCGCGTTGAAAGACTTTCCACATTTGAACTACGTTCAAGTCTGAGGCATCCATTAAATGTGTTGTTGTGCCAATGCTTTTATAGGCAATGAAAAACATTTGAATGATTATGAATGTCGGCCTAGAAAAATCAATTGAAACGCAAAGTGATACCATTTAAAAAAAAAAAAAACTATGGCTTTGTATGTGGTGATGCAAGAAAAAGAGACCATTCTATTTGCAGTTAAAACTGTGAAGAATAATCTTGTAGATATTTAATATTATGTATACAATTAAGCTGCTAAGGATGCTACATGATAGTGGAAAAATGACAAAAATATCAGTAAAATTATATGGTGACAAACAATAACCACTGGAAAAAAATGGTGAAGAATAATAATTATACTAATAAACGTTTTCCCTATTGCATTGGCAATAGTTGAAAATATGAATAAAAAATGCTCAAAATTGACTAGACTGATGCACAACATACTTTCAAAAGTTTTATATTTCATAAATAATGATAAAATAACTTGTGATTTAATGTAATGTTAGTAATGCACATTTCACGTCTGAAAAAGCAAAGATACAAAACTACAGAGGTGGAAAATAACTTTCATAGATTTAGACTAGACATAGAAATTATTTTAAGAATGAACCCATACATTAAAAACCTGACATATGTTCCAATTTAATTTTTTTAAAGTCATTGCCCAACCTTATGAATTTATGGCTTTACAAAATCTCGCACTCTTTCAGTGTACTTCCACCGTCAACCACTATTTGGCTGTAGTCTAATCACACTAACACTAATGCTGCGTACATTTTACCAGCAAAAAAAAAAAGAGTTTAAACAGGAAATTATAAATTCATAAAATCATTACAGAAGCCATGCGAAAAGTTTCCAGTTAAATGCTGCCATTGGCTGGCAAAGCAATGGGAAAGATCTGATTGTGGCGCAAAGGGCGTCGTGCTGCTTTTACATGGAAGCCCGAGACGAAGCGTGCATGATCTATCATGCTGGGCCACCTGCTTTCTCCAAAAGAAGCACATTGAAATGCCACACAGCTGCTGCGCTCAGCCGAGCGGAGAAAAAATAACACTACAGCACAAAAGGCGACTCCCGGTGTCTGTGCCAATATAGTAGATACAGTATAGTACAGTACAGTGTGCGAAAACGTGGTGAGCTTTATTACAGTATAGTTGTTGTTGTTGTTGTTTTTTTAATTGCTGTGTAAGGGCATCAACGATAACAATGCCAGCATTTTTGTGCCGTCTTCCAATAGTATGGGCACAACACCGACAATAAGAATGTCGACAATCTAACTGGAATTGGAATTTGGCACTTTTTTAATGTTGGATGATAATTGCCAGTTGTCTGATTATTTTGTCAGGCTTAAATTAAAATACTTTTCCAATGGAATCCAAGGATTGTAGTTTTCTGTAAATTGGATTATGTAATAGCAGTTTAGGATGTACACCCCCCCACTTACCTATTTTTTACCTTGGTTTTAGAGCATTGGTTTGCATTAGTATTTTTTGGTTTATTAATGCAACAGTTGTTGGTACTGTATTCATTCATTTTCTGAATCGCTTATCCTCAAGGGCTTTGTAGGGTGATGTAGCCAATCCCAGGGAACTATGGGCACCAGGCAGAGGACATTTTTTTGAATTATTGGCCGGCCAATCACATAGCACATGAAGATGGACAACCAATAATAGTTATGGGCAATTTAGAGTGTAAAATCATCTTACAAAACATGTTTTCTATTAAACCCTAAATCTCAGAACTGGATTATATTTAAAAAATATATACATTTACAAAGGAAGGCCCAGTTGGTGTAGTGGTCTCATCAACTGACTTGGGTGCAGTAAGCACGGGATCAATTCCAACTCAGTGGCGGTCTTCCTGTGTGTTATTGAGACACTTAAAAGTTCATTTGAAATCTCCAATTCATGAAAACAGTTGGATTTACCTTTACTCTATTAAGCACCTTGAACTCTGCAATGTTTCAATCCAATGTTTTTCCCCCAATGGAAATCACTCTTACGAGTATACCGTACACCAATGAATAATACCTAAAGTTAATCTTTTGGAGACTTCATTTGTCAATAGTGAGACAGATATCCAACCTCGATCGCGGTTCTTTCTTCCCGGAATGATGAATATCTCCTGCTCTCTTCCACTTGACAGCTTCCATCACCAATCACAGTTCATTATCACTGAGCCAGAACCCTTTTATTTCTGCCCGACGTGTTCTACTCCTCCCCTTTGCCTCAAACCTGACCGCTGACATCCTGTCACAATTGCGGAACAGGGTCTTCGGGGGGTTGGACGGCCTCGGAAAAATGTGCCGCTTCACGTAACTGAGGCTTCATTCCCACTACTGCCCAGAGGCTCTCTGGTTTTGGCAACATATGCCATATTATAATCCAAAAGTGCCCTCTGACAAATCATGAAAGCGGCAAAAGGAGCCGATTCTGTCAAGTTCTTTTCTGTTCCCGTCACTCCCTCAGAGAATGTAGACTTCACGTGCTTGTCAGCTTCTCGCCAACATCAAGACGCGGCCAGGCGTTTATCGACGGATTGCCGACAGCGTCGGGGAGCGAGACCTACGGAGTTGGGAGAGTCGGTTATGGCGGAGATGGGGGGGATCGATGAGGAGCTTAAACTAATACTTTTTTTGCCGATTTACAAAATCAAGTTTTCCTTTTTAATCAGCATTAACATTTAGCTTCTACTTTTGAGAAAGCGCTAACATTGGTAAAAAAAAATTGCGACCCTGTTGCTGGAATTTTGCATTTGAACAGAATCAAGCAATTTCTGATTTTTTTTCTTTATTTATAAGTAAGTTTCCCTTTTTATCTGCATTAAAACGTGACTAAATGGCTAGCTTCTACTTAAGAGAAAGAAAAGCTAATGTTAGTACAGATTTACAACCTCATTACTATGTCTGGTATTATTATTTACTATTGTGAATGTTAAATATGAAACGAGTCCTACAATTTTAGAACGATCCGTGGCATTTTCATCAATATAAATACTATATAACGCAAGAAAAAAAGACCTCCCCTCAAATAAATTGGACATGTATAGGACTCCATGGCCTGACCTTTCTCGGACACGTTTTCCCTCACAAATGATCAGCCCCAGTCGCGTAATGATAAAACCAGGGAAGTGGTAAAAAGTGATTGATCTCAGCATCCTAACAGGATCTCATATGACCTACCAGATCCATACTTTTAGCCGGCTTGATTCTTCGTTTTCGCCTTGGCTCGCTTTGCTGCCACTTTGTCAGCGAGTGTTGGACACAAAATAATTGCTTCTATATTTCCTCCATTGATTTCTGGCACACAGGGCTGGCTGTTCTATCCTCCTTACTTGCACATCCACGCCAGAGCCACCGTTAACACGTTTACAACTCGCGTTTTTGTTTACACCACCACTCGTTATTAAGATAATGTCACCATGGCTCTTGAATTAAGCATGGCCTTGCAATGTCCAAGCCACAGATGCCCTCGAAAAACAAGGGCCGAGTGATTAAAAGACGAAATAAAAAGCGCATTCTCGTCTTGCGAGATAGTGGCTGCCGGTATGCGAGTGACGGCGTGTTCGAATTCCCTATCGCAGTCATTGTTTTCATAAGGGTCGTAAGTCAAAATCATTGAGAGACTGCCAATGAGTTTCCTGCAGGTCCATTTTGAAGAAGAAAATCACACAGCGACCCTCCGTCATCTTTTCCCTGTAATGAAACTCCCTTGGTGTGATTTTCCGTGCTTAATTACTTCGCTTTCCATCCTACTTTACCCTTTCCACTTGGTGAGTCGCCGCTTTAATGAAGCACCCAGAGCTCTCCTGCAGCATGCTGCCATCATTTTCACTTACTCTTCTAGTCTGCTCTTCCTGGGATGACCATTCAGCAGAAAGGAGACTACAAGTGGGAAGAATTATCGATCACCTAATGCGTCACAATAATCCCATCTCCAATGTAATATCGAGTCCCCTTTAGGCAGCCAAGAGTGTTGAAGACCACACATCTCTCTTAAAAGAAATACAACTCCACGGCACAGACATGATGGAGGTTTGGGGGTCGAAACCAAGACCAAAACTGAAAAGAGCATGAATCTGAGAGTCTTTTCATTCATTTGGGAGTAGCGAACCAGACCAAACCTGACTAAAGACCCAAACAAAAACAGGACCAGGATCGACAACACACCAAGACTGAAATAAGAGAAAATCTGAGACAGGATTGAGATTTTCAAGGCCAAGACACAGAGCTGTGATTGGGAAAAAAAACACAAAGACTAATTCTTGAGACCGAAACAAGACCGAGACTCGGAAAAGACCGGAGACTTGCGAATCTTCAAATCAACAAATTGAACAACATCAAGACCTGATCTGACCTGACAATAACCAAGACCAACACAATACCGACAAAAGAACTGTTGGAATCAAGACCAGGACCAAGACCTAGAAGGACACATTTCCATCAAATTCGCCCCATGTCTTTGACTTGCTTGGCATTTTACAAATAGCTAGCAAAACCCGGTGATTTTCCATGAAATATACTGTGAAATATCCAACTTTTGTTCCCCTAAATCTGCTTCAAAAATACATCATCCCCTCAGTGTGAGACAGTATGCAATTAGTGAGCGCAAAAGGCATCCGTGCAGGCGCACCCGCCAGCGGCAGGACGCCCGGGGCAGGGCCGCTGACATGAATTATTGAATATTTGTAAATGAATTAACGCCTAGGGGAGGAGGTTTCACCTGTGAACAGAAGAGGGATTATATCTGTGGGCACAGTGCAGGAAGGCTTGGAGGGAGGAAAGAAGTCCACCTGCATCCAAATGCTTCTCAAATGACCGAAACAGGAAATGAGGCACGTTAGGATCGACTTATGGGGCCACATACTCAAACGCTGACAGCCTCACAACATCGTGATTTGGCTCATAAATCTTTCATTGGCAACCGTTTTCAGAATAGCAGATTTGGAGTATTCTGACTGGAACTTAAAGTATTATGTTTTATGTCTGTAAACATGAACAACACTACATGAAAACTGGGTCTTTTATCGGTAAAAGCATAGTTTGTGTCTGCTTTATTCTGTGGATTGGTTATCCAAAGTAGACATTTGCTTGTTTGCCGCCATTGACGAATTGTGCCTGCTTTATTCTGTGGATTAGTTGTTCAAAGTAGACGTTTGCTTGTAGACCGCCGTTTGACAAATGTTGGTTTAACTTTTGAAAGCCCTTTTACTATTATTTTTGGCTTTACTATTATATTTGCACGCATATTAGCCGCCTCTGTATTTAAGCCGCAGCCTTAAAATTGCCTTACAATCGTAGAATTTTACAATGTCCCCCGTATAAGACACCCCCTGGTTCACAATGTTCACCTCCATACTCATGGTTTTAATAGGGAGTACAAATGTGTTACTTTGAAGGGAAAATATTAAAAAATCCCTACATGTGGTATTTCTGAGATTCTGTAAGAATTGAAAGGATTGTCTGCTCTATTGCACACTCCGAAAGGGTATTGCCTGCACGATATTTATCGAGGAAATGATATAAAACTTTCTATAGACCAGTATCCAGTAGTAGCGATTGTTCCATCCGGAAATTAGAAAGTACACAACAGATAAAAATAAGCATGGCGGCCTTGAACATTTTATGAGAGTAGGATGCAAAACAGAGCGAAAATCAGGTGACACAAGACACCCCCCCCCTCCCCCCCGCCGGGTGGCCTCCCTTCTTTATTTCCTTGCACCCCCATCCAAAGCCCAGGAGAAATTAATCCCGCCGCACGCTGCTGCCGGTGAAATTGTTGGCGAGGGACCTTGTGAGTTTGCGTCTGTGTTAGGAAGCAAGACGGAGTGCGAAGACAGCCCGAGAGAACAACAAGGTCAGGAGAAGTAAATTGTTTTTCCGCGGCGAGGTGTTTAATTCGGCTTTATATAGGAAAAGTGGAAGATTGGCATGCTGCAGCTGAAAATGAAGCACAGTGTGTGTCAACTCAATCAAGTATAGGACTCTCAAATTGCTTCAAAACAAGATCAATATCTCACAATATCTTTACTCAATTGTGCCGATGGGAGTTGCTTCTTTGTGGATATGGAGGATAAACATGGGAATGTTAAGAATGCTTAAAGAGAAGGGGGGGAGGACTATTATGGAAGACGAAGAAGAAGAAAATGGTTAAAGGAGGAGAAAGAAGAAAATGGTGAAGCAGATAAATTGAGATGACAAGGTAGATGAGGAAGACCATTCACAAGAAGAAAAAATAGGAATATATGATGACAACGGAGATGACGTTGGTTGAGGAACTGATAAAGAAAGCAATAAGCAGAAGATAAAGGGGTAGTATTGTCTTAATTTGACAAAGATGGATAAGATGACACCAAGACAAAGAATTTGAAGCTCAGCAAATACAGTAATTCCTCAAAGATTGCGGTTAATGTGGACCAGACATAATCGAAAAATCACAAAGTAGGGTCACCCTTATTATCTTATCTCATTTCCTGAACCGCTTTATCCTCATTAGGGTCATGGTGGCACTGGAGCCTATCCCAGCTGACTTCAGGCCAGAGGCTGGAGGAAACCCTGAATTGGTGGCCAGTCAATCGCAGGGCACAATGAGACAAACAACCATTTATCCTCACACTCACACCTAGGGGCAATTTAGAGTGTCCAATCAGCCCAGTGTCTTGGGAATGTGGGAAGAAACTGGAGTACCCGGAGAAAACCCAAAGAGGCCCGGGGAGAACATGCAAACTCCACACAGGTGGATCGACCTGAATTTGAAAACAAGTCTGTCTTCGTATTTATTTATTCTCTTTTATTTCTGATTTTGGGGAAATTGTGGTGCAGTCTTGCGTGCAACAGTAAAGACTACGACTCAAACAACCAGGAAGAACGTGACTAACCCTAATGAAGACAAAGATGTTGACAAGTTAGACGACCTCGAACTCGGAGACAATGAAGACGAAGCAGAAAAAGTCAACGGCTAGGCCTGCCTGATCAATCCTTTTTCCATTACTTGTAATGGGCCAAAAGCTAAACACAACAATGTTTCTACATTTCCTGCCCTTATTGATTCTTTAATAAAAGTACTGATCTTGTCTTGTGGTTTACACTATTAATGTGATTCATCAGGCGGGACTAGGGGGGAAAAAAAGAAGAAAAAGAAGAAGAAAAGAAACAACACCAAAGAGTGAAATGTTGCGTCGGCACTAAAAGATCACGTCCGTTGTGTAGGAGGAAGAAGATGAGGCGGGTTCTAAAAGATGAAAGTGAGCGGCGTCAGTTCGCTAGACGTCAAGACTCAAAAGCTGACTTTGTCGACATGTGTGTCTTTTTTCTTTTGTGCAGAAAGATGGAACACGTTGGGATAGCAGCAAGCTCGTCTGGTTGACAGTTCTGAGTTCAAGTCCAAGCCCAGTTAAAAGGAATTGGACGTCAAGTACCATCAATGGAACTGGACAATGAGCATTTACACTTGGTATGTATGTCAATAGCAGGCAATGCGTCAAAGTTACAGAAATGGGGGTTTAACAGTAAATATCTTTCATAAGTTAATTTACTTTATTTTTTTGTTGGTTTAATTTGAATGTTTAAAGACAGAGAAACCATTCAAATATTCTGAATTGGATTATATTTACCAATAATTCTCTATCATTAGCAACCATTGACGGGGCAAGGTGTCCAATTCATTTTGCCATTGGTTCCCATTCTAAATTAGAAATTACAATTAGATGTATATCATTGTCAATGTCAGGTAATGAGTGCAAAGGGTGTGAGAGTAATAAGTTTAATCCATATATTTTTTACTTACATTACATTCAAATTTGAAAATGTGATTTAGGCAGTGAAAGGGTTCATGTAACATTAACAGTTTTTGGGGATAACTATGGCCTAAAAAACACACAGCAGAACAAGTTGTCGGTGGTCAGAGTGGAGAAAACAATAGACATAAATGTGTCACTTGAGTATAAGTCGCAGGTCCAGCCAAACAATGAAAAAGGGGCGTCTTATAGTCGGGAAAATACGGTAGGCGTCTAATGGCAGCCAAATATGAATCTGGGTTATCCAATGTACAATAGCATCAAAAAAAGATGACTTTGACAGCCCTGCTTTGGCCGGTCCACTTTTTTAAAGCCAGTGCCGCAGTCGCTCTCTCTCCCAACACGATTTTTTTTTGTCTCCACCCTCGCTAGCTGACATGCACAGGGCAAATTAGGATGAATAAATAAGAGATGGAGTTGTGCCTTCCTCTCCGAGTCTAATCTCAGAGGTAGGGGGTAGAAACAGCTTGCCACATTGTGAGTGAACGAGCGGGACACTGCTGGCTTTCAGGAAACCAATTTGTTTGTTTATTGTCTTCATGTTTTTTGTGGGCGGTTACACTCCAGTGCAGCCGGGACCATCGTGGACACGCTCGCCTTAAATGGCATCTATAAAACACTTCCTCCACCCTCCCCTTTCCTCGCCGAGAGAAAGTGCCACAGTGCCGCTTTTGTTCGCTACGGTGGGCCGTCCAATTTCCCCTTAAAACCACCGTCGGATTCGCCCTGGCGGCTGGAAACGGCGCGCCGAGAGGTGGAACAAAGTGCTTTCTAAACACATTAGGCCCGCTTCCACGCGGACGCTCTTGCCGTGCTTGGAAATCGGGCCTAATCATGGAGATAGATAGGCCCACTTTTTATTGCTGGCAACCGCTGTGTGAGTGACGGCTACAGTCTTAGGAAGGATGATGATATTCACATGCTCGCGCTGCTGCTGTGCTCGCTTCCGCAAATGGGAAAAGGAATTGGGAAGTCATTTTGGTGTCAATTCAAAGGGAGTTGTATTTGGAGGGAGAAAAAAAAACATGATTGGCAAAAGGGTGGCTTGTACAAAATAAAAATAGACTTGAGATAAAAGATAGCCAAAAATAACACACATTTAAGATAGCAGTTACAGAGCTCACAACTTATGTGGAATTTCCAGAGTTTACCGCAGAGAAGTAACAAGTAATCCCCAAAAATTGTCACCGACATTTTTTTAAGCAACTATCTCCCAAAAAGTGCCAAATTTAGAATTTAAATGCCCCGAAATTCACTATTTTTCCGCATTTTACTTGCACATTTGATTCAACTGCACATTAAACCGGATGAATTCGGTAACACGCTTGCAATGTGAGTCATCCGAGCATAACAATAACAATTGAATTTAAAATGTTACATTTTACGAGAATCACATTCACTCTTGATGAATACATAAAACTCCTGAAATGAGGTTGACAGAGTTTGACAGCTCTGAAATTGTACAAAATAATCATAAGAGATGAAAAAATGTAAAAATATGCAATAGCAAAAATAACCCGTGTTATAATGTTGTAGAAAGAAAGTTGTTGTACAAAAGAAATGTTTAGTTGAAGCTAACATGACAGTTCTAGATGCAGATTTGATGCAAAAGAAAATTGTATTGATAGAAAAAACAAATGCTTGGCACAAATAATTTATACTAAATTTAAATAACATATATCTTTTTGACAACTATTGCATTTGGCCCAAATTTAATTCCAAAGGAGAATATTGTGCTGATATCAATGAAATGAACAAGACTAATTATGTGTACGTTGTATTCATACCTGCCCCTTTTGTTTCAAACTTAACCCAAAAACTTACGTGCATTATCAGCACATCGGCTAATGTGAGTTGCGCTTCGTTGTTGAGCAAAAAAAAATGCCTACATCAAAATTACCCATGCATTATGCAAAGAAAATTGTCGATAAGTTGACGACCTATAGCACTACAATGGAGTTAAAGGCTTATTATGGTGTTTCACCCTGTAACTGTGTCCAATGGCTGAACGTTATTGGCACACGTTAGGTAGTCCAATGTTGTCCAATCCTTGGACTCTTATGAAAATTGTAATGTGAAAAGCAACCCGCAAAAGAAAGTGAACTGTTGACTTTCCTGGTGTGAATACGCCCTTAGACTCACACACTCGCACACAAATACACCTATGTGTGGCACTATTGATCTGACAGCGCAAGCCTCTAGCCCATGAAGAACACAAATACAGCCCGCGGTGGCTCCTTAAAAACTCCAGACGAGCCTCTTCATCCTCACCGTTCACCTCTTTCTCCCCCTTCTGGAAATGGCCTGGTGCTTCATGCATTTCAAGCAACCCGCCTGCCAACAGCGCCTGTTTGTAGCGCCAAGGTTGCTTTAGAAAAAAAAAAAAAGTGAAAATTGCCATACCCTGGCTTGCAATCTTTTTCTTCTGAATGCTTCATATTTTTCACAGACTTTTACGATACCTGATATGCTAACCTTGCTGACAGCATTGGTCCGAGTACCGTAATTTCTGGACTATAAATCATTCTTTTTTTCCTAGTTTGGCTGGGCCTGCAACTTTTATGTCCTTTTTTTCCTCAAAAACTGTTAATATGTTACATTTACAGGTGCTTTTTTCACGGTTGTTCCCTATTTTATCAGCACTTTAATGCATCATGTTGTACTATAACTTGTACTTGCATGGGTTTTCTCCAGGTACTGCGGTTTCTACCAAATAGCCCAAAAATTCCGATTTTTTTTCTCTTCTTTTCTTCTTGCATTCTTTGGCTGACTCGATTTATACTTGCACTTTTTTTCATAGTTTGACCAGACCTGGGACTCAAACTCAAGTCCGACATACTTTTTCTTCTCTTTGACCACCATTAGCCTGTTTTTTAGCCCATAGTTATCCCCAAAAACTAAATGTTACATTAACAGGAGCCTATCTATCCTGCTTTTCTCCATTTAACTATTTTTACAATTAAAAAATGCCCGCGGTAAGATACAATTTATACTCCAGTGCGACTTATATAAACTTTTTCCTTCTTCATTGCGCATTATTTGACTGGTCTGACTCATAGTCCAAAAAATACCATACTTTTTCCCCTTTTCATTGTGTATTTTTTAGCAAGTGCGACTTTTAGTGGGAATAATACAATACACGGGATTCAGACCCAACCGATACTATCACCAAACTGGACTTTGGATGTCACTCACAATCCGTCACTGAGTTTCCATCTCCGCTAATCTCTGGGTGGCCTTTGCGCCGCTTGTCAGCGTCGGCGGCCAATAACGCAGCACAATAAAAGCCTCCAGGACAACAGCGGTCCGCAGGCAGCTTCAAGGGCTACTGATGGCAATCTATAAAACAATATAATGGCTCTCCTGTCAGCCAAAGGGTGGGGCGAGGAGGGGAGGGGGGGTAAAGGGAAGATCTACGCCCCCTCGGTCTCTCCGAGGAGACTTCAATTAATCACTGCTGAATTGCATCGGCCCGCAATAGGCGTGTAAGGTTATTACCATGCTCTCTCCGCAGGATGAAATGCGATGATGGTGCTAATTGAGGCGAGGGGGGGGGGGGGGGGGGGACAGCTGACCGCACAACAGTTGTCAAAATGGATGAAGGGCAGTTGCAAGCACAAGGTGAACACGCGAATGGGAGATGGGATGTTGAAAATCACGTCAGTGTCCTTGTCACACACACCGTTGACAAGGCTTGGAAAAGCGTCTGGTCGAGATTCCCCAATATGTATCGCTTAACTGGGGAGGGGGGGTCCCAAAAGTGGGTTGGATATGGAGAGATTGTGTTAGGAAGTTGTTGTTCACCTGGCTTGAAACATCTGGTTCAAGCAGGTCATAACTGTTGGAAACTATTGGATATTGATTACAGGTTAATGGTCAAAGTCGGTAAAGGGCCGATCGATAGATGTCTTTGAATGGTTGTCCTGATCAATTCGCGTGTGTTTGGGCCACTGGGGAAGAGTAAAGATTGATTTTTGACATCTGATCTCCCCGGGAAATGGCAAGTCCTGACAATCATGAATCTGTTCAACGATGTGTTCGTTCTAATGTCAGTGGGCGACACTGAGTTTTTTTCCATGCCATGTTTGTGCCGATTAGAAGGGTAAACAATGGTCATCGTCACCAATTATCCTGTGGTGTGGCATGTGTTAACGGTGACTTTTTGGAAACCGATCAGTCCTGAACACGCTTAAATGCTATGCTACCAGATGCGTGAAAGGTTACACATATTGATAATCGGGACAGTTCAATGTCAGTTCCCTGTCACAGTCATCAAAACCCTGACAAAAGGCATCTGAATGATGATCTAGACCGATTTTCTTCCAAACCAGTCAGTGCCAAAAATCAAAAACGGTTTAATGTTGACGATCGCATATTTGTTTGTGTTCTCATCACTGGATATTGATGTGAAACAGCGTGAAGAATGCACACCTAAAAATAATCCCCCATCAAATCTACGAGCTACAGCACCCGATTCCCCTTTAATCTCAACACCCGTTTACTATTTCTTTACCTATTTCCAATGACAAATATCCAAAATGGTTATGTTACACACACTTACTGACACAATACCTGACAACATCCCTCTTAAATGCATAAAAACGTACATATTTATATATCTTGTATATCTTTTGTGTTTCAATATATTTTCAATGGAATAACATGTTAATCAGGTAGTACGGTGGAGCAAGTGGTTAGCGTGTCGGCCTCACAGCTATGGAGTCCTGGGTTCAAATCCTGGTCATGTCCATCTGTGTGGAGTTAACATGTTCTCCTGTGTGGGTTTTCTTCGGGTACTTCTGTTTCCTCCCAAATTCCAAAAACATGCATGGTAGGCTGATTGGACACTCTAAATTGCCCTTAAGTATGAGTGTGAGCGTGAATGGTTGTTTGTCTCTTTGTGCCCTGTGATTGGCTGGCCGCTTATTGAGGGTGTCCCCCGCCTCTGGCCCGGAGTCAGCTGGGATAGGTTCCAGCACCCCCCGTGAACCTAAGTGAGGATGAAGGGGTTCGGAAAATGAGATGAGATAAGATAATATGATTTCAATTGTAGGTGTGTTTAAAGTTTTGAAGGAACGTATATTCACCACTTCCAGTCAAAATTGATTGGACGTCGAATGCTGTCGATGACTTAAATGAGTAGTTAAAAATGTTCATAAATGATTTAATGCTTTTTTTGTTTTGTTTTTAAATGCGCAGTCTCTTCATGGCACTTTTCACATATAGCGAGTAGGTGGGTGGAACACTCACGACAAATGGGGGTTCACTCAAGCATTGCAATGTGTGATGTCACATTTAGTCCTTTAGGGGGATTCCAACGCCATCATTGCCATGAGCATTCGTTGAAAAGATAGCTCAAGCACCCCATGCCCGCCCACACCCACTCACACACTTTTACAGTAGGTGGGGAGGAGAATCCATGAAGAACTTAAGCCCATATGGATGTCATCTTGTTGATCATCTCCTGGTTGACCAAAGCATCACATTTATAGCCTTTGGATGTTGAGGAACATAGCTTTAAATTGGAAAGGTGGGGAGGGGGTTTGCCATTTCTTTTCCTACTCTAGTCGTTTGATCCAAAGAGCACGTAGCAACTTGTGCTTTGAATATACTCAACATGGCTGAAGTATAGGCAAAATAGATGAGCATTTCCCCCAAAGATGTCAAAATGCTGTATATTGTAAAACCTGATGGAGTTTCTCTTGATTGTTGGATTCATTATTAGTACTCATTAGCTGTATTTTATACAATTAGGTTCATTTTTTTGCATTTTGATGACAGATTCCTCCCAAAACAGCCCAAGCAGGAACTTTATAGTTCACAATAAAAGAGTAAAAGGCGCCCTACCTGTCGTCGTGATCTCAGTTAATCCCGAGATTTCATTTATTCTCCATTTTCAACCACAAAGCCCAGCCAGTCATCTTCTTCTCCTTGTTCTAGCAAAAGCAATTTCCCCTCTGCTCCACCAAACATCACACACATGTAAAAGATAGGCAAAATTTATGACGTTATGGATGATTTCAAGCAATCCACCGGTCCGTGCCAGAGGGATGGAGGAGTCAGAAGTGAATAAAAGTTGCAGCTCCTCAAGTTCTCATCTTCTGCTGCTCCCGAGCGTTTTGAGCACACGCCAAGCAGTCACGCATGCTTCCTACCAGGAGTCATTTTTTTTCCAAAAAAAGGAAGGAACAAGCCTCCATCTTGCTCACTGGTTGAGGTTGTATTTTCACTAGAGATGCTTCTTCCTCCGCTCGCTAGGATGATTTGCTTTGAGTCCGAGGATTTGGTGAGAGATGCCGAAGCTGTCGCTCTTTACCGCGGAGAAACAAAAAGCATCTGTGCTGGTGCTTCAGTGTCTCCTAGTGAAAATTTGCAGTACTCCAGTTTGGGAGGTTGGATGACCTCACTTTTGGGAGGGAGTTGAGGGGGGTTGTCGCACTCTAACAAATTAGAAAACGAGTGATGAAAAGAATATTCTAATAAATCATATTGACAGTGATAGTGAACGTCTAAACCATTTTCACTGGGAATTAAAGTATCCTCACTTTCGATAATGGAAATCACATTTATTTGCCGCTTCCAGTCAAAATGGCCAGTCAATGATCCTTTTTTTGCTGACTTTGGTTGCAAGGGATGGAAAATGTATTGATTGGCATCCCCACCATTGGGTCAGCATTGATGTGCTCATCATTTTTATAATTGGGAAATTATATGGAGTGAAGCCTTTTGGATGTTGTTTTTGTGCATTGACTGCCTTCTGAGCGGAAGCTGTGTGTGTGTGGTCATTGCTCTCGTCCAGCATTAGTGCCAGGAACTCTTCCCTTCACTAATTTTGTTATCATGGCAATTTTCTTTTCCGTTTCTCATGCAGTCGCTTCGCTCCGCGTGATCAGTCCAGCAAGTTCTCCGGGAACAATGAATCTTGTTCTATCTTATTCCCCTTTAACCACTAATTTACTGCCTGCTAAACATTGAATTTTGACTGCTATATCCGTCAATGGCAGCAACGGATACTGTAACTTGATTTTGTGTAAGCCATGTATTTTTTATGGCAAAAAAAGGTTGATTTTCATGTATGTGACACATGTTGAGATTAATATTTTGTGAGTTTTGAGAAGGAAGTTTGATTGATCCATAATTCATTGAATATTTTGTACCACATGACAAAGAGTGACAATTTCTGTTGTACTTCATCGTCATCTTGTTTTTCTATTTTATATCCTGTTGTAAAATAACACGTCGCCACATTTAATTACAAGAATAGGCGTTGTAGGATGTGTTAATAAGTTATACTATTGAATTAATGTATGTCTTTAATGAGATTCAGTTGCCATTAATATCTTGTAGCATTTGGTAATACTATATCCTATTGGAACATAAGATTTAATGTAGTTTTGTCAGGTATTATAACACATTGTAATGTCATTTACATGTGTTTATTTACACTTACCTCATAGGTGGCATATCATAATGTAACATATGTTAAAGTATTGATGCATATCTCTAATTCTGCAAAATCCCATAGCATTCATTTTGGATTCATATGTCTTAGCGCAGATCCAAACCAAACATCAGCCATTGTCAATATTTCACAGCAGCCAAACAAACAAAAAGCTACCTGATTAAGCTTAGCTTATTTGTGTATTTACATAGAATCAACTAGTTCCTAATTTGCAGCAACGTGGCACCCAACAAGGAATTCACAGCAGTCTTCCTCATATATCTGCACGGAGGAATTTGATCCTTTATTCAACCTTTCAATTGTCTACCAAGACATCGCTGTCGACGGGTCAGTTGGGAAAGCTGCTCTCTACTGGGTGTCAGTCCAATTAAAATTGATCATTAATCAATACCGTACTTTGAAGTATGGATTTGCTTTTTCAAACTCCCCATGAGAAGGTAATCATCCTAAATGGAAACACACAGGAAGGAATACACATATCCGTCCAGAGTGGATAGCCAACAATGTCAGGTTATTAGCATTGGCCCGGTCGAGCTGTGATTTTCCCATCTTATATAAGCCCAATGGGCTCGCCCCATGTTTTAAATCTCCACACCTCAATAACTGCATATGAATAGGGAAGCTGCTTTAAAAAAAATAAAAATCTATTCATATCTGTCATTATATGCTCGGCAAAGACATCATATTTCCCACCTTCTTCTCTGTCACTTGCCCACAGAGCGAAAAGATGACCTCATTAATCTTTGGAGCATTGTGCCGACCCGCCTCGTCATCCGCCTGACACCTTAGTTTGTGACACAGGCGCCGCTCATTAAATCATGTGACAGGATGAGGTCGGCCTTGAGGTGAGGAGTCTCAAGCTGCGTGGGTGAAGATAGCCGAACCCGCCGGTGCTGGCTTTTCTGTTCGGAGATCTCCGGCTTTGGATGTGGCAGCCAAGGTGAGTCATGAGTTAGCCGCGGTCACTTTGGTTTTGCCATGGAAAAGAGAGCTTTTTGTCTGTCATCTTCCTTTTATTTGAAAGTACTTATTCGCCTATAAAGGCTTTATTGACAACTTGTGGCATTCTGGTGAAATTTTATGGGAGATGTGGGCATGCTGTATTTAAAGGGGATGAGAGGAGACCTGTTGATTGGTGGTGTGTCCAAGTATTTGTTTGCGACATGCAGTTTCCAGTATACTACATCAAAATGAAGTATTTTTTATTTGTGTCCTTGGGATGTGAGTGTGCTGAATTAGCACATACTATATGATAGAATCAAGAGAATTGATTGGTAGAGTATTCATTTATTTGCCTTTAAATGCTTGTTGCTATCTTGTGGGATTTTGGTGCAAAAAACTGTTAAAGCGAGGTTGTTATTTTTTATGTTCTGCATGACACGTGGGGGTGCCTTCCTTATTAAAGGGAATGAGAGTAGTACAGTTGATTGGCGGTTTATGGAGTTTTTCAGTCGTCACACCCAATGCAGACAAACAATGATTCTCAACCTATCAGTTGCCAAGATTTATGACAGATATTGTTGTTTTATTTGTGTTTTTTTTAAAATTAGCAACAACAGCATGCCACAAAACATAAATAGTAATCATTGGATGTTTTTAGTGAGGAATACATGTTTACACTTTCAATCAGTGTCAATTTTCATTCATTTTTCCAGTGTTAGAATGTGTTTGAACATGGACTGCTCTGCTTAAAGCAAGAAGACACCACAGGGAGTCGTTCAAAACCTTCCCCTGAACCCCCAGCTTGCCTTCATTGTTGCCAAAGTGTGTCTGAAGACATGGGGGACGGCGGGCGAGCCACGGTAAGAGGGAAAATAGCAAGCATAATGGCCTCCGGAATGGAGCGGGCCATCAATAATGCAGAGGAAGCGGCGCTTAATGCCCCCCGTTAGTCCAACAGGTCGGCAGCCGCCGGGACAGTTATTCTTCCTCCGCCGCAGACGCTCGGCTAGAGGCCGCTACATCAAGGCTTTATGTCTTTTGCCGACCTCCGTCCCGCAAGAGTCGTTAATGGGTTTTCATCAAGGAGCGGCCATTTTGGATGAGAGCTGTAATCAAAAGCAAGTTCAAACAAAGGGAGCCATGTCGTTTCAGGTTGAGGTCGAGCCTGACAAAAGGGAAGCTGGAGAATATTAACGGCAATAGTCGTTCAATCCGTTTGACGTTGCCAAAAGTCCTGGTTCGACCGTTTTGACTACAATGGATATGTATCCTTTTTCAGAAATATGTATTAAGTATTTGGAAATGTACTTTAACTATATATACACAGCTGCATGTAAATCCTTCCCTCAATTGGCACACAATAGTGCAACTAAACTGTCAGTTTATCTGCCAGTGCATGTAATAATATTAAATTGTATTTCTAAGCAACATTAATAACACTCAGGGACATTATAAAAAAAGTAGTAAGAGTATGAGTCAAGTACATAAGGCCTTTTTTGTCAGTGTATGCATTTAATTCCAACTAGCAGTTCTTGGCGTCCATCTAGTGGACAATTTGCAGAACACCGCCTGGTTGTCACATGGGTGCTCCGACTCTCCGAGAAAGAAAAAAAAAACACAAAAGAGCCAGCTCGCTTCCTGAAATGCTCCTCGTCATCCATTGCGTCTTCTTCTGTTGGCCTCTCGAATCTTTTCATATCTCCCTCCTTTACGTTTGACCTTTTTTTATTTATTATTTTGGTGCAGCGCGAGTCGATGCCGAGGATGATAAGCAAAGTGAAAAGCGCCATGTCGTCTCTGGTGGGAGGGATGATGCCGAACGGCCATCATCACCACCACCATCACCACAGCCATCCCAACCATCACGGCGGCGGCGGAGGAGGCGGTTCACAGTCCGGGGGAGCCGACGGCCTGCCGCCGCGCTTCCCCTACGGTCGCCCGGACTTCCTGGAGCTCACTCCGGAGCTGCTGCAGTACTCGACCGAGCACGCCTCGCGCCCGGTTCTCACGCTCAAACGGGGCAGCAGGCTCCCTTGGCACACTGGATACGCCGAGTGAGTGCCGTCTTTATGGGGATTGTTGTTGTTGTTGGCATTTTCGGGCTGGTTGCATTTCAGTCGCACTTGCGCGTTTTAACCGGGAGCGGTGCCGCATAAATGGCAGGCGCGCATCATACGTTATGCTGCAGAGGCGCTACTTTCTTCGTCCACAGTTGTGTTGGTTCTATTCCTCAAATTAACCAAGGAGGGTTGTCGTGTAGGTTTTATTCTTTAGAATTGCCCCCCAAGTACTGATGTTATGTAGGTTCTTCTATAAGGTGATGCTGTGTGATGGTCTCCGTTTGTGTCGTCATTTCTAGTTCTGTTGTCAAGGCCTGTTCAGTGAAATATTTCAGTTGATGGGTAGGATTGCATTCTAAACCACAGTGCCTGATGCCGAAACCCACAATATTGAAAAAAATATATATTATGTATTATTATAGGGTGGCCCAGTGGAGCGAGTGGTTAGCACTTCGGCCCCGCAGTGGGAGACCTGGGTTCAAATCCAGGTCGGTCCACCTGTGTGGAGTTTGCATGTTCTCCTTGAATCTGTGTGGGTTTTCTCTGGGTACTCCGGTTTCCTCCCACATTCCAAATACATCCATCTCCAGCACCCCCCGTGACCTCGATGGCCAGCAGGGCTCAAGGAGATGGACAACCAATCATAGCTAGGGGAAATTTAGAATGTCTAACCAGCCTAATCCAGCTCTTATTGGGTCGTGGGAGGAAACCCGAGTACCTGGAAAAAAGCCACCCCTTTTGGCCACCGGTGCTGCCAAAATCACATAAAACCGAAAGATACTTACTGTTGCAATAACATTTGGACCTGATACTGTTCTTCAAAAACTATAGCTAAAACTTTTGACCTCATTTTTCATTTATAGTGACCAGAATTTAGTAAACTCATACAACTTTTATCCAGGAAGCATTATGCCTTTATACCAGTCTTACCATAATATGTTACAGAACGAGCAGAAAAACAAGAACTGACACAGGAAGTTGACACACAATGGAAATCACATCTACAAATTGAATATGGGACATCACACAAGCATTTTTATTTTCACTTAACACCTCAACTTCCTCTTATTTGACTTAAAAACGAGCATTCAGGTGGAGCTTTGTTTAGACTCTCATCCTCCTACGCCACTGATGAAACAATGAATTGAAAGTGTGCCAGTTTCACGTGACAAGCATGACTCACACATGGTTATGTTTCCACAATCTCTACATCTGTTGTATGACTGTTGAGTAGATGTACTCAACTCAAATATTGTTGTGCAGGTCAGAAAATAGTGTGTGGAATTGCTGGCTCTAACAGAAAAGAGTGTCTCTCAGTACTGGTTGTGTGCCAAAGTGCACAGCCTGATTTGGCCTTGCCAGCAAACTCTGTCCTGAGACTTTAAGTCTCCCTCTCCATTAGTCCTAATGTGCACCATCCTCCCAGTGCCAGTCTTTTGCTTTCAACTGATTAGAAAAGTTGGGGGAAAAAAGCCTTTTTTTCTGTTTTTGATAGGAAAATATGTATAATCCAGATTTGGTGGATTTGTCTATTTGGTCCTCTTCCATATCAGGCCTTCTTATGATTATATTCAACTATATTATTTGAAGTGAGTGGTCAGATGTTGTGTTAGAATTTCTTTTTGTTTTCAAACCTTTTCGGGGGTCTTTTAAAGGTCTCTTTTCCAGCTTGTCGCAATAAGTTCTACTCACATGAGTGAATCTTTCTAACCCAGTCTCTCTGTGGGAAGCCAATACATATTATACAAAACACGAGGCGGCACGTTGGGCAGGGTGAATATGCAAACTTCACATAGGAAGGTCCAAACCCACCTTTTCTTTTGGAATTTCATACTGTACTCATCTTTCAGTACCATTAGGTTACCTTTTTCGGCCCAAAATAAACTGCTCCGCCCCAGATGACATCTAGTTGGCATAAATGTAGCCCGACGACCAAAATGAGTTTAACACACTCGTATAAACGATGCTGCGAGACTAGCAAGCTGCGTTCCGCCCGACTCCATTATCCTCCGCAGGCACAAGCTCATAATTAATCTCTTTCCCGATTTCCCTGCGGGACGCATCAGCATCCTGCCCCACTTTTTCTGTACTCGCTGGATAAAATAGCAAACATTTTGGTTAATCCGTTCTCTGTTGCTAACTTGTGACTCTTATGCACCAGGGTGATCAATGCCGGCAAGAGCATGCTGAACGAAGACCAGGCCTCCTGCGAGAAGCTGTTTGTGAGGAAGCCCAGCGGGAAACAGCGCAACTCCACTCTGCAGGAGGACAACGGGGTGAGCCCGGGGCAAAACTGCAGTTACGGCATCCAATCAGGAGCCAGAGACAGGGGGGAGGTTGGCTGGCAAGCTATGCTCGCTCATCATTTATAGTGTACACTGTTGTCCTGATGGCAAAGTCGCTTAAGGACGATGGAACCAAAAAAATCCACATTTATATTGTCGCTTCCTACTTCTGCTAAGAGATAAAGTGTGATAACCAAAATAGAGCTTTTTCATAACTTTGTTAAGTAACACATATTGGCCGTGTTTCTCACTCTCTGCCACAGGTGGATCATTTTTGAATGCTTTTCTTCACTATAGCAAATATCTCCTGAAATTACTGTATTTTCTCTCATATAAGCCACATTTGTAACAAAAAAAATGTTGCTATACTATTTTTTTACCAGCAGATATTGGCAAATTAACATTAGTACTAGTTGTGGTTATTTTTAGTTTGTTGTATTACTGGATAAATTATCTACTTCTTTATTATATTGACACTAATAAGGCACTTTTGATTCATACAGTATCTCAGAAATACCACATACGATGATTTTTCTGAAGATTTTCTCTTCTAAGTAACATATTTGTACTCACTATTAAAACCATGTACATGGAAGTGAGAAGAAAGGAAAAACATTTTAATCCCATGTGTTTTTAATTCAAGGAATGAGGGAATTATTTTTTAAACCCGGTGCTTTTTTTACAGGACGGTACGGGGATGCCAATGTATTTCTGGGGCGTCTTTGATGGCCACGCCGGCTCGGGCGCCGCCATCGTGGCCTCCAAACTGCTCCCCCGGCTAATCCGAGACCGACTGGGGGAGATCTTCCACTTGCTGAATAACAACAGTGGTGCACCGCCGCCCATTTGCTTGGCCAAGAATGGCAGCCCGTACCAATCCGAGGTCAAGAAAGGCTCGGCGCAGGAGACCGAGGAGCCCGACGCCGTCAGCGATTCTGCCGTGCGTTATCACATGGAGAAGGTGGTCAGTCTGGAGAGTCTCGTCATGGGCGTCATTGAGACTGCGTTCAAACAGATGGTGAGGAAATTAATTGTAAATATAGGTGCTCTGTGATTTATTGTTCAATAATTTAACATTACTTCATTTCAGGATGATCTGATCGAAAAGGAGAAAGCGTCGTACGCCATCTCGGGTGGCTGTTGTGCCTTAGCTGCCATCCATCTGATGGGGAAACTATATGTGGCCAATGCTGGAGATAGCAGGTGAGCTTCAAGCTGTTCATTCCATCTTGAATATCTGATCCAACAGTAGACTGGGGATACACTGGATTGGTTGTCAGCCTTTTTTTTGCCTGATCGACTGCATTATTGAATGAGGGGATGTAGCTCAGTGGTAGAGCGCATGCTTCGCATGTTTGATGTCCAGGGTTGAATCCCTAGCATCTCCATTAATCTACCCTAATTCTGTAAATACATATGCAAATAACATACAAGTACGTCTATGTACATAAATGTTTATTATATATATGTGCATATAGATATACATGCGAATGTACTTATATGTACATTGAAGGAAAACAAAGAATAATGTATTTATTTTGCCTGTGCTTTTTTGTCATCACAGAGCTATAATAATCCGAAATAAGGAAATTGTTCCAATTTCCAACGAGTTTACACCAGAGTCAGAGAGACAACGACTTCAATATCTGGTGCGCTTTGTCTTGTCATGATGTACTGACATTACTTCATGTTTTTTGAAAATGATGTTGCTGGTCTATTTGATGGATTTTTTTTTAAAAAGTGTTTTTTTTTTCAATTTGCGCTTCATTGTTTTCCAGGGCTTCTTGAGGCCGGAGCTCCTCGGAAACGAGTTCACTCACATTGAGTTCCCGCGTAGGATCCAGCACAGCGAGCTGGGAAAGACGATGCTATACAGAGACCACACCATGAGTGGCTGGTAAAACCCCATGTCATTTCCTAGTGGTATACTAACTGACAACTTCCTTCAGTTCACTTATGAATGGAGATTCAATAAGTGTAATGCACAGTTAGTCTACTTTCCGTTGTTATTTATTTGTGGTAAATGTGGACTTTCTTGCAGGGCATACAAGACAATCATTGAAGACGATCTGAAATTCCCCCTCATATATGGAGAAGGTAAAAAGGTAAGATGCAGCTGTGAGATAATATTCTAATTGGGTTGGCAGTTAGTGCCCCTGTGTAAGTGGATTCGATGTCATTTTCTGACAGTTTGAGTTAAATAGCGTATTGTCCGAACTATAAATTGCACTTTTTTCATAATCTGGCTGGGCCCTACTGTCAGTGCCACTCTTATTTGTCTTATTTTTCATTCTGACTGCCATGTTCTTTTGGATTTTTAGGCTATAGTTCAAAACTTAAACTTAAACACAAAAAAGTTAACATATTACATTAACAGGTGTGTGTTCGTCTGTTGTTTACTATTACTTTAACGTATAATGTTCTTTGTTTCTTTTAAATAAAAAAAATGGCCACCAAAAAATGTAACTTGGACACCAGTGGGACTTTTAAATATATATATTTTTTCCTTCCATTGTACAATCATTGACTAATGTAACTTAAACACTGGTAACACTTCAATTGTGTATGTGTTTTACATAGGCACGAGTTATGGCGACTATTGGAGTGACTCGCGGTTTGGGGGATCATGACCTGAAGGTGTACAGCTCCAACATTTACATCAAGCCGTTCCTCTCGTGTGTCCCTGAGGTCAGCACAATGTCAAAATTATTCCTTTAAATTTACTTGTTGCTTTACATTTGTATTTTATTAGGTTTTACTAAAATGCATTATGTATGTTTTTTTTAATTGGAATTCTTCAAACTTCTCATGACATTATTTATATAGTGATACTTACTGTGGTTGAGGTTTACTATAAAATATACATTCATTTAAGTAATGGTTAGCCTCTTGAGAAATTAAGGTAGTTTAAGAGAGATTTTGTATTTTACGATGTACATTTTTGACAACATTCTTACCAACTGAGTTCATCAATCTCCATAGTATTTAATTTTTTTTTTAAAGAAACATCTTGTTTTAAGAATGGAAAACTGACATTTTGTCCTTATGCAAACATTTTGAAACCCCATTTGTTTGCATGCAAGTTATTTATGAAAAAATTAACAATGATCCTCTTTTAACAGGTCCAGATTTACGACTTTGATGACCACAAACACGGTCCAGATGACGTCCTCATCATGGGTTCGGATGGGCTTTGGGACGTAACCACAGATAACGATGTGGCGGATGCTGTCACTTCCTTCCTGGCGGGTTGCGACCCATCGGACCCCATGAGGTAATCATCATTGGTCTTTCAAAAAAAAAAAAAGGTTCTGCGATATATCGGACAACATTGGCGGGCTGGATTAAAAAGCCTAGCGGGCCGTATGTGGCCCGCGGGCCGTAGTGTGGGTTAGCACGTCAGCCTCACAGTTCTTGAGAGTTCGATCGTAACTGGGTCATGTGGGTTTTCTCCACGTTTTCCAGTTTCACATGCTGGTTAGGCTGGTTTAAACCTCTAAATGGCCCCTAAGTATGAGTGTGAGCATAAATGTACTTTTATGTCCATTTTAAGTAGTTTTTTTTCTGAAATGGTATACAAAAATCAAAATAATTGTCCTCAAGTGTACTATCGGGATTAATTTGGGTGGTATTGAATCGTGATACACATCTCCTGTTTCGTCTGGTTGTTTTCTAATGTTTGTTTTCCAATGTTTGTTTTCGCCAGGTACACTCTAGCAGCACAGGACCTGCTGATGCGTTCCCGAGGAGTTTTGAAAGAGCGCGGCTGGCGGCTCCCCAATGACAGGCTGGGCTCGGGCGACGACATCACCGTATTTGTCGTCCCACTGGCGGGATACGAGGCAGAGACATGAAATGACGAGTCTCCAGGTTTGAAAACAAAGGAGACCGAGCAGACCTCCCTTGCTAGAAGACTCGGGTTGGAGCAGCATTATCATCCACCTGTAGAATTTCACATCCCGAATCCTAACAGGAGATTTGTCCAGCGTTGTCTTCCTCCTCGGTTGCTCGTAGTACTTCCAGTTTACATTCAAGGCTGGGCAGCTAGTTGAAAAACCTCAGCATCCACTGTGCATCTTTACACCTCTCCCAAATGTGATTTTTGTTGATAAAACAGGGCCTGTCTGTAGCGTAAAGAATGTGGAAAACCAAAGAGATGCCTTTGTGGCACCAAGATGGAATGAAAACATCATGAAAAATCAAAGCATGGAGTGGAAGTGAATGGACTTTTTCCTGCGCCACATAATCATCAGTCTGTAATATCCTTCATTGATTGTGGAGGTAAAACAGCACTTGAGGTATGTTTGCACATATGATGTCTTTTTGTTAAAGAGCAAATAATGTACATGTTAAGCATGAAGGATCACAATTATATTGTTTTCAGAGAACATTAAGCTCTAGGTATTGTAAGATGTGATAACAGTCACACATATGCCTTACTCAAAGAGGACAACAGCGTTTGTATTATTACCTTATTTGACGTTAAAACTTTATGCGTACCGTATGCCTCTCTTATTTGTCGTTGTTGTTTAGATCCTACCTACATATATATTTTTAAAGAGTACAAAACCATTTTATTTTCATCTATCTAATCCATAAGTGCTTGTTTATAGGGGTGGTATACCGACAGAAATGTGAACGATGTCATGCACCTCTTTCAAAATAAATCACAATGTTCCCATTGGACTGGCAGGATTATGTTCTTTCTAGGGCACTCATTCAACTCAATGGTTGCCATTGACAACACTAGACATTCAATCCCTTTTGACTGGGAGATGGATTGGATATCTAGTGCGGTCATTGGTGCTGACAGGTGAGGATTTGTGTCCGGCCTTTCCAATTACATACTATGAAATTAAACTAACAAGCCAAATAAATCAACTTTAGAGGTCATGTAAACTGCTAATTAATTCCAAATGTTAATCTTTGTACATTATGTCGATGCCAAGTCGTCATGGGGTTTTTATTTTTATAACCAAAATATACACGGGCCCATACTTGAAGGGTAAAACGATGCTCTACCGCTAGGTGGCACCAAGCACAATTAACCTCTGAAACCACTTGTTGCCGTTCACACTAACAAAATCCGGATTTCACAGGAAATGTATTTGGGTGTAAAGTCATTGTGTTTACTCAAAATGTCGTGATTTTTGGGTCCACGGTGATAACCATGATTAAACATTGAGTGTTTCACGCCCACAATCAAAAGCAGCACCTCCTGTTGCACTAGTAACCGTTTTCCACTTTATAGATGATGTCATCTTCAACCAGTGAGTGGAGGCACGCGAATGACTCCTGCTGCCTTGCAGCAACCACCCTGCGCCATTCGGCTATATTTATCGGAAACTAAAATATTTTGCTTTCAAATCAAAAGGAAGTTTCGTAATAGGCTCATTGTAATTTCAATAATCAATGGTCATAATTATTTGAAAGTAAATTTAAATATTGATGTGAAGCATTCTGATATGAATGTATTGCACTAAACATTTAAATACATCACACCTTTATGTCTTAGTGTATGTTATTTTGAAAACCAAACCGGAATCAGTTTTCTAGCAGAATCAGATAGGTGGGCAGGTCTTCTTGTCTCGTTGTCTAGCTTTCAGCGACTGCTGCAGTAAAGAAGGTGAAGCCAACTCATTTGGAAGGAAGCTTAATCAGGGACTTGTTATCTAGAAAGAAGGCTTAAATCGCTGTGGAAAAGGTAATTATTATCTTTTTTTGTTTGCAAAAAAAGCTTGACTTTTATTCAAAAATCCTTTCGCGTGACCCAATAGTTGTGACTCATTTAGGGTGGTGGCTCCTGCTCCTAACATTCGCCCTGTTCCCCCCTTGGACAAACTAAACTACGCCTAACCAATTGTGGATCGTTTTATCTTTTATTGCGGTCATTTTAAGTTGATATATATGAGTGCGACACATATGTAATATTATCAATCACGTGTCATTTTGGACACTTTGTTCATCGTGGCGACCTGTAAAAGGTAAATCTAATGAGCCGCCTAGTCTATTCCTGGAAAGCTTCATTAATTAATCCTTTAATTTTTTGTCATCAAACCATTGAGCATTATTGAACTCAATAAAACTTTAATTTTGTAATATATATTTACTTTAAGACCTTTGGCGAATATGTTGAACAACTTTAAAGGTCCGAGAAATGTTCTTTTTTATCACCAGAAGGAAACGATTACCCCCTGAAAACGTCCCCATGGTGGTATCTTCCGCATTCCTATGGGAATGAAGGGGATCACAGGATTATGTCATACATCCTATAATGCTTCCCATTTAAATTGATATGTGCTAAAACCTGAACGGGTAATATATTTCTTTGGTTTAAACCCTTCAGAAAAACATCTATGAATTTTTGCACCAGAAAAAAGGTATGGGATTGCATTAAATTCTGAGGAAAATACAAAAAGCACGTCCGCCTCACACTTTTCAGACTGTGGGTTCAATCCCCATTAGTTGGTTGTTTGTCTCAATGTACCCTGCGATTGGCTGACAACCAATTCAGGGTGTCCCTGCCTACTGCCCACAGTTGGCTGGGATTGGCTCCAGCACTCCCACGACCCCTGTGAGGATTAGCGGTGAAAATGAATGAATGAATGAATGAATGAATGAATATTACAATACTTTGGATCCGGCTAAGTTATCTACATTCCCCTGCCAAGAATCAATATTTTGCTTTAAGGGTGTTTCACTTTAAAAGAAAAAAAAAGAACTAACAGGCTACTTGGGTAATTATAACTGTTGATAACTTGTTGGCTGCCATTGGTGGTGAAAGACATGCAATCCATGTGATGTTGGAGGACTGACAGCAGATGAATGAATATTGTTGTTGTTTTTTGTGTTTATTAGTAATGTCGATGTGTTTTTCGTCAGATTCAGAGCGATGACATTTTCATTTGCCGCCCCCTCACTGGGGTGGGGGACAGCCAGCGTCCCCCAGCTGACTCTACCTCTGCTCCAGTCTTTTTGTAACAAGTTTAGCCAAAGAATCAGGGAAAATGTCTTGGCATGTGGTATACAGTATCTTTGTTATGAAACTTATTTCAAATCAGATATTGCTACATGAAATGGACAAAAAAAATCCACTTAGTAATTGTATGCTAAAATTAGGACTGGGTAATGTGTACAATTATTTATAATAGTTGTTAATGGCTTCAAGTACTCCATTAATTATGATTCATCATATTTGATGCACAATTGATTATTTTTAAAAGTAGTGCAAAGCCCATTTACATGTTTGATGTGTTTTTTGAAGGGAAGGAAGCCAACACATTAACAAAATGTATTTGAGATTAGATCTCACTCAATGTAAGATGTGAAGATGTCCCTTTGATTACCCCCGCTATCTCCGGCTCTACCTCGCAGGTCAAAGTCACATTTAACTCGTTGCATAAGAGCCGCCGGCCCCTAAGACGCACGAAGCCTCCTTAGGGAAAGAACGAGGCGGTGTGTTCATTAACCCGCCACATTGTTGGAATATTTGCACGGCAGCCTCGGTGCGTCTCAGTGTATCTGCGCTAAATGCTACCATTCTTATCGTGTCTTTCACAACGTCCGCTTTGTCATCGTCTCCATTACCAATGCATGCGTGATACAGACCGTCAACCAGTTTATTGTTTACTATCACTGCCAGGTTGTCCGACCGGAAAAGTTCGTTTTGATGGACATGTTTGCAGTGTTCAATAAGAAATCCGCTCACCAAAAGACTTTGCATAGTCGCACATGATCTCGCAAGGAATTCTCAATAAATTGGTGCATAAGAAGTGGAACAGGCGCTGTATTCACATCTCCTTTTTAGGTATTTGTAAAGCCTCCTGTGGGATCAGAAGCAATTTGTATTTTCTTTCTCAATCTGTTTTTGTTTCATTTTGCCAATTTATTCATCATTTGATATTAGACAAACCAGTTGAAACAATAATAATGTTGACTGGAAGGAAGTGGTTGGTCCATTTGTTGAGAAAACTGCTCTCAAACCAGCATGCCAATTATAATATATTCATTTATAACAAAGCTGGCACAAATGACAAAAAAAAACTCAACTTTGTTGTTGCAACCATTTGGTGAACTTCCCGTCATGCCTTTTTTAGCTTCAACTGTTTCTTGTTTTTTTTCTTCTGTACACTCTGCCTACATGTGATTAATGGTGCGTGCACACTCGCATGTGCAGAGCAAGTAGGCCGGCTTCCACAAAACTATGAGCACAGGAAGTGGATTGTTGTTTTTTGTCGGTGTGCGAGAAGGGGGGTTCTCATGTGCTCATTGGACTGCTTGGTTAAAAAAACAAAAACAACGCTGATACAAAAAAACTTTGTGGTGAAGGTGACAAAAAACGGGGAGTTGGATGTTGTCAGTTTACATAAAGGCCTGTTCCAAAAATTGATAAAATCAGATGCAAATTGGATTAGATTAGATATAGATTAGAGCAGTTGACCACTATTTATGTTGTTGACAACTATTTTGATCATCACTTAATTATTTTGAAACATTGTTTCCCCTGAAAAAATCCACATTCTTTTATTTTGAGCCTCTTAAGAATATTTATCAGATTTATATGTGGTCATTGATCTAAGGAGACTGATAATATTTGTAAAAAAAAATGCTCTGGAAGATGATACTTCATAATGTTACATTCATTACTGATGTCGAATGAAATGACAAAACATAAAATGTATAGAATTTTTCGTTAAGTGAAATATGATTTTAAAAAATTCTTCACATCAAAATGACAACTTTCAATGCAATTTCAGAAATATTTTTTGTATAGAAATAATAATAAAAATAAGTGTTATTGATATATAAACCAGGTTACCAACTACACAATAAAATAAAATAATATCCAATTAGTTGACAAGCAAAATAATAGTATATGGGAATCCTACATGGAAATAGTCACGCAATTATAATTGGACTCTTAAATCTGTCTCTTTATAGCATCGTCGTTTGACTCCATTGCCTTCTTTTGTCTCAGCAGATATGGCGGCCATTCGGAAGAAGCTGGTGATCGTTGGCGATGGCGCTTGCGGGAAAACATGCCTCCTCATCGTTTTCAGCAAAGACCAGTTTCCTGAAGTCTATGTGCCCACAGTGTTTGAAAACTACATTGCTGATATTGAAGTAGATTGTAAACAGGTTCGTACAATGACTGCTTTAATGAAACGAAACCCCAGTCCCCATCAATGGTGTAGCCAATGCGTTTTTCCCCAATACTGAAGGTGCTAAATCCACTAGTGTTCGCTTCAGATGTCTTGTTTTGTCCAAGGGATTTGTTCCCGCTACACAGGATCAGCCCTTATCAGCAAAACAGGAAATGAGTCTACCTCACGGCTTCCCTTATAGACGGGGAAGGACCACGTCGTCCTCACAAATCCCCCCCCACCCCCATGCTTCATCCCTCAGGACTTTCCTCCTGCTGCGATAAAAGTCTCTCATATCCTGTCATTTTGCCACTTGGATGAAAGGAAACTCCAACTCAAGGATCCACAGTGGCGCTTTGTTCCTGTGGGGAGGGATCACTGTGACTTTTAGAGGATTTACACCCCACCCCTTCGCTTTAGAATTAGACTGTTATACAAGCAGATCAAATAGAATTTGTGCTTTGACTAAAATCCCTCACCTACAAGCGGATGGGTTTTTTCCACTAAAATTAGCCCTTTTCTGCTTCTTGCAGTTTTTTTTTAACTCCCAAAAAGCCTAAAGCCCGTGGGAGCGTGCTCACTCCGATCGCTCATGCGTCGTGCTGCCGCCTCCCACCTTCTGCCTCTGCAGACCTCTATTTTAGGCCCTGCATCCTCTACAGACGATTCTTTCAGTTTTTTAGTACTGTCTTTCGCTTGAATCCATGATAGACTAAAATATTAGCAAAAGATTGTAGCAGAGCACAGAAGGTATTTGGTTTTGATGCTTGCTAATCTCCCACTTTCCCTAATTGAATGAATTAGCAGCTCGGAGGGATGAAGCCAATCCCCGTGTGCGTTCCCACAGCCGCGACAACGCGTCAAAGACGATGATTAAGATGGAGTGATGATGAGGGTAGTGCCGTCACACAAATTTCATGCCACCAAAACCGCCTGCCCACTCTTGAGTGTGAAGATAGATCTCATTTCAATTTACTTTAAACCAGTGGTTATGATACAGGATGGGTTTTGAACGTAATCAAATGTTGACACAAAAATTTGATGTATTTACCATGTCCTGTGTTTATGCAGGTGGAGTTGGCATTATGGGATACTGCGGGCCAAGAAGACTACGACAGATTGAGGCCACTCTCCTACCCGGACACCGACGTCATTCTCATGTGTTTTTCCATCGACAGCCCGGACAGTTTAGGTATGTTTGTGTTTTCTGGCAATTCCCCGTGAGTCACAAAAAAAGTAGTTTGACTACATGTGATGATGTCACCCCATAAAGCCTGATGGCAAGTGGGAATATTGCAGCTAAAAACACCCTAGCCTCGAGCAGCTTGTAGAGCAATCCATCATTACAAGTGACTGTCCTCCTTTTTATAGTCAACCCCCTTGAGTATTTTATCTCATATCCTTCTCTTCCCTCTCTTTTTTTTCTCCACTGCGGCTCTCTGGGGACAGAAAACATTCCTGAAAAGTGGACGCCGGAGGTGAAGCACTTTTGTCCCAATGTCCCCATCATCTTGGTGGGGAATAAGAAGGACTTGAGAAATGATGAGCACACACGGAGAGAGCTGGCCAAGATGAAGCAGGTATGCTAGAAACAGTCTGGTTGCATGCCGCGCTTGAAAAAGGGAAAATTAGGGTGAATAGGTGGAAAAGGGGAATCATTTTCATGGTTGGATATTGCACCAATTTGGTGTTTCATGAAGTGAATGTATTTATTTCAACCGGAAAGCAATTAGGTCAAAGAAGGGCATTAAGACTCGCAAATTGGCTAGCGACCAGTCCAGAATGTGACACACCTCTTATCCAAAATCAGAGGGGCAATACTTAAGCAAGTGCATCCTTAGATTCGGCAGGTCAGAAGTCTTAAAATTGACTGCAGGTTTGAAGATTCAACAAAGGTCGAATGCTGTATATTAAAACAAAAACATTTGTGGTCACCAGTAACACCTTTGTCTATCATGCAGGAGCCGGTCAAGGTTGAAGAAGGCCGCGAGATGGCCAATAGGATCAATGCCTTCGGATACCTGGAATGCTCCGCCAAGACCAAGGATGGCGTACGGGAGGTGTTTGAGATGGCCACCAGAGCAGCTCTGCAGGTCCGCAAGCGCAAGAAGAGAAGTGGCTGCACCCTGTTGTGATCACGCTACCATCAAGCGCGGTTGTTAAAAAAAAAAAAAGGAAAAAAAAAGAAACAGGAGAGAGGAAAAAAAATAACACAAAAAGGACTGACCTTTTCCCCCCAATGGCATCTTTGTACTGTATCCTGCATTTCATAGTAGGAGTCAGGCAGGCAAATTATACGCAAAACGGAAATGAAATGAACTTTGTCTATATTAGAAATTGACGTTTTGGGGGGAAAAAAACGTTTTCTGTTTTTTTTTTTTTTTTTGGTCTTCAAAACAAAAAAAGCATGTTTTTGATTTTGTAACCCGGCAGCAAAGAAACGTGGACGCTTGAGCACCATTGTCGAGCGAGGGCGGCCAGTGTCCTTCCTCGCTAATGTTCCGTCTCTCTGAGGAAGGTCCCGTCCAATGAGTTTACTCCCGCTAAATCAACGCACGCGTTAAAAGCTAGTGCCTTTTTGTACGTTTTCTACATCCCGGTTACTTCTCTTTTTGTTGTCATTGCTAAATATGCCGAGGCGTTGGCTGCTGTTCATGCTTTCTTGTACTTGTCAAGGATAAATTGCCTGTCCCTGTTATGTGACAAACGTAGGAACACCCGAGCGCTCGCCAAGTTAATCCAGATGCATTTGCTAACAGCTGCATTATCCAAGTACAAAACTGTGAGGGGGAGAAAGAAAACACACACACATGTGCACAACATATTTACATTTTTTCTTACCGACGTGCCCACCCACCACCAGAATCCGTGTTCAACTGGTTAGCCCGGAACTTGAGTTTTGCTATCATCGTTTGCTCACGTAGGTTTTCAGCGGGTCGCCACTTGTTGTGTATTTGACAGGAGTTGACAGAAAGTTTTTTTTTTTTTCACCCCCTCCTGGTGCCTTGTCGTTTTTGGTGTGCCATCAGAATTATGGACTAGACCTGATTGACCAGTTGAGCTTGAGTTTCAGTTTTAGCAGTTAAAAAAACAAAAAAATTGCATATTCTGCTTCAAGGTGATATTTCAGAATGGATTTAAAATTTGAAATTTAACCCAGGAGGCTGAATATGATTTTTTTTTATTTTTTATGTCTTGAATACTATTTTACGGTAGTCAAGTTAACCACATCTTCATCCTCGCTCAGCGTAACCCACGAAAACTGTTGTAAAATGCTTCCTCAGCTTTAAATCTCCCCGCAAATTGAGTCTCGGATTTGACCGTCCACGGGTTCCCCGAAGGCATCATCAATGATGCATTCGAGGCCTGGCCAACAACCTTCCTCAGGCAGACCGCATCCCTATGTTGCTCATTGGTATCATTTAACATGTTTGCATGGAAACTATTTCTTCCATTTATATTTTTCTTTTCTTTTGCAGGATAGGCTAATGAATGTATAATAAAGATGTATTATTTGCTCCAGACACTGTGCAATAATACACTACAAGCACACTGACTAACACAAAAAAATAGTAGAAAACTTCTGAGGCAGTTGTTATCAGTGCACATTAACCTCATCGCTGTTTAATTGCATTTCTCGGATTGTGGCGGTCATGCTGTCGAAAGAGTGGCATTCCCAGAATGTGTCGTGCATACGCTTGCTTGTGAGCGGCAGTTCAGTGGCACGTCACTTTTTTTTTCCTTCTTCACTGAGAGCATTTCTCATGGTGAAATGCAGATTTGGACACAAAGTCTCTGGCGTACACGGCTTTGTTAACAACTAATGTTTCATCCCAAGTGAACGTTGTTAATAAACTATTTTTGCGAGCAGATGGATGTTGTGGAGTTATATCTAAATGATTGAAGTAAATCAAGAATACATGTGGTTTGATACATTTTATTTGTGTAAACCTTTTTAAATATGATGTTAACCAGTTTGCACTAATTGTAATCATATTACTACAGCATAGTTAGAGTATGATACTAAAATGTAGTCAGTCTTGTTCTCCAGTTCACAATGTAGTAATTGTAGTTGGATGTGTTACGCTCTTCCAACCAGCAAGTGGCGAAAGTGAGTAGTCGGAAGAGGCGGAAATTCAAGTGTGATTTAGCGCAATTGGCGAAACGAAGAAGAAGAGGAGCAACAGAGTGGGGGGTCGGATTTTTTGCATGAAGATCGTGGTGAAGTCTGCAGTTTTCGGGATACACAAATCGCGAAAAGCATTTTTGAAGGTGACTACCGAACGTGTTTGTGTTCTAAGAGGCAAGCGAGTTAATGGTACTTGATGAAAAAACACGTGTAGCTGCTTTGTTCATTTTCGTTCGCTGACTCGTGAGCTAAGCTAAGAGCTAACACGGAACATCTACGTTATATTATACGTACCCGAACGCATCAAAGCTAACATGTCGATCTATTAAATAGGTGACTGAATTTACACGCTAACTTGTCTTCCAAGTGAAGTTAACTTGTGTTTCTATGGCTGGATCTTTTTGTATATCCCCGTTCAGTTCTCAGATGCTCGCGGGTGCTTTGGCGGCATACTCCATGTTGAATGTTCACAGTCCACACAAGCTACGCTGCTAAATAAGATCGCTTGATTTTGACTATTGTTTACGACTCTAGACTGTAAAACTCGCACATATTAGTGCATTTGTCTAGTATAGGTGGATGCATGATAGATGAGATACAGATACGTATTATATTATCAGATCATGTCTTCAGTATTATCCAAGAGTAGTTCAATGGACTTATGGGTACTTGCTAATACAACGACATGCCGGATGTCGGCAGCATGAGGCATGTTTTTACATATTGCTGTTAATTATCAGTATATTCACGGCATAAGAATAATATTTTGGGCCCGATACTTAGTACTGTAAACTCTTGCAGAAGCAGTCCATTGGCAAGCATCTTTAAAAACAAATCTCTAAATTTATATTACTAAATATTTATATTCTAAACAGTTTGGATGGTGCTGCTTTAAAGAAAAGAGTATCTTGCAAGGAATACGTGCAATCGGGGTACTATTTTTTGCATAAATAATCTTAGCGTATGTTTTTAAAGAAATAATAAATAATTTTATACCAGAAAATAACTTTTCTTTTTAACTTTCTTTCAGACTTTCACAAAGTTAGCAGCGGCCATCTTCACTGTCCAGATTCCTGTTAAGGTAATTGCGACCTGTTCGTTGAACAGCATTAACTCATTCTGTAAATGTTTGTCTGTCATTTGTTTTGAAAAACTTTTGAATGGATGACAAAGTTTTGCGCCGTGCCATCCAATACTTTCATTTCTGATGGCAACACGTGTCGAAATTTGGGATTTCTACATTTGTCGAGACCCATTTCATTTATTCCAAAGTCAATATTAGCCAAGACATTTCCACTTGAATCAACATTTACAAGGACAGGTTGACAAGGTGGGCAAGAAGAAATTTTGTTTGGAATTTGCCTTCATGGATCGTGTATTTCCCCACCTTCAATTTACTTGCGTCATTTTTGGACGAACAATTTCACGACTCGACGGTCATTGTGCAGAACAGGCGTCGTCCATTTTTTTCCCATATTGGAAACCCTTCTTTGCCAATACGAACATTCCGACGTTGTACAGGGGGTCCAGGGTTCAATGTCACAATTAGCTAGGTCCCGTTGTGGTAGAAGAATACTAAATTTTGGAAGGCGAACATGTTTATGTATCTTTACTTTGTGCCCAGGTGTATTATAGTGGTAAATTTTTAGTGACATGACTTGTCAACCAAAAAAGGATTTGGTAGCTACCATCAGAATAAAACGGAGGACCTCCTGTACTCACCCGCGTAATAATACTCGACTGACAGTGGTCAATTGAAAGGACCTCTCTACGAATGACAGCAGTGATCCTTGCCGTCGCGCGTTGAAGAATCCTTTATGCCGCCCGTGCTCAAGTGGACTTTGTGATTTGATGAACCCAATGCACCTGCTTGCGCAACCTCAAAGACTTCCCGACTCGCGTTTACGTTTCCTGCCTGATTTAAATTTCTTCATTTCCAATGCACTCCCCCCTTTCTTCATTTACAACTTTTCATCCTGCAGAAAAAAATCGCTTATGCCCCCCCATTGACATGTTTCAGGATTGTGGACGCTCGTAAACACTCAAAACAAAAAAATCCGGCCATTTCCGAACGTACGAAGAACAATTCCGCGAAATCTTGGAATCAAGTCATGTCTCGCAGAACAAGCCGGAGTCCATCGCCAGCAAGCTTCACTCGCGCCTGTAGCAGTAATAATCCCAGAGACATGGAGCGCAGGATTTTTGTCGGGAATTTGCCGACGTCTGACATGGAAAAGAAGGATTTGATTGAGATTTTCAGCCCATACGGAAAGATATGTGGTCAGTAAACACTTCTTCTGCAACAAAGTTCATAATTTGAAGACAATTGTCTAATTTGTCTAAACTTTCTTTTAACCTGACTCATTAGCATGTACTACTGTCAATTAATTCACATGCTTGCCTAAATGGGTACGTATCAATTCCATTATTTTTCTTGTAGCACTTAAAATGTCCCTTTTTCAGGCGTTTCCCTGTTTCGTGGATATGGATTTGTACAATTTGAACGTGTAGAGGAAGCGGAAGCTGCAAAGATGGCCCAAAAGGGTCGAATTTATAAAGGTTATAGAATAGGTAAGCCCTGACTGCACCAAGTCTGACTATACATCTTCTACAATACATGCAGATTAATGAATAAATGCTAATACAGAGGTTTATATACACTATGAAACGCTTGTTTCTCCTAAATCTTAAAACAGATTTCACTTTTCCTGTTTAAAGTTGGGATTGGAATAACTCTGCAGTGTCAGGATAACAGAACCTTGTTAAATAAAAATTCAAATAGTCGTGTTTAAACAAAACTAAGTTTATTATTTGGAAGATGCTGCTGCTCGTTACAACTTCACCGGACAAAGGGTAGATGAAGATATCCGGAAGAATATTGTGGACCTGCACGAGTGAGTCATCCTTGGGTGCAATTTCCAGATACTTAAGCGCCATGTTCAAGTACCATGGACATTTCTTGTCACGAAGGTGGTTGTTTCTGTTTCCTGGAGAAGTCTTTTAGTGTGAAATGTTCAAATTTCACAAAATCAACCAAAATACCTTAAGATGCTGGCAGAAACTAAATCACGCTTTGTCAATGACAGTAAGACAAACCATGGGCTAAAAAAAGCCTTGTTGCCATCAAACCCAAAAAAATATTCCAAACACATATTGGACAAAGGGTTTTTGGATGTATCCTGTTGTTGGAAGCTGGTGAAATTGAAGTATCACTAACTATTGTCATGCATGAAGAAAAAAGGAATCTTACAAGCTGAAGAACCAAATCCAACTTTCAAGGAGAGGCCACGCATAACCGATTAACTGGCATTATCAGGAAAGGGCATGGAGAAATCCCGAAAAATGATGAAGATATCAGTGAGGGAGTTAAAACATGGGAGCCAATGGATCTTTCAAATAAAAAAAGACTGGAGGCATACTGCAAATGCAAAGCTGGTTACCAATCTGGAAAGGCCATCACAGAAAAAAATGGCCTTTGGGAAATATCTTATTTTGACAATCCCAAATGGCTTAAAACAGGAAAAGTTTCGACAAAATTAGATTGTGGAAAAAATGTGTATGTAAACATTTGGTTAGCATTACAAACAAAATGGCTTTGTAGGCCACATATGATGAATGACATGTGTTCCGGATTATCAACGTTAAATTCAAATACTACGAATGTTGATTTTGGACATAATTCGTAAAAAAATGATGTTTCTTTTTTTCTGAATGGAAATTCTGTTGTAGGAGACATTTGGAATGATTGGCAGACACAACAAATAAAAGCAGTTGTACTATTAGTGTAACTTCACCCAATTGTCTGCATTTTTTGCAATGGCTTTAATGTGTCAGCTTGAAATGCGCCGTCCTACCAGTTTGCCGACGGAAAAGAATTTCCTCCCCGCCACCGTGATCGCAATTTGGCAGACTTCTCGTCCTATAAAGAAGCCCAAGTTTGGAGTAACGGCGCATTTGCATTTTGGACCGTTGGAATTTCTATGGCGTCGAGGTCTTCGGTTTATTCTGCGCGAAATCTGATTGACTTGTCATTGTTTTTTGTTCAACGTTTGGATTGATTTATTTTCAGATGTAAATATGGCAGTGGAACGACGGTCAGCTAAACCTCATTCCCAGCAGAGCCCTCCACGCAGGTAAAGTAACACGAATTCGGTGGGAAGACCTTCCATCGTCTCTTGGGCAAGATTTTAAACCGCAAACGCTTATGGTTGACGGCCATATGAACACTTAGGCAGGTTTGCGAGCCAGGATTATTGTAGTTGCTTCAATTATTTTTAGTGGCAGGAGTTTTAAAAGTAAAAAAATAAACCTGTTGGCAAAAACCTCTTCCTGAAATGTTCTTCTACGTCTTTCCTTTTTGGTTTTGATGCGCAATAGGAAGGAAGGATTAGTGGCAAGTTAGGGTGGTGCTATCCCAATTGCCTGTGGAACACCAATATCAGGCTAATGCTCTCCTCGCCATGCCTTGTTGCATGAAGTCTTGAAGCCTGCTCCACTGTGAGGCGAAACATCTGACAACCAGAACAGTCCAGTTCTAATTGATTCAGTGTTCTGACAAGTGGTTTCTCACCTGTTTTTGCATCATGGACTAAACTCGAAAAAAATGTAATCGGAGATTGATTTCCCTCCCAACAAGCCCAGTCTTCTCATCTTGTGAGCCATAAAACGTAGTGTTGGACAGAAACCAAGACTCTTCAAGACCAAGACTTGAAAGATTTTCTTTATTCGGCGTTGTTATTGGACAGATTTTCGTGGGGAGTCGGAGCTCAACTTTTCGCTGCTGCGCGTGTTCGTTCCTCTAGCGTTATGACTCGTTTCGGTCAAAATTGAGCTCTTAAAATTAGTTCTCTGAAATACGGCACCGATTTCAGTGTTAGGAGTGCGCGGTCCAATAATCACAACATTCGTGAAGTCTCGTTCGGTTCAAATTTGCGGAAAACTCCAAGGTTGATCTTTGCGACAAAGCCAGGACTCTGCAATTTTCTCTGATCAGTTTTCGACCGTAACACCTTTTTGGGGATTGTCATGTGGTTACTGAAACTTAGTGCGACAATTTTTACTGGAATTGTCACTTTATGACTTTATCAACACAAGGAATCAAATCTCCAGCGGGGAGAATTAAAAGGTCTTTCATTTCGTAGTGACTTTCTGATGGTTCCGTGTAAAATTATATCATCGGTGCATATGATAAGCAATGCCTTTTCGTGTCGAACACCCGCCATACACGGTCCCATCACCCATACATATGCGGCATGTGTTGTTGGACTGTTTTGTGAGTGTTAAGTTAAACATCTGCAACCACGGGTATTTTCAGTTGCAGAACTTGTTGAATAGCTTTTTATTTGAATGATTCCTCTCTTAACATAATTCAACTAATCAAGTGGATTTATTTGGCATCTTATTAATTTGACTTTACATTTATTACTTTCATTCCTAAATATCTTGACCTGTCCAAGACTAAAATCTGGTAAAATCTTCGTTAACAAAAAAAAAAATACTTTTCTATTTATTTTTTCCTCTCTTGGCTTATTTAGCCATCCGTTCTTATGAATGTGTCACATTTGCTTCTAAACCAGACAGTCGGTATCTGCAGCAATCTTAAGATTTCTAAAATGGACAATTTCTTTCGGTATCGGCAGGATAAAATTTCCCATTTTCGTGGTGGATTTGCGATGGTTTACAACCAGGGTCACTTGTTTATTCACAATGGAAATACACTGGAGTCATCTGGGTCGCATGTATTCCCCGCTGTGATAATTTAAGTTTCCATACCATTACTTGTCTGTCCTCCCCTCACTTCTACGAACTTCTGCGCAGGGCATTTGGTGGTTACGGAGACGGGAAAGAGCCACGACCCCGGTCCCGCTCCCGCTCTCCAGGTAACCCTCGCGAGCCCCGAGACCGCGACGCTCGTGACCCCCGAGATCGCGACAACCGCGAAGGACGTGACGGGAGGAGCTCTCCCGGCAGAGAGCAGAGACCAGGAAGTCACCCTCGCGACCACGAGTACCGTTATCGTGGTTCTGAAGGCAGAGACAAGGACCTGAGAGGACCACGAGATCCGGCTTATAAGTAAGGTCTACATTTCAATCTATACTAACCCTGAGGACGTTTTATGTAATCCTTGTGTTGAAAATCTTTTGATACAACAGATTGGATTATGACCGTTACTACCGTGGTGGAAACCCGGCCGAAGACTACTACAGAAGAAAGGATGAACCATTTAGGGACCAGTACAGGGACCCATGGAATGGCCGTCGGGAAGCTGAAGGTCAGTCACCTATTAAGATTTCTGTCGGTTATCGATTGCCAGCTCAAATGGATCGGGTGACTAATACCATCGATGCCAAATGATAAGATAAAGCTCGCTTCATGCCCAACAGATGATCGCGTTCGTCCAGAGGAGCGCAGGCGCAATGAGTTGTATCGACAGTACTACGAAGAACTGCAACGGCGCCAAGAAACTGATCGCCCAGTCGACTGCTCCGTAATCGTCGTCAACAAGGCCCAGAAGTAAGGCCGGATTCTCTTTCTGAGAAACGTCTTCCCTCGAGACGAACGTTTGATTACCTGTGTCTTCCCGACCAATAGCCGGGAGTATGCCGAGACAGTTGGCCGCAAAGTGCACGATTTGGGCATGGTGGTCGACCTGATCTTCCTCAACACCGAAGTGTCACTGACACAGGCGCTGGAGGATGTGGGCCGTGCCCGCACACCCTTTGCAATCATCATTACCCAGCAGCACCAGGTGCACCGATCCTGCACAGTTAACATCCTGTTCGGCACACCTCAAGGTAAGCTTCCCCATGTGCAAGATAAGATGTACTCCAGCAGTTTCAAAACAGGCACTCTCAGTTACTAGTGTACTTTATTGCAGTAAATCGATATTAAATATGTTGTAAGTTTGACTTTCTAACCGGGTTGGTGTCATTTGGTCACGTATTGTGTTACAATGGTTCCACAGAGCACCGCAACATGCCAATGCAGGACGCCATGATGCTGATCAGCCATAATTACGACACTTATAAGATGGAGAACCGCGAGAAGGAGCGTGAGGAGATAGCACGCAAGGCTGCTAAAATGGCTGACGAAGTGTTGCTTCGCGACCCCGACCGCGAGAGCCACCCTGTCACCGTACTCACGTCTATCACGCTACTGGCAGAAAACAGGTATGAAAATGAAATCACTCAGGTGAGTTTTCTCATTAGTGAAACAACAGTGTGATGTTAGATGACAAATAATACTTTACTCAACGTGGCACTTGAACTTCGTTCTTGTTCGAGAGTGATAACTATTACAGTAATATCAACTATCGACATAAAAAGCAATTTGGCAGCCACAACATCTTAAACTTCTGGTAAGAAAATTGTAATTTTGTAATTATAATAATCAGTTTTGGTGGCTTATATGCGAAAAATTGTAAAATTCAACAATGTTAAAGCAATTTTAAGAGTATGGCTTATTGCGAGTAAATGTTGTATTTGCCGCATATTGGCTCAATAACGGTTGGGTATGTTGTCGTCGGGCAGGTTTTTAACGCCCGAAGAACTGGAGGGAATGATCTCGTACCTCACCGACAAACGTGCTCGACTCGTACGAAATCCTGCGGACCCTCTTGCAGGTACAACTCTTCATCATTCGTGGTCTTTGTGGCAGTGTGGTCACATACTAATTGTTGTCTTTGGACAGCTGCTGTCCTCCCCGCCACTGCCGATGTGCCGTCTGCAGTTGGCATGGGAACATCAGCAATGGGTCCTGGCCTTTCTTCCCGGGTGGCGCAGCAACAGTCTGGTCTCATGGCGCCCCAGTCTGGTCTCATGGCACAGCAGCAGACTGGCCTTATGGCATCCCAGTCCAGTCACATGGCATCCCAGTCTAGTCACATGGTACCCCAGTCCAGTCACATGGCACCCCATTCCGCTCACATGGGCCCTCAGTCCGGCCACATGGCTTCCCAATCCATGGGATCGCAGTCTGCCTCTCTGGGCGCGCAGTCCAATTCCAACCAAGAGCTTCAGGCCAAAATTCTCAGCCTGTTCAAGAGCACAGCATCTTCAAGCGCCTCCTCGACTACAGCTCAGTCCCAAGACTACGGCTCAGCACGGTCTGCTGGGGTGGCAGCTCAGGGCTATGGTGTCCCCATGGGCCGTGGCTCTGCAGCCTCGCCAGGTGGTCCAAGAGCTGGCAATGCTTCTGGTGGTATCAATTTTGATAACCCAAGTGTTCAGAAAGCTCTGGACACTTTGATTCAGAGTGGACCAGCTCTCAACCACCTGGTGAATAGTGGAAGTTTAATGCCACAACAACAACAGCAGCAGCAACAAATGCATCACCAGTCCCAAATGCACCAACAATCTCTTCAAGCAGGAAGACCAGCTGCCAATATGGGCCAAATGCAGCAAATGTATCCTCGACATTATTAAATACCACATGATGTAATAGATGTATTTTGTAAGCAATTTTAACCTTTTTTTCGTTAGTTTTTTCTTATGGTGGCTGTGAATTTTGCATCCCATCTTCTGTTGCTATTAGGACATTTGTGCAGTCTTCACCCAGCATGTGTATTTTAAGTTGATAGTCATCTCTGTTGATTAAAAAAGTCATCACACAACTGCTGTAATAAAATGGCATTGGTTTATTGCATTTTGTGCTGACAAATCTATAAAATACGGGTATCATAGCCAGAAGCCATAGAGATAGAAGCATTTGAAATGCAAGATAAAACTACTCTTTTCTCGTTTTTTTTAAATGTACCATGAAACACAATAGCGAGAATACATGTTGACTTTCCTTTTTTTTAAACCATAGAGTACTTAACTGACACTGACACAGAAAATAAACACTTGCACACTAACGCTATTTAATTTATTTACAGGTAGCCCACCCTCTCACCTCCCCCTGCACCCAGCACATGTGCAAAACACATCCCACCCCACAGAACCTAAAGGAAATGATACAACTTTACTGCACAATGACCAATTTTCAATGGTAGAATTTTTTCTAGTGTATTTGCAGCACAGTATATACTTACAATACATTTTCAAGAATCCATACCAAGTGTTTTGCTTGATTCCAGTGAATTAAAAACAAGGTTAGGTTAATTAAAGTTTCCTTAAGGGCACCCAAGTAACATTTTAAACATTTTCAGATCATTAACACTATCATATCAGTAGGTGATCTAAGTTTGCGCTCTGGAATACCCTTAATGTGATCAACTCATTGGCTGCCAGTGATGTCAAAGACAGGAAATAAGTATCACTAATGGGGCCTCTGATTAAGCCTTGTGGATAACCTATGATTTCAAGTATTCTTTAGATAAAACTACTATATTTTAGTAAATTATAAGAATAATACCCAAGTAGTTTGGTACATTCCCCATTCAACATTTGGCTCTACAAAATAAGGTTTGCATCTAATTCACTGGAGCACATATCTGCACAATATGTCCATATATATAGATGTGTATATATATATTTATATGTATAGTTAACATAAATATACTTTGGTAATCATTTTCTCCAGATACATGAAAAATAGAATCTCATACTCTACTATAGTAATAATCATTTGGAAACACTTTAAGTGCTATAAGATAGCGAGGGGAGAAATACATAGTCGTGCGACTGTAAAGTGGGGATGGGGCTATGGGGAGGGACACTAGATAGCACAAACACTCAAGTATATTGTCATGTTCACACGTGCATGCACACGTTTACACTGTGACTGAAGAGCGGCTCTGCTCGCAACACTTGGACAGCCGTAACATTTTTTTTCTTTTTTAAATCATGTACTCAAGTGACCTTATCGCCAATAATTTGGGGTACAATCGTATTTGTGTGAGTGTGTGTTTTTGCGTCTTTACCTGCTCACTTGTGTGTTTAGTCAGAGCCCTTGACATCCATTTAAGGATGGAGACTTAAGGAATGGTCACCGGCAGCTTTTAGTGTCTCATGCTACAGTTTGTTGCTTGGGGTGGAATTGGGAAGTGGTTAGGGGTCAATGTGTGGGCGGGGCCACTTGGGAAACGGCCTGTCGTTAAAAGCGCTGTCCAAGCAGAGCCACTCCCAGAATTGGAAGCGCGAGTTTCTGTTTTCTTTGATCAATTTGTGAGAATGATACTGCAGATACATTTGAAATACATACACACCTGGGAGCTGGGCAGGAGGGATCAGGGGGGCATAGGTGCTAGAATGGAGGGCTTCGTGAGATGATGGATGAACATTTGGAGCACTACAAACTCAGAAAGTTACAGATTAGTATTATTTTTTTTGGGTGAGAGCAAGAAAGGGATTAAATTGGTCACAGCATGCGGGGATTTAAGGGGAAAAAAACAATGAAAGTTGGGAGTGGGCAAAATGAGCAGGTAGTATTTGGAGCTTGGAACCAAGCAAGTTTTGTAGAATGGATGGAAAGTCAATGGTGTTTTCAGTAAAAATCATACAACGTTTTGGTTTTATCCAGTTATGTCCCAATAATTTAAACATGCGTGCTTTTCCATTGGATAGAAAATTTTACTTAATAATCAACATTTATTCTTTTCATCTAAAATGCAACAGGGCCAAATTGTATGATTTTTTTTATATCCAAAATGTGAGAAAAATCAGATTTCTAAGTATCAAAATCAAGTGTTTCGAATTTGGGTTTTCAGCAATTGCTGTCACAGTTAGTTTGTTCAACAGCCAATCAAAAACGAACATTTTTTTTTAAATTAAAAGACAGGACTATCATAACTACATAACAGCATTTTTCCACCAGAGCTCATTTTGGAATTTCTGTTAAGGAAAATATTCGCCAACTGCATTCTCATACTTAAAAGATTTTCTTTGCATTTAGGATAAAAAGACTAAACATGCTTTTTTTCACTGGACAGTGGCATTTTCAATCTGCAATGCACTCTGGGGCCTCCAGAGATCACTACGAGGCTGCGCTCTATTTTTTGGACGTCCGACTGACAATTTTCAGACAAAAATAAAGCGACCGCCGACGCCTCTTCAAGGCTGGGATATTCAAAAGAGGAAAAACAAAACAAACAAAAAAAATAGAGTAATATTGCACATCATCTTACAAAACTCTTAAGACTTGAGCCCACAGTGATTGAAACAGTGTACAAGAAAAGACAACACTAGTAAGATTACAGTGTCTGTAGTGATTCATTCATATGTACAAATGACCACCCCAAGGCCTTGCAACCAAAAAATAAACAAACCCCGTCACAACACTACTTTTAAGCAAGAATAGAACAAGTAACGATAACGTGAGCTTTTTCTTTTAAAGTTTCTTTCGCCAAAAACTTTAATCCACCAACATTTTGCTAGCCTTTTCCCCCCCTTTGAATCGTATTAGCGCGCGTCGTCACTATAAAAACCACAAAAACAAATCTCGCCACACGATACCATGCAAACAGCGATTATAAAACACTGATATATTTTTTAAATGATTTTACGGAAATAGATTACGATAAAACCTCACGCGTTTTCCTATTGGGACTTTTTCCAAAGGCTCAGTTGATGCAGGCAAATCTTAAAACCACTCGCAAACTTAGTTTGTTTTTTTTTGTTTGCCAAGATTACTCGTGAATTAGTCACATTTTAACTGTGAAGGAATAGTTTGATTGACAACTTGAGGGGCGTCAAAGCTTGTTCGATTGCATCAGTAAAGTTGTTCAAATGCTTTGTGGATCGCCGCCGTTGATATGTATTGTCTCGACCCTTTTCAACGTATTCCTTTTTAAGACGACCGCTTTGTGTTGATGTGGTTTTGGTGGTCTATATGTACAGTACAAAGACATCTACCGATACTAGCAGCATTCACCACAAATGGTCGTGGACATTCGAGCAACACTGAAAAGAAAGCTTTTTTTTGTATGTTTACTTGTTTTAAATACAGCTCTAGAAACTAATCACCTTTTTAAATTCTCATATACTGTAAAGATATATGTATATATGTATAGTATCTATTTATAGTTCTACTACAAGTGCAAGTGACTCCCCCTAAAAGAAAGAAAGTGACTCGATGACTCTAACGAAGACGTTGTACAAAATAGAGGAATTAAAACAAAACAGCGCGAGTCCCCGTTTGAGCTATTGCACCTTCTTTCCCAGATACGTTATGTAGCTTCGTACCACAATCCAGTGTACGTAAATACAGTAGGCAAGTCTTGAGCCACCGTTAGATTGATTGTTTTAAACTTGGATTAACCCTGTGACTGCCTTCAGCACATTTTTGCCAAAATTAAAAGTCTTATGACAGGCCTAAATTGCAAAAATGCACTGAAAAAATGCTTTGAAATTAGTGCCATGCGGGCAGGCCTGTGGCGCGAGTGGTTAACACATCGGCATCTCAACTCGGGTCCTGGGTTCAAGTCTAGGTCACGTCCACCTGTGTGGAGTTTGCATGTTCTCCCTTGGCCTTTGTGGGTTTCCTCTGGGTACTCCAGTTTCTTCCCACATTCTAAAAACATGCATGGTTGGACACTCTAAATTGCCCCCAAGTATGGGGGTGAGTATGCATGGTTGTCCGTCTCCTAGTGCCAATTCAGGGTTTCCTCCGCCTCTGGCTCAGTTAGCTGGGATAGGCTCCAGCACCCCTCGCAACCCCAATGAAAATAAAGTGGATCAGAAAATGAGATGAAATTAGCGGCTTGCTCCCGACACCCTGCAAAAATGAAAAAATAGGTTTAGAATCCGTTAATAATTAGAATAATCAGAAAGGTAATACCGATATATTTGTCTACCGATATAATTGTCAAATTATGCAATAGAAGGAAATAGAACCTTCGTATATTCGAAGTAAAATGCTAATTTTTGGATGCATCAATTGTCCCAGCATCAGGCAGCCAAAGGGTTAAAGAAAATTTCAAGTTGTTTTGTATTCGGGGCAAAAGTAGAGTTCAGTTGCATTTGACTGAGGCACAATATAGTTACAGTTCATCTTTAACTCATTCACTGGCAATCGTTTCTCATTATCAGTGGCAGCCAATCACTGATCACAATGGACGGACGGTGTTACTCAGGGCTCCATCCTAGAGCCCCTGTTGGTCTCAAACTAAAAGTGCATCAACTATATTCCATCCTAGAGCCCCTGTTGGTCTCAAACTAAAAGTGCATCAACTATATTCCCTTTCCATTGACTATTACCGTGAATAAGTTAAGAGCTATTTGTTATTTTCAAACAACTTTAGTGCAATTTATTTGAATTTAATCATTATTATTTGGGATTTCCTATAATAAACTCTGTCCAAAATGTGCAAATACGCCTCCTTCTATTTAACGGGTAGGGGGAAGTAAAACAAGTCTGTTGACAAAGCTCATTTCTTGGCTGCCCTTTGGGGCAACAATTAAGTTAAATATACTTGAAGGACTAAATCTTTGCCTCATTTGAGGCCTGCGGTTAAAACAACAAAGCTACTGGTGGCTTTGAGACGTGCACCAAGTCCTGTATATATGTAAATATATATTAAATATGTATATAAAATGTCACTGGTGAATCTACTGCATAGAAGTCTGTCTGATGGACAAGGTGGGTTTCTTGCTACAGAAGCCATTGTCCTCTTTTCCGTCCTCTACTTCTCCATCCCATGCTTTTAAATTCACTTAGACCTCTTTTAGATTTCGCTTTTTTTAAATCTTTAAATAAACTGAGCACACTTTGCTCTCCGGTTGTATAGAATTTGACTCTGCAAAAAATCATATGGCACATTTAATGTATATAAATTTGGCAAAGAAACTGACACCGACATGTCGAGTGATGACGAAAAGCTCTGTCTCTAAACAAAATATTGTTTTTTTTGTTCTCTAGATGAAAAAATACTACTTTAGCATGAACAGTGCAGGTGCAGTGCGTGCGAATGCCATCCCATAAATAAATAGAAATTTAAAACCGACATTTTCGAGCATTCGCTCGTAGCAAAGGACTAGTTCTCCCTTTTTTTTTTTGTTTTTTTTTTTGGAATATATCACAAAAATACTACACTCATACCCAACAAGGCGTCAGAGCTTGTACATTATTTACAGGGATCCACACAAAGGGCTGCTGGTCTTGATGGTCCACCCCCTACCACGTGATTAACTCATCTTGACGCGCTATTCACAGTTTGTCTAGTTTCGATCCGTGTACCGTTTGGCAATTTGTTTTTTCTTTTGTTTTTGTTTTTTTCTTCACCAAAATTTGATCTCAGTTGGAGTCAATTCTTGCTAATTAACAACAATCGCGTTTTTGTTGGCACGTTCGTCGGGCGTTAACAGCCAAACGCTAACACGTGGATTTCACAGTTGGTACGTGAGTGAGGGCCTCTTTCCTGGCTGCTGGTGCTCTTTGCGACAGTCTAATGTCCCAAAGTCGGAACTCGATTTTTTGAGACCCCCCCACCCCCGGTTTTGGTTGAACAAACGACAACCGAATCAAACGGAAAAGACAAAAGTTAGCATGCACTCACGGCTCGTTTTAACGCGCCTGACGGCCAATGCCGATCTGGCGTCAATCTACGACTCGGTCTGGCGCAATTCTGCTCGTCGGGGCGCTGAAGCCGAGTCGGGCGCGCTACCCTTAAAAAAAAATGGTGAGGGCGGCGACGTGTGATGATGAAGCAGCATTGAGTGAGGACTTATAGGATGAGACATAACGAGGGAGCTCGGGGGGGGGAGGGGGATTGGCAATGGTCGTGTAGGAGGGAAAAGAGGGGACAAAAGGATTTGCTTTTTCAGGAGTAGATGGTGATGACCTCCCGTCCGCCTCCACGGACAAGGAGGACACGGTTGAGACCTTCAGTGAGGACCTCCAGGAACTCCATGTCTGGTAAAGGAATGCTAAGGAACTTGTCTCACACACATTTTTGCCTTGCCATCTACTTTTCATTTCTTGGGAGAGAACCTAGGGCTACTATGGCTACTACGAGTCTCCACTACAGTTTTTCCACTGATTCATACAGTCATCGGTTTCTACTATGCACAAGCCAACCGTGAGAAAAAATCATTTTTATAGCACGATTTTTGATTTGATGCGATACTCTTTGATAAGTAGTCAGTAGTAGTAGTATGACTTGGAGAACACTGAATAAATACATTTCTTTTACTGCTTAAAAGAAACTAGCTGCCACCGAAACACGAATATTTACCTCCATCCTCCAAGTTCTGATGGAAAGGATACAGTTTTCGTCACCTGTCCGGTTCTTGGGTGGGCCGGGCATGTTGAGCAGAACAAGCTTAGCCTCCGAGGACTTCTTGATGATGGCCTCGTTGAGTCGCAGCGCCGTGTGCATGCGTCGCACGTTAGACTGGTTCCTGTGCGGATGCAGACAAAATACAAAAATCGTTCACACATGTAAGCAAGGTAAATCTGTGTCCGTGGGTGACAGATGCTCACTCGTACACCTTTTCATTTGGCCTCAACCGCTCATGTCATGTCAGAATGAGTTTGAGAGGATCTGGGGTACTTACAGATTCTCCCATTCACTGCACAGCGGGAGCAAGAAGGGAAAGATGTACATATCAGAACCCAGACGAAGTAAATAAACGTAGTACTTAAACTGTATGTGCTTAGTACAAGTTCAGGTACTTGTGTGAAAAGTGGTAAGAAAAACTCAATATGATCTATTATTTTCTTCCAAAAGTTAAATCTCGCAATGTAAAAATAATTACAACAAGTTTACAAGTATTACTCACGTTTTCAAGTGAGCGCGCTACTTACTTTTCAAAATAATTGAACGTTTCGACAATGTAGAAAGTGCAAAACTTATTTAGAACATGTTGTGTTTTGAAGTTAATCTTCATGGTAAGTGAAAGTGGAAACTCGAAAACTTTCTAAATGTTTTTTTTTTTCATTTAAATTGCTTGATTTTTTAGTAGTTTTGATGCAAACTGCGTATTTAGTAGTATGGAAAAGACTGGCAGAAGATTTGTCGTGTTTGAAGTCTCTGGAAAATCAAGTAGTAAATAAAACATTGTGGAAACGCTGAAGGTTGACTCACGGCTTCATGTTGAAGATGTCTTTGATGCCGCAAGGTGTTGCGGCGCCGGCCGGCTTGCTAGCTTCCCCGTCGCACTTCTCAGTCCAGGTCATCTGGACCTGTTCCCCGGGGCTCTGAGCCGCCTCGGCCGGAGCCGGCGCGGCTGCGGCGGCGACGTCGGCGGCGGGCCCCGTCGGGGTGGTGTTGTCGTGGATGAGCTGCACCTGCGCGGGGGCGGGCACAGGGGGAGAGGTCGACTTTGACTATGAGGAGGAAGAAGGGGTGGCGAAGAAGGACGGACGGATGGGGGCGAGGCCGGAAGTGGAAATACACGTAAATCCACGAGTGTTGGAATGCGGGTCAAAGTCACAGAATGTTTGAGAGGGACAAGAGAAAGGAAAACTGTTTCAATCAAGAACACCTATTTTCCAAAGTAAAACATTTTTGGTCAAACAGAACAGATAATACAGTAGGAGTTTTCTTTTTTTTTAGGTATGGAGATCCAAAAAAAAAAAAGGAATGAACAGTTCAGTTTTTACTATTACTTACTTTTTGCTCATGGCGAATAAAATGTTGTGTTTGTGTCACACCTGTCTTAAGTGTTTTAAAGGCAAACACTCCATTAACGGTTTGGTTACCTCCTCTTCTGGTTTCTCCTCCTTGCTAGCGGATGGCGTTTCTTCACCCACACTCAGCTGGGTGGTCACAGTCCCTGGGTTCTTGCGCCGGATGGAGCCACGGGACGAGTCAGTGATGCTCTGGATCTGAGAAGATTGGGAAAAAAAGCTTGTAAGCCAGGGTCATCATAGCACAACTTTTTCTGCTGTCCTTCCGCTGAGGTGAGACACAGCGCCGTCAAGTGGCACAACAAAGAAATAGAAGGGGAACACATCGGAGCCTATTTTAACCAAAGCCCAGGAGCGTTTTACGTGACACGTCAAAGCCAAGCTGTCGAGTCGTATTTGCCGACGTGTTTTTGACTGTGGCGTTCTCAAAGAGTGATTGGGACTTTCTTACCTCCCTCTCACGCTCGTTCTTGGTCAGGTTGATCTGCTTTAACATCTGTGAGCGTTGTTCCATCACCAGGGTCTTTTCATAAGTGTACGCCGAGATGTCGCTTTCGTGCTGGAAAAAGGCTAGAATTAATTCATGCAGAGGTGTCCAGACTACAATAAATCTGAAGGTCTCATTGCAGAAGGCCCACACAAGAAGCTTGACTTCATTGTTGTACTTCTCAGCTTGAATGTTACATTAAACAGTGCATAGACTTTTAAAGGGTCATAATCTGGCAAAATGTTGGAATCAGTGCTTGAAACTATAGAATGACAGTATCTTATTTTACACAAATGTATATAAATATAAATATACATATACATATACATATACACATACATATACACATACACATATATACACATACACATATATACACATACACACATATATATGTATATATATACATATATATATATATATATATATATATATATATATATATATATATATATATATATATATATATATATATATATATATATATATATATATATATATATATATATATATATATATATATATATATATATATTTATATATATATATATATATATATATATATATATATATATATATATATATTTATATATATATATATATATATATATATATATATATATATATATATATATATATATATATATATATATATATATATATATATATATATATATATATATATATATATATATATATATATATATATATATATATATATATATATATATATATATATATATATATATATATATATATATATATATATATATATATATATATATATATATATATATATATATATATATTAAAATATACTGTGTGATTTTTTTCCCTTAAATGTTGACTCACCATTTCTACCACTTCCACCATAGCATCGATACGGAGATGGTAGAGAAATGTTGTCAAGTCCTTCTTCATTTGAATGCTGTTGTCGTCCAACTGGGCCACGGTAAAGATGCGCATCTTGCACTTTCTCCAAACCTGAGGAAGAAGCAAACATTTTAACACCGTGACATGTTTTTTTCCAGGATAAAAAGGCGTGGGCGGCACCTTATGCTGGCGCAGGAGGAAGGGGAGGAGCATCAGCATGCCACCGTCATGGACAATCCACCACACGTCGATGTGGCCCTCGGTGAAACGCTCGCCGTTGGACGGGAAGGCGGCAATGTTTTTGGGCACCAGTAAAGCCAGATGAGCCGCAGTGGTTTCCCGCACAAGCTCTGCAAGAATGACAAGAGGGACAAATGGTCAAATCCAGGTTGAAGTCATTGTGTCTGTAATAGTGTAATGGTATGGTAGAATCATTTGCAAGGCTGATACCTTTTTTGGCAAAAAAAAAGCCTTACCGTACAACATGTCTTTTAAAAAATGTCTATTTTTTTCATTTGATGTCTTTTAAGAAAGTATGTTTATGGAATAAAAGCCTTACTAAAGAGAGTCATTTTTTGGCAAAAAAAAGCCTTACTGTACAGCATGTCTTTAAAAAAAATGTCTATTTTTTCATTTGATGTCTTTTAAGAAAGTATGTTTATGGAATAAAAGCCTTACTAAAGATGGTCATTTTTTTGGCAAAAAAAGCCTTATTGTACAGCATGTCTTTAAAAAAAATGTCTATTTTTTTCATTTGATGTCTTTTAAGAAAGTATGTTTATGGAATAAAAGCCTTACTAAAGACGGTCATTTTTTGGCAAAAAAAAAGCCTTACTGTACAGCATGTCTTTAAAAAAAATGTCTATTTTTTTCATTTGATGTCTTTTAAGAAAGTATGTTTATGGAATAAAAGCCTTACTAAAGATGGTCATTTTTTTGGCAAAAAAAGCCTTACTGTACAGCATGTCTTTAAAAATATGTCAATTTTTTTCATTTGATGTCTTTTAAGAAAGTATGTTTATGGAATAAAAGCCTTACTAAAGATGGTCATTTTTTGGGGAAAAAAACATGTTTTAAAATGTTATTCTAGCAGTCCTGCATAAAGAAGCTAAATGTGTTCTGGCACACGCTTGACTGACTAAGTTTAACGTACCGACAAAGTTCCTCCAGGTCTGATGCTCGTCACCCTGCTTCCAGTTGCGCGGCCACGACACCAGCATGGCGTTGTGCTTGAGGCCACCCAGCCCGCTGGCCTGGAGCAGGTGGGAGGTGGCGTCGCGCAGGTTGGACGACACCGTCACCACACAGAAGCCTTTCACCTTCTCCGTCTCCATCAGTTTATGCAGCGCCTACAAACACGCAGATTTGCACACTCATTCCGCCTCAGTCTCAATAACCCGTGCTCCACAAGACACACCACTTCTGCCATTTTGGTTTATCTCAAAAATAGCTTTCCATTTTCTCTGCCTTAGTCACCCTCTTGTTTTCATCTAAGGAACTGTTACAGTGGCCGAAAAGTGTCGAGTGAAGGGCATAGTTGCAATACTTCATATAATAAAGAAAAAGAACCAATGCAAATAGCCACAACATGAGGCCTGATTCCCTACAACCGTCCACATCTTAAAGGCAAATAGCCAAATGTGAATCTCAATTGTCAAAACTCGACTAGAACACAATGTCCAATTACCAACAACACAAATGCACAAACCAGTTGGGACTCTTCATATTTGTATTGTGGCAATTGGGGTTTGTATTGTGGCTATTTGCATTCGGTCAACCAATTTGCTTCAGTGCAGTCCATCCTACCTGTTCCGCCCGTTGGGTGTGTTCATAGTTGTCCAGGTAAGTGCCCACCAGCGCCGTGCCAACAATGGTCAACCCCTTGCCCGCTTTTAGCTGATTTGTGAGCGAAAGCAGCCTGGGTTGCTCCACGTTCTGCTCGGCATCCGTACTCACCAGCACCAGCAATTGTGGCCTGGGGGGTACAAACAAATTCAGGGTGGTGGGAAATAAAACACAACCAGGGCACGAATAGGAAAGCAGCTGAAGATGTGAGTCAAAAATTCCAATTAGTAAGTGACAAGTACCACATGACTATGAAAGAGTGTATGTGTGCTTACCTCCAGTTTTTGGTGTGGGGAGGGCCTTCCTCCAGACGCATGAGTGCGTAACGTGCAGCGCTGAGGGACAGACCTCGAATTCCGTCACCCCACTCCTTCTCCGCACTGCGAAATGCACGCAAAGCCTTGAAGGCGGCCACTCATCAATCAAGTGGTCGTTTTTTGGCCAGCTCAATTGAAATGCAGTGCTACACAGCAGAGAGGATTTAGTCGAGTACAGGCCACAAAAGCATAAGTACAAATGGGATCTCAAGGGAAAATAAAACTTGATGTTATACTTTGTTCTGTAATAACAGAGCAAATCTCACAGTAGAGCAAAACAAATGTATTTGTAAATGTGGATGAAATTTGACTGTCTCTTTCACTGTATTCAATAATGTCTTAAACTGTTTGCATTTAAGCATGTCATTTTAGTTTGTTTTTATTTTATTTTTTCATCTTACTGTACTGGTTTTGTTATTTTTTTTGTGATTTAGTTACTTTACTCATGTATTTCGTTTTATGTATTCAATTTATTCAAGTTGTTTTCACACATTTGCTTGAATATGATTGAATTGATTCATACTATTGTTCTATTAGTTTTAGTATTAAAACGTCTGACATAGTGAAAGAGTGGTTAGCATGTCTGCCTCACACTTCTGAGATTGGGGGTTACACCTCAGGTGGGTTCCAGACTATTTCGAGGATAGTCAACAGCACCCCCATGTCCCTTGTTAAAAAAAGCGGCTTGAGTAATGTAGTAGCATTTTTTTAACAATATGATATATAAAAAATGTCAATGTTGATCATGATTTTGATCAATTTTACTGGATCGCTGTTTGATCACTCACCCTCATTCTTATCATAAACCCTTTAAAATAATTATCACCACTTTTGCTTTCTACTCACCCTGCAAACTCGATATACTTGTAAATGGAGCTGGCGATAACCATAGCGACGATGGCGTAGTACCAGGAGCACAGGAACATGAGCGTGAGGCACAAGCTCATACCCAAGAAGGACAGAGTCCTGCAGAGGACAAAAGACCAAACTGCTCAGAGGGCGCAGGGCCGTCATCAAACGGCATCTCCGATGCGCACCAGTGGTAGAATTTAAAGCGGGGCCTCCAGTTGGGGGTGCGCAGCAGAGTCTGTAAAGCGCACGCCAGGTTCACGAACATGTAGCACATCAGGAAAAACCTGGAACAATAATTTCCCCATGAAAACGTCACCTTGAGATTCCCTGGAAAGTTCTTACAGACTCACATGGACAAGATGGGAGCCACCGCATCCAGGGACGCGATGAGGATTCCGGTTTCGCAGATGAGCGCCGTGAGGAGCAAAGACCAGGTGGGCTCTCCATTGGCTTTCCCGTGTCCAAAGATCTACCAGCCAGCAAATTAGGCCCATTTGTCTTACTCATCTGAAGTAGTGGTCTCATGGTTCCATACTGACCCGTAACGCGGGGACAATTCCGTCCTTGGCTATGGCCTGTAGGAGACGCGGCGCCCCCGTCAGGCTCTGCAGACCGGCCCCACAAGTGGAAAAGAAGGAGCCGATGACAATCACCCACGGCGACGGCCAGGCCAAGGTGCCGATAACCAGGTTGCCGTGCACCGCTTCCCCGAATCTAAAGTGGGACAGTTTGCGTCAGGTTGTGGAATTGAGCAAAAGTTAGATTCAGGGTCACTTACTTGTCTCGGAGGACCACACCGTCAATGCAGGCGCCAAACAGAATGACGCTGGACATGTCTGTGCAAGTTCTAATAAGGAACACATTTGATAGTTTTATGCAGGTCAAGATTCGGATTGCCACGTGACTTCTTGCTCCTGACTGTGGGAACCTGGACTACAGTGAAACATGATTAAAACTGGGAATAGTATACTTGTACAATCCTATATATTCAATTGTGTAAAGTACACCCCCCGGCCGAGTTGATCATGGGTCTTTAAGAGCAATAGGGGCTTTAAGATTGATCCCTGTGGAACACCTTTAACATGAACAAGTGAAATAATGGCTGCTATTCTACAGAAGACAATGCTAAGAGGATACAGACTAAGGAGGTAGTGGTGATAGCAGCAATGGTTCCAACAGGGATGGATTTCTGGGCGTCACGCAGGTCACCGGAGCGGTTCGACCCGGCCATTATTCCTGGACGAAACGAACATATAAAGGCTTGGCTTTAGCATCGGCGCATCAACGGGGACGACCCAGAAGATGAGGCTCACCTGTCACCGAGGGGAAGTAGATGCCAACGAGCAGTGTGAAGAAGCTAGTGATGTCGGCCAGCACGTAGCGGTTAGCGTTGGTCAGTGGATCGTCCTGCTCCTCCACGGACTCCATGTTGATGCGGTCGATCAGGTCGCCCTTCTCATAGTAAGTTCCGAACACGTTTTCTGCGCGGGGACGAGAGTTGCTACTTTCTTAGCAACCGAACAAGATGGTAACCGGAATTTGTTGCGCGGACCTGTCCAGATGCCGCTGGTGACTCCGGGTATTCCCTGGATCTGCGTCACGTTGTTAGCCTCAAAGTACTTGTCACAGGTGGCGTTGAGCAGCGACGAGTCGCAGAACATGCGCCACAGCTGTGTGGTCACCGTCCCGTTGGCCGTCTCCACCGTCTTGGCGCAAACGTCGAAGGTCTTCCAGACCAGAGTGCGGTTGCCCAATATACAGACGCTGATTAAAAGAAGAAGAGAAGATTGACAACTGATCTCGAAAGAATTGGCACTGGCAACATTTCAGGACTCACGGAAAGTCGGGCGGTTCCACGCCCGTCTTGATGACGCCGGCGTAGACGGCCAGGATGGAGAGAATGACGCAGGCCAGGAAGACCAAGGCCAGTTTGTTGACATACTTGACGCCGACGAACACCACGGTGGCCATGGAGGTGAGCAAGATGGTGCCGTAAACGCGCATGTTGTTGAGTAGGGCCGCCTCCGCCTCGGCACCCTCGAGGCCCTCCAGGGGGAAGATGGCCGCCTTGGGGAAGATGTAGATCTGGCCGGACCGACAAAGACATCACATTATTTTTCATCTTTGCAAAATGTAATATATTGTTGGATGTGTTGAAACAAAGAAGACATCAAATGCAAAAGTAATGTGAGATTTACAGAATGATGAAAGCATGCATTCACTTTCCGAACCAAACATCCTCACAGGGGTTACAGGGGGTGCTAGAGCCAACTATGGGCACCAGGTACGAAACACCCTTTACCCAACAGTAATGTTTTTACAATTTTCAATACTATAAATGGTTTAAAATTGCAAATTTTGGTATTTTTCATCGTTAGATTGTATTTTTACATGTAATTATTTTCATCTTTAAAATCTTTATTTTTACTTTGTGGTTTCAGTAGAGACTAGCACTAAGATTAAAAAAAATATTACTATCTCTATTATAAAGAATAGTTGCACAGGTTAACTGACAAAGAAAAATAGAATGCAATTGAGTTTCGGAGTACGGTTGCAGTTATGAAATATGATCTAAATCAGAGGTATTATGGTGTGAAAACACAACCTTGGCCTCAACGTCATTTAATTAGCTCGCTTCAACTTGTCAAAAGAAAACAATTATCATTGTTTGGCCTTATTATTAAGGCTACAAAGCCATGCCCAAAGGTTTGGGCGTTTTAAAACATTAATATAGTGCTAAACCTGTTAACCCCTTGTGGGGAGAGAGACTATTTGTATATTTTTTGTAGTGAGTCAATTGTAATTGTTTTTTTTTTAATAATCATTGTATGTACATACACATTCTGTCTGGCACCACCAATTGGGTTACAGAGAGTCCTGTAAACGAAACGACCTGAAATTGAATTGAGCTGTTTTATTAAGCTTCGCCCCCATTTTGGATGAGCACACGTGCAATGGTACATTTTCCACGGCTGGCAAACGCGTCTTCTGCATCAACGCAGCCGTTTCCCAAAATAGCCGCATCGGCTTTGCACGAGGATCAAACGTATTCAAATGAGGCTTTTTCCCTTCTTCTTCTTCTTCTTCTGTGAGATGCGCTCCTCAGGATTGTTATTGCACAATGAAAACTATAAGCCAGCATTGACCCAGAAGACAGAATTAACCTCCAGGCGTGATCAAACTCTGCATTGAAAACCAAGAACACACATACACACACACACACACACACTAAAGTGTGGTATGTTCTTAGCGGGGGACCGAGATGTTTGAAAGTATGCTGGCGATGTCTTGATGTCCCCTTCCTCCGCCTCCTCGCGCCATATTTGCATAATTAGCTGCACCAAGACGGAGATGAAAGATTTCGTCGTCACGTTTCATCAGCTGATCAACATTCGGCGCGGAGACGACGACGCGGTCGGAGAAGTCGGCGCTTCAGATTTGGAAGCAAAGTTTGCATCGGCCAATCAGATGAATCAGAATAAAAAATAAAAGGTTTAAATATATATGTGTATATATGTGTATATATTTGTGTATATATGTGTATATATTTGTGTATATATGTGTATATATTTGTGTATATATGTGTATATATTTATGTGTATATATGTGTATATATTTATGTGTATATAAATGTGTATATGTGTGTATATATATGTGTATATATGTGTGTATATATGTGTATATATGTGTGTATATATGTGTATATATTATACATATTTGCGCAAAATAGGATTTGTCGATTTATTAAAGTTGAAATAAAAGGAGAAAGGTGTCGACATCACTCACCAGGAGAAGCTCGATGGCCCCCAGGATGTACATGGCGCCGGCGTAGGTGGTCCCCAGGTAGAAGCAAATCCCCACCGCGCCCCCAAACTCAGGCCCCAGTGAACGGGAGATCATGTAGTAAGACCCTCCGGCTATGAAGAGAGAACAGAATGTCGGCACAAGAGAAGAAAATTCCGCAAAAAAATATCTTCCACTTTATGTATTTCACTGTCCCGGTCCAATTTTTCCGTCCGAGCGGCCAAAAAAAGTCATCAATTGGTAATGAGGAGGCCACACAGAGAGCCTTGGCAGACAGCCACACTTTAATGTAAACTTGCAAGATCAAGATTCACCATAAATCCTCTTTTAACACACATTAACATAGAAAATGCCACAGACTATCGTTAGAAATGTCAGCCAATCGGCCAGCGGTTTCCTTTCTTGCTTGGTTATATACTGTCAAAATCTACATTGTGTTAAAATGAAATGAATTGGGATAACTTCAAATCATTCTTCCATTTTAAAAGTACTTATTTTTTCTTTCAGTCTTGTCTGAGGAGCATTTCTTCATTTTTTTTAGGGCACAAAACAAACAAACAAAATTAAGTTGTCTTAATACATGCAAGTACGAGCGTCAGTAATTGAATAATTCTTTGTCCCTGGGGGAAAAGCATTTGCGGCGCAAATTGCTGGTGTCACGCGGAGCAGTCATTCTTTCACTTAGGCCTCGTCGCTTATCTACCCGAATTTTTGTGTTACCGTGGCATTTGCGTTTTCTAATTCCATGCAAACAAAGGGAATATAAATCAAGAACAAGTTTTGTCACGCCAAGAGTCGCCATAATTGAGCGACCCAGCCGAATAGCGGCTAAGTCGCATTTCCGATGCTTTTGTTTGGTATAAATAACATTTTCCGTGTCTGCTCACCCACCTGGCACCACTCCGTTGGTAGCGATGGCACTCATGGAGATGGCAGTCAGCATGGTCTGCGTATGGGAGAGAGAAAAAAACTTGAATTTCAAACATTTTCATCAGAAAAATAAAAATAAATCATAAACAAAATTAAAATCATACATTTTCTATGTGTGGCTCCAGTTTTCTAACTAGGTCTACAATGTCTTGTGTGTCTTGTGTCTGTCTTGCTAATGCAAACGGGAAATTTCCCGAATACGGGATGAAATAAAGTTCCAATCCAATAAAATACCACTGAAGAACGACCAACGGCTTTCAAATTTTCCATCCTAATGTACTTTTACGGCATGAGGTTCTTCCTCAGGTCAGTCCGGTCACCGACCCTGCCGGACTCAGCACCCGCCGAGACCGACCTCTGATTGATGAGATCAAATAACACCTCTGACGGCCAGAGGACGGTTTGGATGTAAAAATGTAGAACGCTGCAAAAAGTGGACGTATGGCTTCCGAATGGGATTTGAGCGAATGTCATAATAAAATGACAGAAGCGAAAATGAGACGACGGGATGTCACCTCTCCTAAATTCCCAGACGCAATTTTCCTGATGGGAGCATTCAAATTTTAGGTGTTGCTTTCAACATTGGGACAGCCCAGAAACAGTGTGAAACGGTCACGTTGCCATCGCGTAGGAAACGGACGGCGGCATCAAGATAAAACCCTTAAACAATTAGGACCTTATCTGTCGTGGTGGGAGAAGAGCTCGCAGCCTCATTAGGTGCCGATAAGCGCCAAACAGCCCGGCAAGGACAACGTCACGACTTTCACGCGTGGGCAGGTCATGTTTTATAGTGCCCATTGACGGTCATGGACGTCCAATCAACTTGAGTCCATGCCTCTACCATTGATAGCAGATAACGAGTTACACAAATTATTTCAGGTAATGACAAGTCCTTTATGAATTTTAGTTGAGAAAATGGAGTTTGGTGGCAACTAGTTTAGGTAATCATGTGAATTTTTATAGCTAGAAAGTTGAGTATTTAAAAAAAAAAAGAATTATTTGACAATAAAGCCGCCAGGGATTAAACCCTCAATCTCAAAACTATGAGGCAGACCTATTAAGCACTTTTCCATGTTTGCCTTTTTACGAAATGAAAAAAAATATTCTCAGAACAACTTCTTACCACATGCGAAAATAAGCCATAATTGAACACAAAAATATATGAACATAGGCGGCACAGTGGAGAGCGGCTAGCACAACTGCCTCACAGTCTGAGATATTAAGTCCACTGCCCACTTTTGCACTTCATGTCAAGGGGATTTCACCATAGAAAGAGCAAGCACGCAAATGACATCGACCACTGCGGGTTGGGTGGTGAGCCGTTACATAAGAGAGGATAGAAAGGTGGCGGGCGGGGGTCCCGGGACGCCGTATATCGCCAGAGGCGGTCTCGCGACGGTCTCGGGACCGATCAGAAATGCGCCTCTTTTAGGCGTGTGTGCGAGAGAGCAGGAAAGACAAAGAAATTAGAAGAGTGTTTGTGTATGTCAGAGTTAGCCAGCTCTCAGCTTGTCTTTCCTGTGAGTGCGTGCTCATCACACTTACCAGATCGATAGAAACGGGGGAGGGATGGCGAGCAAATACGGGCGTCACGCAAAATGCGAGGGGAGGGGGCGCAGAAAAGAAGTGGTCGTCTATTGCATTTGAGGGATTGTTACAGTGGTGGAACAGATTTGTACACGGCCCGGATGCGATGATAGTCACGGGCCCCTGTGTGTGTGTGTGTGTGTGTGGGGTGGGGGGGCTCTTTGTGGGGCGTACTACATTTTTGGAGTAAACAATAAGTTGTGGCAATGTAGTATTAGCAAATGGAGTATTGAGGCAGCATATTTAGCTCAGATGGGTTCAATCCCCGCTATCACTAAACTGTCACAGTAATCCCTTGAATTTCGCGGTTAATGAGGTCCAGACATGGCGGCGATAATCGAAAAATCACAAAGTAGGGTCACCCCTGTTAGAACTAGTGGCAGGAGTGGCATAGATTTTCACATTTTTATGACAATTTAAAAGAAAAAAAATGTTTTTTAAAATAATTAATAGCGGAAAAAATAGTAGTGAATTCATGATAAGTGAAGGCGCGATAATTGAGGGATTAGTGGATATGTTTAATTCAACTGAAGTCCATTTTATTTCAAATGTAAAAGAATAACAATTGAAGTACTGTATTTTTTAAAAGATTTTGGCTTAGCCAGTGACCAATACTGAATTGTCACTTGTTTTTAATTATTGTTTCTTGCCAAAATTTAAGAAATCAACTGAAATTGCCTCGTTTGAAAATTAAAATTCTTATTATTTCTTTTAACAAAATGGTACTACTCACAGTGGTGCAGCACATGAAGACGATGACAAAGGTTCCGACGATGCCACCGATGCCGACCAGCCAGGTCATCCTGAGGAATAGAATCACCCCAAAGATGTTCTGGATGCAGGGCAGGTACACGCCCATCAGGGTGCCGAGCTGGGGGGCCTGCCGAGGACAAGAGGGGAGGGGTGCGCTTTAAAATTATTATTTAGGAAGAATAAAAGTAATTCACACATTGATGTTTCCACAATTTAATCCTCCTAAAATCAAAACCTTTTCACATAATCGATGAATTTCATTCAAAACATCCTCAATTTGTTGTAGTAAATAGAGGATTTTCATCACTAATTGCAATGCATTAAATCTCCACAATGTCCCTTGTTTATTCTGCTGTAACCTCCAGACGTGTGTACCAAACCATTTTGATTATGAAACGTATCGATGTTCAGCCCACCTTGAAAAGAAAACATTTTTCAATCTTCTGGTGCCAAATCAATATTCTCCGTCCCCCATTTTGGTTTGATTCCGAGCCACTGGCACTCACGGCAATGCTGTTATTAAGCACTCGCTTATCCCAAAGTACAGCCACCCCTATTATAACATGATATATAATATGGAAAAAATATATTTTTCTTCACTGATGAGTTATGAACTTTTAAAAGATAAACAATTCATTTTACTAATAATTAATGCAGATACAATTGCAAAGTAGGAAATTTGTGATAAGTTAAGGCGCGATAATCGAGGGATTACTGTACTAATAATGGGAATCGGTCCTGAAAAACCCATATCAGACCATTTCTAGCTGCTTCTATTTTAACCACAATTGGTGTTTTCATTTCACACACGCGCGGGCACACAGAATGAGTTTGGCGAGCCAGTGGCGAGCCTGATTTCCCTCGGGAGCTGGCCACCGTGAGCGCAGTGCTGCACAGCCACAGGTAGGCCAGCAGGGCACCGCTGCTGAACAAGTTGCGAGGCAACAGCTGCCCACCGAGAGTAGCGCCGGGGGGTTGGGCTTGCGTCGTCAGCCCCCGGAATAAATGGCTCAGGTGGGCCGGGTGCAGTGCCTTTGATAAATTTACCATGCCACTAAATTGGGTTTCCTCACGCTCTGACTCTCGCTACTGGCCGTTCACCAAGCGTAACTTTGAAGTCAAGCAATTCAGTGACTCGAAAACCCAATGATGAGTCACTTTCGCATGATTTTCGCTTACTTACAAAATGGTGGATATCGAATCCAAATGTAAAAACACGGCTGAATACATTTCACCAGATCTTTGTTATCCGGGCCCAATCAAGCTGATCCGACTGTTTTTGAAAGTATTTTGCCTTTCTGCAGCTGGTAGCATGGTATTTTTGAACTTTTCTCTATTCAGCCTGGAGACATTTATTCCAGATTTGAGGTGCGGACTCCAAATGTGTGTTTTTTTTTAAATCAAACCAATTCATGCATGTTGTTGAAGACTCAAGTAAAAATGTTCCATCTGTTTCTGCCTTTTCCCATTAAAATGTCTGAAATTCCCCAACAAAAAAGATCAAACACAATAAAATTGCTTTTTTCTTTACAAGTTCAAGTGGATTTCTTTATAAAAAATATATTGTATCCTATCATTTATTATATTTTTAAGAAATAGGTGATTTATGCATTTGGATACCAAAAGAATAGCTCAATTTGATTTTACGGTATTGGAAAATGCACTGATCTATGCAATTTGCACCTTGTTTATTTCAATCTGAGCTGCACAAAAACTTTTATCTATCACACTTTGCGGAATCACAGTCTTGTTTCCATTTGGCCCACGGACATCTACCCAAACAAATTTGCTCCAATAAAACTGAGATTACGCTGAACTCCAAATCTTTAGTACGCCTTTGGGGTAAAAGGAAATGGAGAGCAAAAATCGGGTCACTATTTACGTCCACGGGCGATGGAGACCAAAAGGTCAGGATCGGGCGGACTGCACTGGAGGCTGATGGAAGGACTGCCATCACCTTAATGACTTCTTACCAGATTATTCCTACCGGAGGTCAGCGCTTGCATCTTGCGGATACGGGGGATGTAGCACCTAAGCGTTCATGTTTGGGCGAGGGAGGAGGACGCGGCTGAATGACTAAGGAATTTAATGGAAGGGAGGCGAGAAGGGCGATCTTGTAAAGCCGCCAATGCTGCCACGCTCGGCTGGACGAACAGGAGTCCATAGAGCAAATGCCTTCCTACTCAGGTGCGCTGAATTATTAAAGAGGACAGCCAACCCCAGAATATGCCCTGACGTATCGTCTAGAACAGGGGGAAGGAACCTATGGCTCGGGAGCCATATGTGGCTCTTTGGATGGGTGCATATGGCTCTTGAGCTAAAGAAGTAATATAGCGAATTAATGTTGCCATTTGTCGATGTTTATCATCACATTACTTCGACATGCATCTGATTGCGTCAAAATTAGTTGTGTTTTAACATGTCAGAAAATCAAAGCATTTCTAGGTTATGTATTGTAAAAATACTAAGCAACAAAACAACTTTTATCTTGCATTATTACAATTTTAATAGCGTAATATTTCATTGTATGATGTATTTTTTCTAATCTGATTACTTGACTGTGGTAATATTACAACCTTTCTTTGGCAATTATGATGTATGACTTAATTCTCGTAAACTGATTACTTTAATATGGTAATATTATGACCTATCTCTAATAATTATGATGTATGACTTCATTCTTTATTTGCCACTGCTGTAAATTTTGCCAAATTGTAAGTGATGTATTATTCCACCAATGATGGAGGTGAAGATGTAGGCCAAAGAAAAAGACTTGTAAAATGGTTGAGCAGGGCATATAAACCATTTATGATTCAAAAGATTTAAAATCTGTGTTAAAGGGTTGGGCTCGATTAATGTTTCATGACAACTGAAATACTTTCACAATTTTTTGGGGGGGTCGGGGGCGAGTTGATTTGATGACATAAGAGCTCCGTAAATGTTGCCATTTTTAAAGAGGGAACTACTTTCTGCCTAGGAACCAGCTTTGACTAAATGATGAATGGGAAGTGCCTGTTTGGGACCCTCGGTTCAGAAAGGAGTTCCGTTTTTTACTTCGGTAAAAGAGAGAGTGAGCGACATTTTAGCTTATTGCCTGCCATTGACAGAGATATTTGTCAAATGTGGGTTGTTAATAAGGACAAGTGAAGGAAGCCAAATTCAGATTGCAATTTCTGGACTATTAAAGTTGCATTATTACCTTAAGGGGGTACATGACTGATTTTGGCCGCTCGGACACAGACGGGTGGTCTTTTCCTGCGTCCCTTTTTGTTTAGTTTCATTATTTGGTGGCCAGTGTTTTAGGTATTTTTGTTTGTGTGTACAATTTCAATAGTTATAGATCTGTATGTATTAACAGTTTATTTTTGCATACTCTATGATGAGATTCTATCAATCAACTAGCTTGTAAATAATAACAAATGTGATTATTGGACATAATGGTGGATATGTCCATTGGATTATAGCGAAAGTTCATTTTGCTGTGACGGCGGTTCACATATGCAAATGTCACTTGGGCTGGGTAAAATTACATTTATCAGGATAGACGCAGGCGAATGGCTGCTTGCGATGAAGGGGTCGAGAGGCTGATTAGAGGGCGACCATAGAAGGCGGCCAAGGGAAACGGCGTTAATGGGGGAGAAAGTGGAGGTTGTAAAAAGACCAGGCGGTTCGTTTACGGAATGACGTTGAGGCCACGGGCTGGCAGATTATTTATACAATCGGACATTAGGAGATAATATGTTTTAAGACTGTCATTTATGGGGGGCGGAGAGGAACTAAAAACACAATTCTTAAGAATTAAAATATTGCCATATGTTGGTGTGTACAAGAATATGATTCTTTACTTTTGAATGATGAAAATATATAAAAATGGGATACAGGAAGTGAAAATTGAAGGAAATATGAATGATATCCATTTCAGGAATATTAAAATGTAAATTGCGAAATGCTTTATCAAAGAAAGGATTAGTAAAAAAAATATATTGGGGAAGAAGTCATTTTAAACTGTAATAGATATTAAAATAATGAAGATACGTATATATTATTTGCAGTATTCTCTTTTTGGGAGGAAACTGGAGTGCCCGCAGGAAAGCCACACGAGCTCCACTCAAGAAGGTCCGAACCTGGGATTGAACCCTCAATTTAATAAGTGCGAGTCCAACGTGCTAACTACGAGGCCCCGGGGCCACCCTATTTGACAGATATGGTCCCAAATTGGAACTCTTGTCCTTGATTTATCTGCCGCATGGTCGTTTTATGGCATTTGGACTTTGAAACGTGGTCCCAAATAAGCTTGACACAGAGGCCAGTTTGTAAGTGAACTTGCCCGACCTCCAGATGCTTCCCTCATGTCACACAAGCAATCTGCCAATCTTGCCTTTCACGCCGGCGCACAAAGAAAAGCCATCTCCTGGTACGAGCTACTCCCTGGCGGCGGGGGTCGATGATGAGCGAGATGGAGAGCGGTGCGGGAAATGGAGAGGGAAGGTGATCGGGCAAAAAGAAAGAGAAAAAGAGAAAGAGAAAGAGAGAGCGATAAAGCACCACAGGCCATTTTAATGAAAAGCCTCTCGCGGCGATGGCGAGATTGGCGGCGGAATTGGCCGGCTGATTGGCAGAGCCGCAAAGGCGTAACGTGCATACTAATTAAAGTATCCGCGGTTAGAGGCTTACGGAGTGGAAATTAGTCCTGCACCAAAGGTTTTTAAATTATATTTTTTTTCCAACTCTGGCTGCTAGTGTATGCAGACCTAAATAGAGAAATGAAATTACGGCTATGATATAGTATTATTTGTCATGTAAAAATGTATTCTTCGTTCATATGCTTTCAAATGATGGTTAACTTTCTGAAGGGCCACATTAGGATATTTCATGTAAATTTCCAGAAGTATGGATCATTTCAATGTCTGACTAACTCCAATTTCTAGCCTCAACTATTCCGATGACCCTTTTTAGTAGGTGAACTACCCAAAGTGTTTCCTGAACATGGCCTGGCTTGATTGAATACTTTTCTTACTATCTTGGGCTTTGCGTCTTGCTGACTGTGGAATTGAAACCCCCCGATTCAATTTGTCTATGTGGTGCCTTTTACTAAACTGAATTCCATTCTTTTAGATTGAATCAGGCAAAGTCCATCCATTTCTATTCTAAAGTGGTTATTTTGAGAGTTCTGTAGGGGAAATGCTGCCCTTTTGGTGAATAACATTCATGGATTTGACTGCAGTTGATGGCGTTAGTTTTAACTGGATATTGTAAATGACTTAATAAACACCAACATTCTGGAAAACAATGATAAATCATCAGAAAAATAATGTTCTACATGGAAATTTGTTTTAAAATGTGTGTTTACATTAAGCACTCAAGAATTATAACCTATCAAAGGGGTTCCACCCTGCTAAGACCCAGACCTTTTCAAGGCATGCATTTTTATTTTGTCTTTGATATTTAGTGTAAAAACTAAATGATCTTTTTACATGATGTAGTTTCTGAGAAAAATGATATCCACATCCTTGTAGTCCAAAATGTAACATTGTAGTCTTGCGACGACCAAAAATGTGATGTCCAAGTTAAAACCCTTGCTGCTCTTCAATATGTTAGTTTATGTTTAATTTTTGTAAACACCAGCACGTATGGCAGTCTAACAGTCTCGCATATTGTCGGAATCTTCTTTCTATTATAACGGACACAAATCTAACAGTAACATCACGTTGGGAATGATGATGCCTAAGGCGCTGAACTAGAAAGTGTTATACTCCCCAAGAAGTGACCTGGGGGTGCTGATGAAGCACCTGGGCGAGACAGACTGGGTCATAGGCGGTGAGAAAACTGTCAAGCTGTCACCTAAGCAGCACATCCAAACCCGGTTCTGCCTCCGATGAACCGAGCCCTTGGTTTACGTGCCTTGTTATCTCGCATTGGCACCTTAGCTAAAAATGTAGCCGGCAAATGTAGTCCCAGAGAAGCAAACTCTTTTCCGACCGGATAATGTGACGACGAATCATTAGCCAGTGACATTTAAGAAGCGACACGGTAAGAGCAAGCGGGGATTTAGAATGTCAACTGAAAATGATTGACGGCGTCGAAGGTAATTGAGATACTGGAATCCCTCGCTGCTCCAAACATTTGTGAAAATGTTTAAGAGACCAACGGGGCCAGTCACACGACAACCCTAATAGAGGTGAAAATGCAAAAACTTTTTGCAAGAGCTTCATCATTGACGCAGCGACACGTGTTTTGCTGAGATGAACTCATGTCATTCAAATTTGAAAACTCCTTACAGAGTGGAGATCTTGACAATGTAAAAGGTAAAAGCGAAGTTTGGGTACCATCTATACTCCACAGTAGGTGGCAATAATGACAATATGCATTACTACCTCCGCATACGAGCAATTTGAGATACGAGACAAATTTTGAGCAAATATCTTGATACGAGACAAATTTTGAGCAAATATCTTGAGATACGAGACAAATTTTGAGCAAATATCTTGAGATACGAGACAAATTTTGATATACGAGCATACAACAGACGGGAGAGTCTGCTCATAAGAACATCAAGGGCACTGTCTTTCTGGTCGCAACTCCTTCAAATTTAAATTTGTTTATGTTATGTTACGTGCGCGTTGCCGTGCAAAAACTCCCCCCTCACATTTTAGTACTATTAAACCACTAGTTCTTTGTTACTTTGTTTTTAGATGGCGAATCTGAACAAATAAAAATGTTTTTCCAATCCAATATTCTTTTTTGGGTGTTTCTTTAGAGGGTTGAAACGAATTAATTTGTTTCAAGTTCATTTCTATGTGAAACGTTCGTTTGAGTTACGAGTAAATCGACATTTAGGTCGTATCTCGAGGTACCACTGTATATATCACTTTTGCGTTTTTCTTTTAGGTCATTGACGTGTAAAGGCTTAAAGAATGCTGAGTAAATATCCTAAATGGTGTAGAAACGTCTGATTTGAGGTTAACTATGATCAGATGTTGTACTCCAATGCCTTATTGTTTCAAAACCTTCGGTTGTTTTCTTGTAAAATGCGTAGGCACAACAAGGGCGCTCTTAAGCCCCGAGCGGCTTTGACATCTTTCCGTAACAATTATAATCAAGCGTAAACACAATTAGATGATGTACACACCAGAGGTTACTAGTGTGAGAGCGAGTGGAACCTTTGAATTGTCACTTGTTTTGCTATTGGACACAGACAAATGGGCTAAATTCTGACAATACCTTGACAGGCTTCTTGCGGGATGACTCGGCCTCGTTGTTCTCGGCCTCCTCGTGCTCTTTGCTCCCCTGAGGCAGATTGGAATAGTTGGCCAAGCTGCTGAGCAGTGAAGACACCATGGGGCTGGTGTCCATCTCTTCCTGTATGGTTACAAAAAACAACCAAACATATTCACAAATGTCCATTGTGCTATAAACAACATATAGGGAACGTTATTTAGGGAACATCTGATAGGCGATGAAACATGACCTCATTTAATTTTTAATCTAGTACCATCCATAAAAGCTAACAATTTCTTTTCGGCTTGATGTGTAGTTTCCAGGTTTTTGGAACAAAGAGCCTGGATTTGATAAAACCTGCCAAGGTAGAGTCAAACTATTTCTGTAAAAACGTATTTTTCTAATTTAGGTCCATACAGAATAACCAATAACAAATACACAGTAGATGTGTTGTCATTTCTCCCCCTCTCAGCTTAAATGTCACTTATCCAGGAACGTTTGAGTATTTGCGCCGAGGTTTGAAACAAATTGCCTCTTTTTACACGTTGATCCTTGCACCCGTGTGAGATTAGCTGGCATTAACCCGAGGCTCCCGCGCGGCCTTGGCGCTGTTGTTACCGGCATCGATCGACGGCCAACCGGGGCCACCGCTTAAAAATGTGAGAGGGATCCTTTTCACATAGCGACGGGGCTTTCTGTGGGTACCTCAAACAGGGCCATGTTCTTGCCGTCGTACTGCTGGCTCTTCTCGGCCGCCGCATCGCTGCTGTTGATGAAGGGGCTGCTCTCCTTGGGGTTACTGTCGCCTGCCAAGACAGAAAACAACAAGGAGTCAATTTACAATATACTCACGGTTATTTATAGATTGAGTGGAACAAATAAACTGTTACTGATGGTGACAGACTGGATGATTTTTTGATCAAGAATGTAATTGAAGAAAAATTGGAGGGTCCAGCTTTTATTGGTCCACAACAGCACTTCTCCATTAGCTAAGAGGTCAAAATAATGAAATGCATGTAGGAAAAGGTTTATAGCTTTTGCAGTATTGCAAATATTTTTAGAGTCAAGGAAGTCTTATGAGTTAATGAAACACAAACTACTCCATTTGCTCCAAATAAACTGCAACGATCAACACTGAAAATGACTGGCGGGCCACACAAAGAGCGCTTCTGTTCACGTCACCTCGGGGAGACGGCAGATTGCGCTCCCTCTGGCTTTCGGCCCTTGGCGCTGCCAGACCGGGTTATTTATAGCGGCGAAGCGGCGGCCATGTGGCATGACGGCGACCAAGACCAGACACAGACCGGCGAATGGATTTAACTAGTAAAAAATATCTTCTAAAATGTTGAGCCACATTTCTGAATCGAGGTGCGTACCAGGCAATCCGGTGAACTAAACCATGTCTTCTGGCCATAGGCTTTAATGAGAGATAAAAGCCAGCTCGGATGTTCTCGTGCAAAAAATTCATCAAAATGTGCCATTGTGAGTAACTTTTGCTTTGTTGTTCTTTGCAATTAGTGTTGCTTTAAAGATCAAAGAAGACGACGAACAACAGTACTCGCCAACCAACTAATGAAAGGGACAAACAAAGCATCTGATGCACGCCACGTTGAGAACATATAAATGTTGACTGCCCCCTGCTATTTCAGTTCATTTCTTCCTGCTCCTTGACAATTAAAGGCCATCATTGCACAATTGATGGACAGTCCATTTCAGGAAAGATGACACGGCCCGAGAAGAGCAGCCCCCTCCCCATCCCCGAAAGGCTTATCGTGCAGTCGCCTGACGGGAGGCGGCCAAAACCCAGCTCACCCTGTCAAAGCCTCTCGCTATCGACGGTCCAAATCCAAAGCTTTGAGGCTCACTGCGTTTTGGATCCTCTTACAAAAACCAAACACAAAAATTTGCACAAGGCTCAAATCAAAGCTTTTCTGTAGCACCTGCATTTATTTGCTAGCTACCTAACTAGATGTCAAAGGCACTTTATGAGACTTTACAGCCAGCGACCCAGTTTAAATAAATTGGATCTATGTGGTTGTCAAACAACAAAGTAAAAGAAACTCAGTACAATTAGTTAAAATGATAAAAAAAAGTGTATCGCTACAATTTGTGGCCAAAAATGTGATGTTTTATGAGGCAAAGGTTCCATAAAAATACAATTTTTTAAAGTGACTGCGTATACAAAATGTAAGTAACTAATACATCCCATGACAGCCAGCTTTAATAGATTGGAATCATCATCCGTGTCAAAAACGGAGGTCAGTCTTGTACGAAGGTGCCTTTGTTGGTTGACATTTTTGTTGCAAGTGTGTTTACCATCTCCTGGGCGACCGGCCAAATCCCCTCAAAGTGTCCCAGACACGCCTTCTATGCAATTTAGGGTTCAGCTACCAAACAAGCCAACTCCCACAACCTGTCCATGATTCCATTTGTCACTACATACATGAGTACCAGAGCACAGTTTTGGAGGGCAATTGAGGGATAAGGTCAAAAGCACATTTTTGCAGTGGCAGGTAGAATAAATAGAGTTGGAATATCACAAATAGAGCAGTGGAGTGAATAGAGTGAGTATTGTCCTACAAAGACATGTCTCGCAAGTACTTTGTTTGCACTTTTTGCAGTTCACAAACTCAGTTTAAAGTTCTCCTGTTCTTTGGACAGAGCCATAAGGGAGCACTCGTGCAGAAGTATTTGAATTTGCGCTATCGACCGGTGCGCTGCCTCGTGAAGGGACTCCAGATTCAACAATTTAAATGTGATTACTGGTGGAAAGTTTGGGCTCATTGTTAGAGTTGTCCCTTCCTTTAAACTACATCGGGAAAATGCTATCAGTTTTGTTGGCAGGTCTGAGCTAGCGAGTTTGCTGCGCCCTTTGCCGGTGGAGCGAGGTGAAGGATTAAGGTCACTTTAATCTAAATTCCAGTCAAATCGGGATTGAAAAAATATTAACATGTACCCAGACTGATCCACGGGACGCACTGTTGACATGGCAAAGAGATTCTTTGGGACGCTAATCGTGGCGTCGGCAGATTTTGGCGATGTTTGGATGGACGGTTTTGGAAGAGACAGTCTGGGAGTCCCTAATCTGCAACCTGAAAACTAGTTTTAAACCTTAACCCTAATTTTAAACCAGTATTTGGAACATTAACCCAATATAAAATCTTGATTTGAAACCCTTCCCCCTAGTTAAAAAACTGCAATGTCTTCAACAGAACCAGACAGTTATTCACAGATATCATATGTTAGCGAGGTTGTTGCATCTTCTCTACACTCCAAAAATATACTTTTTAACGCCATATGACAGACAGTAGCTGTCGAGAAGGGGCACGGCTCATAGAAATCCTGCACAAGTGAATTCCGCACCTTGACAGGCACAAACAGCGTAACGTGCAGAGGAATAAAATAGCAACGGCATATGGTTTGGTGCCCACATCTGCCCACACGCGCACACAAACACACACGAGCCGTCATAAATAGACATTTTCTCATTTCCTCGCCGCTTCCCAGCTGCTTTGGCGGCAATGGAAGAAGCACATCAGAGACGAAGCATCCTTGTATAAGAGGATATTTGTGTTTCTCCCACTCGCCTCAGCTCTTTATTATTCTCGGCCGGGATGCATTTTTCAAAAGGAACATTTACGTCGCGGTTACTGTACTGAATGTGACTGCAAGAGCGGACCTCTGGCTTTCTCAATATTCAGGCTGCCGCAAAGGCTCACGATGAATTTTAATGCCTCGCCGTCTTCCATTTTGACACGGGTCCCTCCGCCTTGCCTTTAACGTCTGCCTTTCTGCTTGCAGCTTCCCGATTGGTTTGCTGGCCTTCGACGGTGACGTCAACTAGTGAACGTGTGTTGAGGCTTTTAGTATGTTGTCCAGGTCTTTCACTCATGGTCAACGATGATGAATGGGGCAGGTTTCGCCAGCGCATTTTGGGATTATCTCGGATTTAATGGAAGGTTTGTACTTGAGCAACGCCTTCCTTGCAGAGCCTTTGTTAATCTGGCTGCCAGGATGACAAAAGCAACTCAGAGCCTTTTTGATTTAATCTTTCAAAATACTAAGTGGATTTTTTTTCATTTTTTCAAACTTGAACATGTTGTATAGATGTTCAAAAACAGGACCAGAACCAAATAAAGACCCCAAACCAGAACTCTCTGTGACAGAGTGAAGATCAAGACACAAGGGAGTCAAGACTGAGACTTCAATCCTACTAGAAATGTTTGGGATGAAGTCAAGATCAAGGCCAAAACGCAACACCAAAACGAAGGTTTTTCTAAAACCAAAAGTTCAAGATTGAAATGATTCTATCGTGGGTGCTGTTGTTTAACTTTGTTTTTGCATTTTCTGGAGGAACATGTTATCAAATGTCCCCTTCCTTGTTGGACAAGGACAATGGCGACCTATACAGGCATAAATGTAACATCCACGTTATAATGACACACCGTGAATAGTTGATTTGTTTCCTCGTTAAACCTCATCATTCTGCGACGGAATTCAATTTATACGATAATCTTAGCGTGTCCTGAGATCAAACTCCTTCATAATCTGGGGTGCTTTTACTTTTCGTGTGATAAAGTTGCAGATTAGCAAAGATTATCGCCGCGGCGAGCAGAGCGTGTTGAATTTTTGGAGTGCATCTGATAGCGGCAAATGCAAGTGAAAAGCTGGCAACCAATCAAGCAGTGGAAGAGAAATAATATCAGAGCGTATGCAGGCCCAGATAAAGTTTACTCTTGTGGGAATAACCAACACAAAGCAGAAAGCGACTTTTTGTGTTCTGTGGAATAAATGATTTAATGAAGTGTGGAATAAAGTGGCAAGAAAAATGATAGGAAGCCTTATTTCTGTAGACTGTTTTTGCAATATTCAGGCGGCACAGAACCTTTGCTGAAGTAGAACCAATAATCGGCCTCAAAATTATCCTATCTTTATCAAATTGGCTGGCCCTGCAACCATGTCTGAGTAATGGATGCGAAACAAGTGAAAATATCAACATAAAAAGACACTGTGTTCCCATATAAGTATTAAATGTGGGCGGTAAATTATCATTCAGTACTAGCTAGCCCTCCGACGTCAAATCGATCCAACATCAATGGCAGACAATGATTTAAGAAATATCATTAGTTCCTACGTCCAAGATAGACCTTCCCACAAATTCGTTCATCCCAATTAGACGTCGAATCTATTTGAAGAAGTGAAATGGCAGCAAGTGAATGTTGAATCGATCACTGTCAACCCTCCCACTTCAAGTTTATTGGACATCCAGCTTTATAAATGGCTGCCAATGATTTAAGAATGAACATGAGTTCTTTTTCTGTTCAAAAAGAATCCTTACACCAATTAGTTTATGACTAGAAGAGTAGAGTAGTAGAGTAGTAGTAGTAGTAGAGTATTCGAAGGAGGATGGCAGTAAATAAATATCTTACTTCAAAATATGGAAGATAGTAGAGCTTCCCTGGTTTGTACATTATAGACATTTATAACAGACGGAGTAGAATAAAATGGCTTTTCCTGACATGAATTAAAATGGAAAAAAATGCAGTGTTTCTTTCGCCTTGTATTAGCTCTTGAAATAGTGCTGCTGTTTATTTGATTTCCTTCCCTGAACAAATCATTTCAGGAGGCTGAAGCATACCGCAGCAATCTGAGCAGGACTTGGACCGTCGAGGCAAAAATTGCTTCCGCATTAGCATTTCAATTTTCCAAACAGAACGCAACATCCCTCCGCTGTCACTTCTCGGCATGTTTGCGAACACGACACGTAAACGGTGAAGTGTCGAGCCCAATTCTTCCGGTGGTCTGGGGAACATCAGTCTGCAATACAGCTCTCTCGCTACGAAGGACACCACGGCCTACCGGGAGTAAATCGGGCTTGTCGTCGCCTGCCTCTGAAATTGGTCAGAGCCACCGACCGAGCCCAGGGAGTTCCGGATGATGGAAAAAAAGGAAGGTCGCAACAGTGCGATGAAAAGCGGTGAAGGATTGAGTGAGAAAAGCAGGGGTGAAGTTGGATTACAAGGCGCCAGAGTCATTTGTGGAAAAAGTTGTGAGGTGACGAGTCAGAAAAAGGTCATCCAATACATTCATTTTTTGACATTTTTAGTGCTGTCTCATAGTCGCCACTGAGTAAGAGTGTCAATCAATTGCCATTCAGTTTTATCATTTCTTATAAATCTATGAAAATGCATGTCGGGTCAAAGCTACTAAATGATAGTGATACTACAATAGGGTTACACTTTTATTTAACGTTATACATTTTCCGAGAGTTAAGTGGTAAACAACAGCAACCTGACCCACTGCACTACATGAGGTCATATAAAGAAGTTGAAAATTGAATGCACAAAGTGAGAGCAGTTCAAATGAGCCAGCCAAGCTTACCTCTGCATTATTTAGAACTCAAAAAAGCTCCTAAGCTGTTTAGCACTGCACATAGACAGCAAGATGCCTTTAGGTCATCTCGACCATCTTTTTAACATCATCTTTGGGGTTGCACCGTTAGCCTTTTTGGCTCTGGATTGTGTGGTAGCAGCCAATGCCACAACTTGAAGAAAAAAAATCCCTTTAAATATTAAATACTCTGCTGTGAAGTCATTTCTATGATGGCTTAGTCGAACACTGCTTAATTCATTGTCTGCCATTGACAACCGCAGAGTTCTAATCTATTTAAATCCATGTTTATTTGTATCAGGGAGAGAGAGAGACGCCATTTTGTCCACGATACAACTTGGCAAGGGAAATAATGAATATTTTTTAACTCATCTGCCATTAACTGGTGGACATCTACTGCAGTCAATGGCAGATAATGGCTCTTTTGGGCTAGATTTTCAACAGTATCCAAAAAGGATCTTGTAAGAAATGCTCATACACGGTCACAAACACACAGACAGAAGAACCATCTTCTTTTGTCTGGCTCTGACAGATAAGACTGCAACATTCTGGGATTTATCAGTCGCCTCGGTACAGGTGCATTACCTGAGCGACCCACTGAAGTCCCATTCATTTACTGATAACGTGCATAAAGTGTGTGAGTGGAAATCTCAGCCTTTTACTTCAGTGTCTGTGTGTAAGAGACACACACCGCAAGGTTTTGATGGCGGGGATCATCCCGAGGAAGACGGGCGGATCTTTGCAGATATTTCCAGCCTCAGGCAGACGACTAAATAAATAATGAAACAACTGGTTGGGAGTTACGAGTTGAAAGCACTATAGGCTCGCCTATGTTTTGCTCGGCAAGGACTGGAGGAATGTGCCAGAATCTGACAGCGTTACGACAATCGGTGCCGGTATCTTTAAAACATAAACTCAACAAACTGGCTTGACCTTATTTTTTTAGCATGATCTTATTTTGTGTGGCCTGCAAAATGATATTTTTTGACAAAATTTTGCCAGCTAGTTTGAACCTAGGCAAACTAAAATGTCAAAGTACGAAACTAATTTACTGGGGAGGTGGCAGGATGGAAAAAGAGGAGCCCACATCAACACAACAAGGAATAAAAACAAGCCAAACTACACACATGGGGTAAGAAAACGATGAAGAAGAGGTGGAGCAGATTGGTAGACACATGACAGGCATTGGAATGTGTTATAAAGCGCAAAATATTGAGGTTATTTTTAGGTCAACGTCTCAAATTGATCACTTTGATCATGAAAAGTGTTTGCTACACATATTATACAAATATATACAAGTACATATGAGAAAAAAAATAATCCTCAATCTCAGCAAACGAGTTAACAAGACACCTAAAAATGCCCACCAAAAAAATGAGGTGGCCCGAAAAATGAAGAATAAATATATCGGAAAGTCCACCAAAGCCAATAGGAGATGATCCAAACATTACCTGAAGTGACCTGTGAGTACGCTAAAATGGAGTCAAAACTAATTGGATGTCTAGCAACCTCAATGGCGGCAAGTAAGCTAACTTTTTGGTCCAAAAATAAAATGGTTTGGCACACATGAGATCTAGTGGGCATTTTAGTGGCCCGCAAACCAAAATGAGTTCGACAACCCTGGTCTAGACACAAGTGTTCTTTGAACAAAAGCAAGAAGAGGGAAGCTGGAGGCAAAAGAGGAAAGGAAAGAGGTCATCCTTCCATCTTTACCCCGCTGTGACGTGTCGGAAGGTGTCCTGGTGGAACGGCGCGCTCCCAAACAGCAGCATTTGTCTGCCTTTGATCACGCCTATGAATTATGCATCCGCTTATCCTGTTTGCGCTGGCCAGGGTGCTGGATGTGTGCGAGCGGGCGGGCGAGTGTGCGTGTGGACCAGAGCCAAAGACTGCGGTGTTTAGTGACAATGATGACTGACGCTATTTTGCCCTTCCCACAGTCTCCCCTTTACACGTACCCGCACACCACGCACAGCAATGCGCATATATGCGGTAACTCAGTTACAGTGACTGATAGTCGTCCTTGGTGGCTCTTTAGTTGCCCATCAGTCATCGCAATCTGTGCCCACCCGAAAGGTCTTACCTGACTGCCGACGACCGATCGCTTTAGATTCTAGATTCGAAAATGTAGGCAAGGGTTGTAAAAGAGGGACATTGGCTGCCAGTGACGGGGAAAGAATTTCAGTTCATCCCACTTTAAAAGGAAATCGAAATAGGCCTGGGCAAGGTGGTAAAAAAAATGATAAACTTAATTGTTGATTTTAAGCTTTTTTGAGTACAAATTGATTAAATCTAATTATATATATTTTTTTTTTTTCTTCAGAAAGTTACATTTACTATGCACACTGTGTACATTTTTTCTTGTGTTTAGTCAAGTTAATTGGATTATAAAAAACTGCCCAAAACCACAAACTTTGGAATATTTGTGCAAATGCCATTCATACTGAAATCTGCAGCAAAATGATGTCTTTGTTGCGATAGGGTCTGATTTTCTTTTTTCAGCTCGTCATTGCGGCGTTCTCATGCCGTTTGAATAGAATCCACTTCAAAGGCAACTCCATGCAATTGTTCCTTCAAAAATTCAAATCACTTTGCCCACACACAAAGCATCTTTCTGGGCTGAAACACCAAATGAATATTTCAGATTGTGCCATAAAAATGAAGACTAGGCTATAAATAGCTCTTTTTTGTCAAGTAACTAATGGATAATACGTCTTTCAAGTTACAGGTTTAGACATGTTAGGAGTCCAGAGGGGACACGCAGGCACTCCATCCTTGCGAGAACATGTTGAAATCCCAGTGAGACACCATTTTGTCGAATAGAAATTGTGCATACTGAGGGGTCTGAACACACAGAAAACAGGAAAAACTGTGTTGTCCACACATTGAGAGTGTAAGACTTTATCATACTTTTCTGGCTGCATCTTGTAGATGGAGTATTTCAAGGCTACAAGTTATCATGAAGTGACCTTCAGTTGTTCTGTTCACACGGGAGCGACATCATTACGCCGTAAGGAACCCCCACCCCCGGTATGGGTCACTACTTTGCGTGCAAACAAATAGCACGGCTAAGGGTGGACATATGGAAGCTGCACAACCTTGTTGGTTAACCATATGCCTAGCTGTTCAGCCTTTTTTACGAACCGAAAACCAACTAACTATTCCCGGGTTACTGGAGCCTATCGGAGTGGTCTTCGGGTGGAAGGCAGACTACACCCAAGACTGGCAGCCAGTCTACAGTATGACACACAGAGGGACAGACGAGTGTTTGCACTAACCATCATACCGCGACCAACAGGAATTGAGCATGTAGTGTTCTAACCGTAACAAGCTCTGTAAATCATGACATTACAGGTGTCGCAATTTACCAACCTTGATTTACCAACCTTGATTTACCAACCTTGATTTACCAACCTTGATTTACCAACACCCCAGTCTTCTAAAAAATATTGAAGAAGTTTCCTTAGGCGTGCACAACCGAACATATTACTCCTCAGCAGATGTAAAATAACGATAAGGGAAATGTTATGGAAGTGTGGGTGCAGAAAGAAAAATGTAGTAGGGATGCCGCGTTCGATATCTGTTCTGGGGCGACGGCCGAACAAGAATTGAGAAAATAGATCAACAGATGCAATCTATTCATTCTAAAAAGACTTTCCACCAAGGCGGCATGCTGCTAGACATCCATCTCAGACACAAAACAATTCCTCAAACTGTGGATTCTTAAGATAATGTGTCTTGAACATCATCTGTATACCCGTCATATCCCTGCCTAGCCATCATTTGTCACATATCAATATGATAGAGCAAGCTATAACAAGCAGCATTATTTAACAGTGGCTGTCTTCCTAACTAAATTAATAGTGTCTTGTCAACATTTTTTAACAAACAGATGGCAGGCGTAACAAATGGAGCATGGATGTTGAAACCGTGAGTATTTACAAACACGGGGACTGAACTAAATGAAGCATGAAGCAGGGACGCAAATACGGTGGTCATTAGCAGTGAGGCAGAAGTGACCCACAGACTTTGCAAGCCTTTGTGACTTCATTGGAAAAAGTAATGCAAAAAAAGTTCTTATTAAAAGAAAATAACCATTAAGTGCTAGAGTAGTCTGTGGTGTTGTACAAAAAAAGCATGATCCAGACCAGAATTGACTGCACCCCCAGTCAAGTCTGAGCTTTTAAAATGTGTTTTCAAATTATTACTGGTCATTGCCTCATCTCCATGTAAATCTAACCATTGGTCTCAGGTGTTGCTCACTCAAACCTGTAATTTCTAGTTTCCATCCTCTGAGCTTGTAGGTTGAAGTCATCAAACAATATGGTACTTTTGATCAGTAACCTGAAGACTTTTACCCAATGCCTTCACCTTCCAGTCTTAAACTGTAGCCCAGAACATCCTCCACACCGAGAACGGTTGGTGTCAAATTTTAGACTGCAGTCTCTAACCTCTCATCTCCAATTTTCCAACGAGTCACTAGGTTGCAGCGTTTATCTTAAAGGTCTTCCGTCTCCAATCTTTATCCTGAAGCCCAGAGCCATAGCTTTTACCCTTCAAGGCCTGAACCTCAATTTCCCAAGGACAAATCTAAGGATCGAGGTCTACAAACGTTTGTACTCCAGTTCGTAGTGTCACCCTCAATACTCAACCACAAGCCGTGAAACTCTAGCCATTAACCTTCAACCACTTTAACTACTTTGGACTACAAACTTCCAATATTGGTACGGACGTCTGCAGTCCTTGCTCACCACCTTCCCCAAAAAACAGAGCTAACTATATCCTCTTCTCTGGGGAACGCCTAAAGCTAAGTCACAACAAGCAATCGATAGGAGTTTTTAAGGATAATGATGCTTGACAGTAGTGTATACTAGGCACCGGGTAGATGCCATTAAGATTTATGAAGCTTTAAGCTCCTCTGGGGGAAGTTCTACTAATGAAAGAGGCATGTCGGAACGAAAGCTTTCTTAATATACTCTTAAAATGTCAGGTTTTCTAGCAGTGGTAGCTGCTTCAAATCATCCGAGAACTTAGAATGACTCAATATTGAAGTCATGTTTACGGAGATAACCTTTCCCAAGCTAGTCTTATTTCAAATGGCAGCCACTGTGTTTTCCTACACTCTTTCTCATCTATAATGAGGCAAGACCTAGCGATCAATCCTCCTCGTCACTAAACTGCTTCGACCGCTGAGCTCCTCCAAGTTCGTCATGAATACCGAGCTTCAAACCATGTGTGCAGTTTGAATAATCAGGGTTTGATGACAACGCTACTGACTGAATCGGTAGCAACGCGAGTCTGCACGTCTTAGAGTGAGCACCCATGTGGATTAAAAAGGTTGGTGTTGACCCACACTTGGCACAACTTCACAACATGTCCAACTGATGCAGCTGAATAAAACATGATGCACTGTCACATATAGAAGTCAATCTGCGGTTGCGGGAGAAAAGACATGTATACGGTAGTCGATCAATGCCCCTTTGGGATTTTACCTTGAAAAACTGCTACGGAATTCCATTCTATTTTAGGATTTTCAGGTTTTAAGTAATATGGTTAGTTATTAGAATGTGATACGGAGTATTGGTGCCAGATAAGGCTGTTTTTGTTGTGTTTGGTCCCAAGATCGGATCCAGTCCACTAATCACATGTATTTGCAGTACAATGGTGCTACTGAAAATCATATTACCAGTCAAACATTCTCCTTTTTAGAAACAAATGATTGGAACTGTTTAAGCATTGGGATATGTTTAGTTATGAGTGCACTGAGGCAGTTAAGGCTAACACTTTCTTTTCAAAAGCTCAAATCAGAGTTAACATTACCGTAAGCCAAAACAAAAACCCCCAAAAACGAGTCTGCTTTGAGTCAATGCTGTCCATGCAGTGTGGAGGTGAACATCCCTGACAGCTGAGCCACCCATGACTGATTTATGGTACGCGTTGTTCTGCTCCTAGGCTAAACCTCTCCTCATCCGCAAGGCAGCACCATCCCGCCAATATGTTTTCGGCGTCTAATCCCCTCTTCGTCCCGAGGAAGAAATAAAAAACTCTCATGTCATAACCCCATATAATTCCTTCTATCTTCACTTCCGTCATGTCGGCCCACTGTCCTACCCCCGCGAGTTTCATAAGCAGCTGCTAAGACAGCGGGCGGAGGCAGATGCAGTGCGGGTGTCACTCTCCAGGCGAGCACACTTGAGCTCGTCTTGAGGGAACATCTGTCAGGGGTCGCCCATGTCCGGCTTGACTGGACCAAGGGTTTTAGTTCAAGGGCATAGGGTACACATCTCATTTGTTGGGGATGTTAAATGCTTCGCTGTGATCAATGGAATGTAAAGCACGTTAATCAATGTGTCAACTGACAACCAAATCGGCCAGAGGCTAGAATGATAAGCTCTACGCATTACAAAGGTATAACACAATCCTGAAACTGAAGCGATTAACCGTTTGTCACTGATTTATGACGTCAATAGTATGAAAAGGTATTATTGGATTTAAGGGTATAGCAACTGTCATGCTGTCCATCCACTCTACACATACACAAATATCCATCTATGATTGACAATCACTACTTAAAAAGCCGTTATGGCCCATGCATACATTTTGGGACACGGATTTTACACAGGATTGCCTTTCTGATGGAATTTGTCCATTTTTAGCCAGGCGTGGCAACCGGACAATATTTTATTAGCTCTTAAAAAATGCCCAGAAAGATGCTAAAGATGGCAAGATGTTATTCTTACCTTTCTGCCCTATCATAGTCTTTCCTATCCTTTCTTTGGCAATCTGTGAGTCCAAACCAGACAAGTTTACCCTAGGGCTGCAATTAACATTTTTTTCCCCTATTACAGTCAAGTGCAGGTACTGAGATAGGAACTTCAAATATTTCAACCTTGTTAATTGCTATAATGCAGGATGTCAAGTTTAGATTTTTCAAAGTGAAAAAATAGTCACTTAATATTAATATTATTGTATCATGCTGCAAACATGAAACTAATATAACATTTACCCTTACATAATCGTTGTGATGGCCATTTAAGGACAAACTAACCTATTTTTTAAAACATACCTATCTATTTTTTTCAATGATTGGAATTGGCATTGGCGAAAAAAAATTAAAAATATATATTTTAATGGGAGAATATTTCCAGATGTGGATGCAGAGGACAGGGCCTCCTCACTGGTAGGGAGGTACATGCTCAATGTTCCTCACCATCCCTCCCGCCTTTGAAGCGGCAATGCTGGGAAGAAGAAAGCCCAAATAAATAAAGAAAGCTAATTACCGCAGGCCGCACGCGCACAGTTTAAAGGCGCAGCTGAAGCTCAAAGCCTGCCGCTGAATCTGTTCTGCTCCGAGGCGCTTCCACAACTGCGGGGCCGACGCGGCGGCACCAATATACCTCCCTCTCTTGCTCTACCCCCCCGTTTGTTGGACTCTGTATGTTACATAACCTCCCTCCAGAGTGTGTGCGATTGTGTATGCGTGTGGGTTCCTCTTCTTGTGTAACCATCGTAAAATGAAAGATATGACAAGATGCCGGGTGAATTTTATCCAGTGCAGCATCAGGGACCTGCACACTAGAATAAAAACCAATTTAGTGTTTAAAGTGGTTCTCATGAAACTAAATTGAAGGTGAATTGTATTTGTACTATGTATGAATATTCATTGCAAAGACATGTTAGTTTAGCTACCATAATACATGGTGTCTTCCATTAAAAATTTGAATTAAGCACTCTTCTTAATGAGTTTTCCCACTTCGCCGTCACCAAATGTTTTTGTCAGAATGACCTTCATCTTGCCAAAATTTGATGTCTGCCTATCCCAAACAACGAAATAAATAAATATATAACTTATGAAAGGTTTTTAACCATGTAATGTTACAAATTGTTCTTCTAATATTATCTGAACCTCCTAATATTATGCAAAAACATTTTTTTGTCCATATGTCGCCAAAACTCTCAGCCCATGAAGCGAAACAAATTCCAGTTCTCAAAACGTAAAAGTAAGCAACAAAACAATTTTAATCTTGTAATATTATGATTGTAATCCGCTTATATTGCAATATCTGATTTAATTTTTATTTTGAAATCTGACTAATCTTGTAATATTCCTGCTTTATTTTCTCGTTATTCACTATTTTTCTCATATTAAAATGTACAATTTGATTCTAATAATCTTGCAACTATAATCGTATATTTTGACATTTCTTAGTCTTATAAAGTCTTTCTTTGCTCTTTTAGCGATTAATTATTAAAGAAGATTCTGCTCTAGCAACAGAAGTTATATAAATGAAAAACATGATTCCTCCAACTGTCGCATCTGTACTTAATTATGTTCAAATAAACATCACTGTCTGAATTTATATATATATTTTTACATATTAAATTTCAATCCTAAAACGACTAGCATGATCTTTCTTTCCAAGGCAGAAAAAAAATCATGTATCTTACTGGCAAAAGAATCTATCAGCAAGTACAGTGTTACTGACGTAAGATGGCCGGCATGATGTTTTGCTGCAATGCACCAATGGAGCCTTTTCAAAATCGACGCTGTACGACAGGTAAATAGAGGTCACTTTCTGCAGGAGGGTGACAGACAAATGCATGAGAAATACACACCCACCCTGCAACACTCTGAGGTGATTTACAAAATGTGTCCACTTTGCTAGCCAGGAAGGATTGGCCAGAATATCTTTCACCCTGTCACGTTCAACAAACCAATGTGACTCCAGAGGATACAACTAGTTGTACTTTTTATATCATCAATCAGTGCCAAAGTTGGTTTTCTATTTTAGAAACATGAAGGTTTTGGGGAGGGAAAAAATCTTCCAAGTAAATAAAGGCGCGTTGCTGTCTAGAATTGAATATTTTTTACAACAACAGGACAATCTCAAAAGATGAAGAAAAGAAAAAAATCCAAGACATGCAAATCACGAGCACCGATTGCAAACAACGCTGACAGATCAATTGCCAAAGCTGAAAACTTCTAAATGCGTTGAAAAGACTCGACTGTTCTATTTTTGGCCCTGGAGTCTTGTCCTAGTTTTGCGCCTTTGACTGAAGCAATAAGCGATGGCGCAGATGACGAGACTTCATTTCCAGTCCCGTCTCCCAGTGCTTGCCAGCATCCGAGCTTCGTCCTCAGTAGAGGTCCAAATTAATCTTTCAGATACCTAGTATGTCAACAAGCCTATCGTGATTAAAAGTAGAAAGACCGTGATGTGTCACCTTGGCTTACGAGTGCCGAGTGGAGAGCTACTTTGTGATTCTGGAAGTTCCGGGTTACGTAAGATTTCCGGTCACAGCAGGGATCATTGAGTTGTTAAGGAAGTCTCGGCACGGCCATTCTAGACACGTGAGCCCCAAAGACCTTACACACTCACCTTGTAATCTCTCAGTCTTCCGGCACTTTGGGTAAAATCTTGTGGCTCTGGAATACTTCTTTACGCATAAACCCTAAAGTACGAGTATGGGTGATCTTGACACTTTTCCTGATCCTCATCAAGCTGTGTTGATCTTCCCTTATCCAGGTCAGGGGTGAGCTAGCCCAGCAGACAGTTAGTCCTTAGCTGAGAATCAAAAACTGGAACCGCTCAAGTGTTTGGGAGATGTGCCAAGCCCTTGCTCACTATTCAAACACTTTCACTAAAGATTCCCTATAATCCTTTAAGAATATCAACACTCATTTGTCTATCCTGATCTAGAAAGACAGTTTTTGATCCCGAGCTGTTTTTCCTGATCTTCAATCTTTACAATTTCATTACATCCAGACCCTTCTGGTAGATTCCAAACAACATTCCTTAACACTAGTTGTTCATTTCCATCAGATTATATCTACCCCTCATAAAATATTTCTAAATCTGCCAAAAACACTGATTTTCATTAATGTTAGGCTCACCTTAATAAAGGGGTAGGCAAACTATTCCTCAAAGGGCCGCAGTGGGTGGGGCGTTTTGTTCCAACTCATCAAGAGTAGAACTTTTTAACTAATCTGGTGTCCTACAAGCGCAATAGGTGGATTACAGTCATGTGGTTCTTCTTTTCTCAGAAACCTCAATGGTTAAACTGTCCGTGCAGGATCAGTTAAACGAAAAACCCGCACCCCTTAGCGGCCCTTGAGGACCAGTTTTCCGACCCCTCCCCTAAGCGCTTATTTGTGATCTACATGAAGCTCTTCCATTCATATTGACCTCTTTTGAATCTCATTTGTCTTTGCCAATCTTCAACAGTTTTATACCATTGTGATGTTTAATTAGTTTTTCTGGTCTGCAACTATTCATTGCTTTCCTGGGATAATTTCTAATTGTCATTTGTCTTTTGAGATTCCAACTACTCACAACTCTACACAAAACTCTAGACCAGCTCTTGATTCTCATCTGGTTTTTAATCACCAATCTTCCAATGCCTTGTGTCACTCTTGTTTTGATTCTGATTAAAATTTCATTTCATTAATTGTATTTCTCTATATTATTCATTCATTCCTTATTTTCATTTTTCTTTTCAGATCCTTATCATTCATTCTTGTGTCTCATCAATCTCTCTGAATGCTTCCCCAATGCCTGCCGGGCAGAGGGAGGTTGAAGGACCGTATGTTCTTTGCATAGCAAACAGTTCAAGGTGAAGGAGAGGTGACATTCCAAATAAGTGATTGCTTAAGAAGGTGTTGATGTTACAGAATAGAGAGGCTATTGACATAAGCTACAAGTGGAAATAAGACCATGTGGCTGTTAATATGGTTAATGCATAATTTAGCAGTAGTCTTAATAGCGATGATACAGTTGCAGGTATGATTCAACAATTTAAATATACTATACATGTGTCTCCACCCCTTTCCTTAACACACTTGACAAACAGATTCTTTCGTTACGCTATGATGAACTCCTACCTTGCAATTCTTCCAATAACATGACAACTCTGCAAAAACGTCTAAATGTCAAGTAACAAGAGGTTTGCATTGACATTGCTTTTGTTATTTACTTTAACGGGGATCAATTTACATGGCATTAGCCCCATAGGCAGGCATTTAGCAGCAACTCTCAAGACAGGATAGATACATTGACTCAATGGATAGAGGAATACATAAATAGATAGGTTGCTCAGTCAGCCGTTGTGTAGAGAACATGTCACTAACCTTAGCATTTTCATTACCGCTACTCTAGTTTTAATAATGGCCTCATTAAATGCACTGGAGTTAATCTAAAGGGAAAATGAACTAAATTAATGTTACTTTAACTTTGTGACTCATTAAATTTAGTGATTTATATTAAATTATTCAGTATGTCTACACAAAACGTATAAAATGAGCCCTACATTGATAGAACATTTTAGTGTGGTCTTGCATGACAGTACATGCTCAAAATTTGTGATATGCCACTGTTTTTTTTTTTCTTTGCTTCTTGCAGTGTTTTTTTGTGTTAGTTTTGTGTGTCCATTGTGCGACCTTCTGTAGATGCTGCACTAACAAGTTGGCAACCTGGTCCCACCCTGTCGCATATGCCGCCGAGCGCATTCAATTACAGTAAAGTAGCTTTTTGCTTTAACGACCACAAAATGTTAGCGTGTCACACTAGCGCAGTATAAAAGCATTGCCAGTGGCTTTCATAGCCGGCAAATTAGGGGGGAAAAAAGCCTATTCTTTGAATTTCAATGAAAGAACCGCAGCAATTTAAAGGAGTAGTACAATCTTTAAGACGACTTTACATTGCCACATTATCTCGAGACATTTTGCCAGAAGACTCTTTCCCTGTAAGACTCCATTTGAATGGTAAGCATTATCAGAAAAAAAAAGATAAGCGCCACTCGCGTGATGATTGTGAAGCGAAAGATGGAATTGGGTGCATCTCATTTCAAGCAATTGTTGGTCGACTCGGTAGGCATGAAAGTAGATTGGTAAGTAGTAACACAACTTCAAGGACTACTGTATCTATGTATGTATATATGAATCAATAAAACACTTTCAAAACAAACCATTACAATGCACAAATACATATATAATAAATTAATGTTTATCAAAGTCCCATTAAATACATTTTGGATTTTTTTAAATAACCCTGTTTAATTACATTAAATCTAATACAAAAAAAGAGAGCAAGCGTGAATATGTGGTCAAAATATATTGTGTAATTAATATTTATGAATTACAAGCTGAATGTGGTCATTTTTGTGATTAATGCTTTAATTTTAGAGGCCCAGTTATATAATACTCATGGCTTTTCACACCTGGTCAGTGTTGGATAAATAATATATCGTGCGTCCAATCACCCTTTCAAGGACAACTGACTGGGCCTCTATTATAAGCGAGCCCTCTCCTGGGTTCCTTTCCACAGTCTTTCTGATGGAGAAGGGGGCTGTCACTTTGCATCTATGTTGCCGTTGCACACAGGAATCTGCACAGCACATCATTGCTCTGCTCTGCGTGCTTGATTAAAATAGCCCAATTAGCAAACCACTGTTCCAGGAAAAAACGATGTTTGAGCATTAATAGCTTTTGTATCCGAATTCAGGTCGTAGTAGCAAAACTGTCTGACTGGAAATGTCTACATATTTAGATAATCAAGCCTGATAGGACTAATTGAATAAATTTGCTGCCACGATGATACTCAATCAATTTGCTTCGTCAATGAGTTCCGCATGTCAAAAAGGTTCCACTCACGTCCACTCAATCTCACATCCCCCATTCAGGGTTCATATAGGACATATTTTTTTTATACTGATTCCAGCACCTTGGTCTTTCATTCAATACTTTACCAACCAGATAGCCTTGCATGCATGTTTTTGGGATGTTTTGGGAGGCCCTGGGAAAATGTATCAACTCCACATAGGAAAGCCCATTACCTGGAATTCAATGCCCGATCCCATCCATAACTGTAAGGACGAAGCGCTAACCACTCGACCACCTTTCCAAACATGTAACCGCCAAAATTTAGCCTACAGAGGCTAAACCCCAATGCAAATTCGTGACTGGGAAGCAACCACGTTGAGTCTGCCATGAATCACAACCAACAAAACCCCCCAGCGCCCCCCCGACCCCCGAAATGTTTTTGTAGTCAGCACTAGTTGCACGATAATGACAGCATAGCACATTGCATCGTTTAGTATTTACACGCCGGGCTACGCAAAGATAGGCGGAAAGCGGTGAGCCTGTGTTAAGGTCGATGAGATTCGATCGAGTACGCTTATTGGTGCTAATATCCGCAGTATTGACGACGTCCGGGGTGGAAGGAGATGAGCTAGGTCAGCCTGTTGTGTTTGGATGCCACTTGAGAGAAAGGAGGGATGGGAGTGGAAAAGAGATGGCGGGCAGGTGAAAAGGAATGTAAAGTCATGTTGCTATGGCAACTAGCTAAGAATGGAGGATGGAAAAAGAGAGCAAAAGACAGCCTCCTCGCAACATCCAGCCAGCAAATACCTAAGTATCTATCCAGAACAAATTGACATGAAAACAGCAGAATGTACTTGTAAAATACCCCCCCCCCCCTAAGAACACAATTGATAGAAAACAAGCAAGTGGCCATTGGCATGCAGATGGCAACACCTGCAATGGATTTTGTAAAGCAATCCACTTCATTTAAAATCCCTTCTGTGCAAGTGTGAGCATCTAAATTCAACAAATGATGAATAATTGATGTGTTTATATTTGATTGCATGATTTTCGCGCGCGCGTCGCCAGAATAACGAAGCATTTTCCCCGCTTTGGGCTTTTTAGATTCACTCGTGCTGAGCGCAAACATTTTTTTTCCTCATTTGCATTTTCACAGCTGAGTCTCTTTTATTTTTGGGAGGTTTGTTGTACAATTCAATTGCGAAGATTAGTGCCGAGAGCACATTTAAGATGGCAATCGCGTTGCCCGCCATGCGGAAAGCTGCTGAGGCAGAGACGGATGCTAGCGCTGCAGGTCATTTGTATGCTGGCGGTGGAGACGCCGTCGTTGTCGTTTGCCGAGGCTGTCCTGGTGAATAATGGCAGCTGGGAAGCAGCATTAAAATGTATTACAGTAGGTTCACCTTAAGTACAGGAGAAGCGTGGCGCTGTCGTGGTCTCTCGGTAATGGATTAAAGTGAGAAAACGGGCTTTGAAAGTAGCCAAAATTTGAATTCAGTCCTGTGATTACTGTTTTGCTAATGGGCTTATCCCCCAAATGCCTGCCATCCTTCCCAGTTCAAATGGATTGGACAATGGCAGCCAAGAAGTTAACTGTAATAAGGCGTTACATAACTAACTAACTCGTAATATTAAAAAAATATGAGCGAGTTACCCAGGACGTTTGTGTGAACCATTTCGGGGTTTGCGAGATGTGCAACCCGAAATTGAACAATTTCCAATATGATGCTTGAAATCCCAACACGAAACGTCAAAATCTTTCTCTTTGCTTTCAAATGGGCAAACCCAGAGGCTACAGAGATGTTTGTATAACATTTGCCCAGTCGCCATCTGTGCCCATGTTTGTAGGTTAGAAGAGAGGAGGAGCTACTAAGCAACGCTAAGAACAGACACTTCCGATTGGCGATCCACCTGAGGTTTGCCACGCAAACGCTAACGTATAGCCCTGCTGCCCTAAAAGCCTAAATATGAATCCGTTGGCCTCATTCAGTCAGAGGCAGTTTGGCCACCAAAGACCCATTAAGCCTGTCAGGCCTTCCGGCTCGTAACATTCCAAACACGGATGATTATTATTCCCCGTTGTTTTCTTGCTTTGGAAGTCGGCGTGACAGCTGCCATAGAGGAAAAAACAACTAACCCTCTAGGCTTAGTGTTTTAACTCAATTTTTCCTTTCTCTGTCGGTCGGAAGGTTTGGCTTGGCCTGGAATGATATTGAAAATATTCTTGTACAAGTACTTGATTGTTTTTGTTGCTTGAGATTGTTTTGGGGACATCCCTAACTTAAGTGATTGGACATCATTTCTATTCAATTGTTTTTTTCTGATTCAGACTTGTTGAACCTGGAATATATATGATGCATTCAAATAGTATGTGATGTCATATTAAAGATGATAAAAAGGACTCATTTGCTCAATCATAAATTATGAGACAAGCTTCTATTTTAGGAAGCTTTTAAATCCCTTCTGCAGTCTTCCAAAAGATGCATTATTGAATGGTAAAGGCCCGAATAATACATGCATTAGCGGGTATTGAAATGGTGAGAAGGATGTTGTTTTGGTGAAGTGTAAAAGAAGACTTTGAAGGAAGCGAAAGAGTACCACGTCAAACTGGAGCCAACCGGTCTGATTTAACACACAGAGGCTCAGTCCATCCAACACAACAACAGGTGTCTGATCAGATCCGCTTTGTTTGTCTGGCGCGTTCATGCCAAAGGTTGCTTGAGGCCACTACGGGATCCCCCTCAAAAGTAAATATTTGACTCTTCAGCTGCCAAATGGGCCATTAGGCCAAACATTACCTGACATGACACAACTGAGCTTCGGTGTTGATAAATGTACATTAATGCTTGGTAAATTAACTCAGACATGAGCACAGTTAATTCTGAAGCAAGATTTGAGCATTTTCAATTTCTGTCCAATCAAGTATTGGTCAAAAAATGTTGTATTTAACTAGTAACTGTATGCAACGTTAAAAATTGTTACTGTACTAGATATATAACAATACAATCAATCGCAAAAATGTCATGCCGAGAGTTTGAAGTGCTTTAATGCCAAAAAAGTGCTATAGCAACCAATTTTAAAACCCTAAAGCTGTCTGCAGTTGGAACGTTAAACCTTTTCATAGACTATTGGCATGAAAAATAAGAAGCTAGAAAGGTTGTCGGCAGGTTAACGTCATTTTCGAGCTTTAGCGGAGATGTCTTTCCGACAAACACTTCATTTCCAATTACTAAGAGCGGGACGAGCAATACTATTCATGCCGGCGTATCAGGCCCAGACGCCGGCTTGGCGCGGACTTAAGCTGACACGCGAGAGGGGGAAAGCGAGGTAGAGTCGAGGAGCGAGCGAGGTATCTAAGCGGTCAGCATCGCCAAAGGCCACACTTCACTGGAGAGAACGGCACGTGAAATTCAAACCCAGCGGCATAAATAGTTGATGGAGACATTACACATTACGGTTATACGTCCACTTAGCTCGCTCTTGTTTAAGTGAATGGCGAGCCATCGCAGGCCGCCGCCAGCGCTTTTTAAGTGCCGTTTGATTGCGCTGTCGTCGAGAGCTTGAAAAAAAAAAAAGGTCACGTGTTTTACTTGCATTTAAATTATGAATTCATATGCTGACAATAAGAGTCGGTAATGTTACGTGGAAAGGATAAATATAGGGATGCCAGCCCACCTGTCAATTTCCCGTAAATCTATTTTTGTAATGTCAGTGGGGAAAATTACATGTGTCTAACCTTTTCTTTACTAATCAAAGCAGTTCCTCTCATCCCCTAAAAATGTGAAGTTTGTTACATATAAAAATCTGTACATGCATACATATACACGTGGATATATGTATGTATGTATATATATATATATATATATATATATATATATATATATATATATATATATATATATATATATATATATATATATATATATATCCATGTGTATATCCATGTATATATTTCCTGCTAAAATTAAACTCGAGACAAAACACGCACTCTGACACAGACACACAAAGAACAACTATATATTTTATAGCTGAAATGAAAATTGTTCACCCACATGCAACAGTTTTCACACCCAAGCGCAGCTGCGCCGCCTACAAAAACCGAGTTGTTTTAAAGCAGTATTAGTGAGCGCAATTCGAAACTATTTCTTACATGATGAGATTGAGCATGCCCCACGGACTTCAGAAAGCGCCATGCATCATAGCGTTTATCTAATAACACCTCCAAGTGTAAACGCATCATTGAATTAGCTGGCGCCACAAAGGGTGGGGGGGCTGAAAAGTGTCCTCTGTGTAAAAAAAAAAAAGACCATTTTCCCAGACAAGGCCATTCATAGACCTGTCATTGTATACGCTCAAATTACAGTGTGGCGCTTTTGTGCGCCCCTTTCGTAATGATGGCCTCCTAATCCAGTAATGTGTCTGTGTTTATCTTTTGCGTCAAGTAAAAAGTTAATGGCAATGTGGCACATGTGCACTAAATTGTTAAGTAGTAGTGAGTAATGGAATAAAACAAGATGAGGATAGACGTCCAAATATCTGTTTTTTTTTTTACCCGGCTGTGACTATATATTACTTGGTCAGTTGTAGATGTTCAATGCATTTGTAAAGAATGAATAATTGTTCCTCGTTGTAAAAAGACGATTTGACCCGACCCTATACTACTCTGCCCTACCCTACCATAGCTACTCAACGTAATCGGAACTGCGATCAGCTCAATGATAATTAACAGCCCTTCTAGTTCAAATGGATTGGACAGACATGAGAATGAAATTATATTTGAGGAGATCCCAATATACAGAAAACATTCAAATTGATTTTTTTTAAATGCTACTTGTTGCTAGGCAGACTTTAGAGAAAAACTACCTCCCTCCAAAAACTATTATATGCCAAAAGGTATACAAGTACTGCATTTGAGCCTCCTTGATGATGATAGTTAATCAATCGATTGCTTCCAAACTTGGTTAAAATAGTTTGGACGTTAGTGAATAAGTATTTTCTGACCAGTATAAATCGAATAAAAGTAGCACGACTAGTTCGTCAATCACGTCTAAAGGCAGCACTTGTAGCCATGACGACGCACGCTAGTGTTTTTTTCCTCTCTCTCTCTCTTTTTTTCTCTCTCTCTTTTTCTCTCACTCTCTCTCTCTCTCTTCTCTCTCTCTCTTCTCTCTCTCTTCTCTCTCTCTCTTCAGGCTTGATGAAAAGAAACGCCAAGAGAACCACTAGGCGCTCGGGAAACAGCCGGCCCGAGTGCGAGCCAATCGATGGTGGGCTTTTCATTATGCATCTATCTTGGTCCTCGCCGACGCCAAACGTGGCGGAAATTGAGACACCCGTCAAGGACTCGGAGGCCGTCGACGTGACGTAGGATTCCAAATACAAAATGGAGAAACTTTTGCATTGCAGCTAATTTGACAGCGTTACAGTTAATATGCAATCTTAAACGTTCCCTATTCAGAGCCGACCTTTAGAGAAGGTTTGGATTTTTCTGTGAGTGCCCACTCACCCCGCCGCTCTCGCTTGATGATGAAATAAATGAGCGAGAAGATGAAGGTCCCTGCGTAAAGCTTGTTTGGGGATGATTCATCTCTTTGCTTCATTTCTAGCGAGCTCCTCTTCCCCCATAAAGCGCTCATCTATCTTTCTTTCCGGTGGAAATTTACCTCAGAAAACCTTTCGCTTTTTTCAGGGGAAGAAAAGAAAATATTTGGGAGTGGAATGTGGCAACCACGCAGCGAAAATGTAAGAAGAACAAAGTCAAAATTCGAAGTGGAACAATCTTTTTTTTAAGGGGAAAATAGTTTGGATATTAAATATTAAACGAGGTTATTTTGTTTGAAGGCTTTTATTCACTAAACGCCTTGAACTTTTTTCTTAGGATTTTTTTTTTCAAATTGACCCTTTCAAGCATGAATTGAATTTTAATTAATTGTTTTTACATTCATATAGGAACAATTTGCATTTAGCATCGAGTTTTAGTTTGTGTTGCGAAAAAAATACATACATTTAAAGTACAATACGTAAATGTATGATTCATGAATCCGTCTCTGCCTTTGGTTTTAATTGGCAAACGGGTCGGCAGCCATTTTATGTGGTCGTCCACCGCCGCCATGACCCACGCTCTTAATTAGCCAGTCAAATCTATTCATCTGCGCCAACCCACCCCAACACCCACCGACACTGCGTCAGCTCTCGTCTCTGCCTTCCATTAATACTTACCTTGAATAAAATCAATGAAGCCGTGTGTAATTACGAACCTTTTTTTTTTTACTCTCGAGTCATTAAGGCCGATGGTGTCTAAGACCATTCTGACTCATCAGCTGCTAAGTAAATGAAGGCAAAGAATAAAACATAACAAAGCCTGTTACTAAGTGTTTAGATGCGATAAATACATTTTTCGTATATTTTCATCCCCCTGACCACAAAACTAGCTATTACTAGAACTTTTGATGATTGTTTTTTTAACTTGGTCCTTATGTTTATTTGAAAAAAAATGTAAACTATATTTTTTCTATTATTATTTTCTTTGGTTCAAATGGCATCAACAATTGTATGTTAGCATAAGGCGAGCGGGTGCTTCTATCATACTTATTCATTATACTACACTCAAATTATTTATCATTGTAGTTCTTAGTTGTGTAAATAACACAACAGACGTGGCAATTAAGTATTGAACTG